>NC_138861.1:118148970-118493970 GCF_965194805.1 Balaenoptera borealis | reverse complement strand
AAACCTTGAAATTTTGCTAGTGGGAGACCTTCAAGATGGTGGAGGAGTAAGACGTGGAGATCACCTTCCTTCCCACAGATATATCAGAAATACATCTACATGTGGAACAACTTCTACAGAACACCTACTGAATGCTGGCAGAAGACCTCAGACTTCCCAAAAGGCAAGAAACTCCCCATGTACCTGGGTAGGGCAAAAGAAAAAAGAAAAAACAGAGACAAAAGAATAGGGACCGGACCTGTGCCTCTGGGAGGGAACTGTGAAGGAGGAAAAGTTTCCACACACTAGGAAGCCCCTTCACTGGCAGAGATGGGAGGTGGTAGGGGGGAGGCTTCGGAGCCATGAAGGAGAGCACAGCAGTAGGGGTGCAGAGGGCAAAGCAGAGAGATCCCCGCACAGAGGATCGGTGCCGACCAGCACTCACCAGCCTGAGAGGCTTGTCTGCTCACCTGCTGGGACACGTGGGGGCTGGGAGCTGAGGCTCTGGCTTCGGAGGTCGGATCGCAGGGAGAGGACTGGGGTTGGCTGTGTGAACACAGCCTGAAGGGGCTAGTGTGCCACAGGTAGCTGGGAGGAGTCCGGGAACGTCTGGAACTGCCTAAGAGGCAAGAGACCATTGTTTCGGGGTGCGCAAGGAGAGGGGATTCAGAGCACCACCTAAAGAAGCTCCAGAGACGGACGCGAGCCACAGCTATCAGTGCGGACACCAGAGATGGGCATGAAATGCTAAGCCTGTGTGCAAGCACAGGTCACTATCCACACCTTCCCTTACAGGAGCCTGTGCAGCCTGCCACTGCCAGGGTCCCGTGATCCAGGGACAACTTCCCCGGGAGAACACACAGCACGCCTCAGGCTGTTGCAATGTCACGCTGGCCTCTGCCGCCTCAGGCTCACCCCACTTCTTTACCTCTCCCTCCCCCCGGCCTGAGTGAGCCAGAGCCCCCTAATCAGCTGCTAGTTTAACCCCATCCTGTCTGGGCAGGAACAGATGCCCTCAGGCGACCTACATGCAGAGGTGGGGCCAAATTTAAAGCTGAACCTCAGGAGCTGTGAACAAAGAAGAGAAAGGGAAATCTCTCCCAGCAGCCTCAGGAGCAGCGGGTTAAATCTCCACAGTCAACTTGATGTACCCTGCATCTGTGGAATACCTGAATAGACAATGAATCATCCCTAAACTGAGGTGGTGGACTTTGGGAACAACTGTAGACTTGGGGTTTGCTGTATGTGACTGACTGGTTTCTGGTTTTATGTTTATCTTAGTTTAGTATTTAGAGTTTATTATCACTGGTAGCTTTGTTTATTGATTTGGTTGCTCTCTTCCTTTTTCTTTATATATATAGATGTATATATATATTTCCTTTTTCTCTTTTTGTGAGTGTGTATGTGTATGCTTCTTTGTGTGATTTTGTCTGTATAGCTTTGTTTTTACCATTTGTCCTAGGGTTCTGTCTGTCCATTTTTTTTTTTTTTTTTTTTAGTATAGTTCTTAGCACTTGTTATCATTGGTAGATTTGTTTTTTGGTTTGGCTGGTCTATTCTTTCTTTTATCTTTTTTTTTTTTACTTTTTTTAATTTTTAATATTTATTTATTTATTTTTAAAAAATTTTATTTATTTATTTATTTATTTTTGGCTGTGTTGGGTGTTCGTTTCTGTGCGAGGGCTTTCTCTAGTTGCAGCAAGCAGGAACCACTCTTCATCGTGGTGCATGGGCCTCTCACTATCGTGGCCTCTTTTGTTGTGGAACACAGGCTCCAGACACGCAGGCTCAGTAGTTGTGGCTCACGGGACTAGTTGCTCCGCGGCATGTGGGATCTTCCCAGACCAGGGCTCGAACCCGTGTCCCCTGCATTAACAGGCAGATTCTCAACCACTGCGCCACCAGGGAAGCCCCTTTAATATTTATTTTAATTATTAATTTTTTATTTAGATAACTTTATTTCTTTTTATTTTATTTTTTCCATTCTTTCTTTCTTTTTTTTCTCCCTTTTCTTCTGAGCCGTGTGGCTGACAGGGTCTTGCTGCTCCAGCTTGGTGTCAGACCTGTGTGTCTGAGGTGGGAGAGCTGAGTTCAGGAAATTGGTCCACCAGAGACCTCCCGGCTCCACATAATATCAAATGGCGAAAGCTCTCCCAGAGATCTCCATATCAACGCTAAGACCCAGCTCCACTCAACGACCAGCAAGATACAGTGCTGGACACCCTATGCCAAACAACTAGCAAGACAGGAACACAACCCCACCCATTAGCAGAGAGGCTGCCTAAACTCATAATAAGGTCACAGTTACCCCAAAACACACCACCAGACGCAGTCCTGCCCACCAGAACGACAAGATCCAGCCTCATCCACCAGAACACAGGCACCAGTCCCCTCTACCAGGAAGTCTACACAACTCACTGAAACAACCTTACCCAGTGGGGGCAGACACCAAAAACAATGGGAACTACTAACCTGCAGGTGCGAAAAGGAGACCCCAAACACAGTAAGTTAAACAAAATGAGAAGACAGAGAAACACACAGCAGATGAAGGAGCAAAGTAAAAACCCTCCAGACCAAACAAATGAAGAGGAAATAGGCAGGTTACCTGAAAAAGAATTCAGAATAATGATAGTAAAGATGATCCAAAACCTTGGAAATAGAATGGAGAAAATACAAGAGAGGTTTAACAAGGACCTAGAAGAACTAAAGAGCAAACAAACAATGATGAACAACACAATAAGTGAAATTAAAAATTCTCTAGAAGGAATCAATAGCAGAATAACTGAGGCAGAAGAACGGATAAGTGACCTGGAAGATAAAATAGTGGAAATAACTACCACAGAGCAGAAGAAAGAAAAAACAATGAAGAGAATTGAGGACAGTCTCAGAGACCTCTGGGACAACATTAAACACACCAGCATTCGAATTATAGGGGTCCCAGAAGAAGAAGCAAAAAAGAAAGGGACTGAATAAATATTTGAAGAGATTATAGTTGAAAACTTCCCTAACATGGGAAAGGAAATAGTCAATCAAGTCCAGGAAGCACAGAGAGTCCCATACAGGATAAATCCAAGGAGAAACACACCAGGACACAAATTAATCAAACTATCAAAAATTAAATACAAAGAAAAAATATTAAAAGCAGCAAGGGATAAACAACAGATAACATACAAAGGAATCCCCATAAGGTTAACAACTGATCTTTCAGCAGAAACTCTGCAAGCCAGAAGGGAGTGGCAAAGACATATTTAACGTGATGAAAGGGAAGAACCTACAACCAAGATTAGTCTACCCAGCAAGGATCTCATTCAGATTCGGTGGAGAAATTAAACCCATTACAGACAAGCAAAAGCTAAGAGAATTCAACATCTCCAAACCAGCTTTACAGAAACGATAAAGGAACTTCTCTAGGCAGGAAACAGAAGAGAAGGAAAAGACCTACAATAACAAACTCAAAACAATAAACAAAGTGGTAGTAGGAACATACATATTGATAATTACCTTAAATGGAAATGGATTAAATGCTCCAACCAAAAGACATAGACTGCCTGAATGGATACAAAAACAAGACCCATATATATTATGTCTACAAGAGACCCACTTCAGCCCTAGGGACACATACAGACTGAAAGTGAGGGGATAGAAAAAGATAATCCATGCAATTAGAAAGCAAAAGAAAGCTGGAGTAGCAATTCTCATATTAGACAAAATGGACTTTAAAATAAAGACTATTACAAGAGACAAAGAAGGACACTACATAATGATCAAGGGATCAATCCAAGAAGAAGATATAATAATTGTAAATATTTATGCACCCAACAAAGGAGCACCTCAATACATAAGACAAATGCTCCCCATAAAAGGGGAAATTGACAGTAACACAGTCATAGTAGGGGACTTTAACACCCCACTTTCACCAATGGACAGATCCAAAAATGAAAATAAATAAGGAAACGCCAAGCTTTAAATGATACATTAAACAAGATGGACTTAATTGATATTTGTAGGACATTCCATCCAAAGACAACAGAATACACTTTCTTGTCAAGTGCTCATGGAAAATTCTCCAGGATAGATCATATCTTGGGTCACAAATCGAGCCTTGGTAAATTTAAGAAAATTGAAATCGTATCAAGTATCTTTTCCCCCCACAACACCGTGAGGCTAGATATCAATTACAGGAAAAAAATCTGTAAAAAATACAAACACATGGAGGCTAAACAGTGCACTACTTAATAATCAAGAGATCACTGAAGAAATCAAAGGGGAAATCAAAAAATACCTAGACACAAATGACAGTGAAAACACGATGACCCAAAACCAATGGGATGCAGCAAAAGCAGTTCTAAGAGGGAAGTTTATAGCAATACAATCCTACCTCAAAAAACAAGAAACATCTCAAATAAACAACCTAACCTTACACCTAAAGCAATTAGAGAAAGAAGAACAAAAAAACCCCAAAGTTAGCAGAAGGAAAGAAATCTTAAAGATCAGATCAGAAATAAATGAAAAAGAAAGAAACGATAGCAAAAATCAATAAAACTAAAAGCTCGTTCTTTGAGAAGATAAAACTGATAAAGCATTAGCTAGACTCATCAAGAAAAAAAAAGACTCAAATCAATAGAATTAGAAACAAAAAGGAAGTAACAACTGACACTGCAGAAATACAAAGGATCATGAGAGATTACTACAAGCAACTATATGCCAATAAAATGGAAAACCTGGAAGAAATGGACAAATTCTTAGAAAAGCACGACCTTCCAAGGCTGAAAAAAGAAGTCTAAATAGAAAATATAAACAGACCAATCACAAGCACTGAAATTGAGACTGTGATTAAAAATCTTCCAACAAACAAAAGCCCAGAACCATATGGCTTCACAGCCGAATTCTATCAAACATTTACAGAAGAGCTAACCCCTGTCCTTCTCAAACTCTTTCAAAATATAGCAGAGGGAGGAACACTCCAAACTCATTCTACAAGGCCACCATCACCCTGATACCGAAACCAGACAAAGATGTCATAAAGAAAACTACAGGCCAATATCACTGATGAACATAGATGCAAAAATCCTCAACAAAATACTAGCAAGCAGAATCCAGCAGCACATTAAAAGGATCATACAGCATGATCAAGTGGGGTTTATCCCAGGATTTCAAGGATTCTTCAGTATACGCAGATCAGTCAATGTGATAAACCATATTAACAAATTGAAGGAGAAAAACCATATTATCATCTCGATAGATGCAGAAAAATATTTCAACAAAATTCACAGTGATTTATGACTAAAAACCCTGCAGAAAGTAGGAATAGAGGGAACCTACCTCAACAAAGTAAAGGCCATATATGACAAACCCACAGCCAACATCGTTCTCAATGGTGAAAAACTGAAACCATTTCCTCTAAGATCAGGAGCAAGACAAGGCTGTCCACTCTCACCACTATTATTTAACATAGTTTTGGATGTTTTAGCCATAGCAGTCAGAGAAGAAAAAGAAGTAAAAGAAATCCAAATTGAAAAGAAGAAGTAAAGCTGTCGTCTTTTTGCAGATGACATGTCATCTTTGATGTCACTCTTTGCAGATGACATGATACTATATGTAGAGAATCCTAAAGATGCTACCAGAAAACTACTAGAGCTAATCAATGAATTTGGTAAAGTAGCAGGATACAAAATTAATGCACAGAAATCTCTTGCATTCCTATACACTAATGATGAAAAATATGAAAGAGAAATTAAGGAAACACTCCCATTTACCACTGCAACAAAAAGAATAAAATACCTGGGAATAAACCTACCTAAGGAGAAAGAAACTTGTATGCAGAAAACTATAAGACACTGATGAAAGAAATTAAAGCTGATACAAATAAATGGAGAGATATACCATGTTCTTGGATTGGAAAAATCAACATTGTGAAAATGACTATACTACCCAAAGCAGTCTACAGATTCAATGCAATCCCTATCAAACTACCACTGGCATTTTTCACGGAAGTAGAACAAAAAATTCCACAATTTGTATGGAAACACAAAAGACCCTGAATAGCCAAAGCAATCTTGAGAAAGAAAAGTGGAGCTGGAGGAATCAGGCTCTTGGACTTCAGGCTATACTACAAAGCTACAGTAATCAAGACAGTATGGTACTGGCACAAAAACAGAAATATAGATCAATGGAACAGGCTAGAAAGCCAGAGATAAACCCAGGTACATATGGTCACCTTATTTTTGGTAAAGGAGGCAAGAATATACAGTGGAGAAAAGACAGCCTCTTCAATAAGTGGTGCTGGGAAGACTGGACAGCTACATGTAAAAGAATGAAATTAGAACACTCCCTAACACCATGCAGAAAAATAAACTCAAAATTGATTAAAGATCTAAATATAAGGCCAGACACTATAAAACTCTTAGAGGAAAACATAGGCAGAACACTCTACGACATAAATCACAGCAAGATCTTTTTTGACCCACCTCCTAGAGAAATGAAAATAAAAACAAAAATAAACAAATGGGACCTAATGAAATGTAAAAGCTTTTGCACAGCAAAGGAAAACATGAACAAGATGAAAAGACAACCCTCAGAATGGGAGAAAATATTTGTAAATGAAGCACCTGACAAAAGATTAATCTCCAGAATTTACAAGCAGCTCATGGAGTTCAATAGCATAAAAACCAAACAACCCAATCCAGAAATGGGCAGAAGACCTAAATAGACGTTTCTCCAAAGATACACAGATTGCCAACAAACACATGAAGGGATGTTCAACATCACTAATCGTTAGAGAAATGCAAATCAAAACTGTAATGAGGTATCTCCTCACACAAGTCAGAATGGCCATCATCAAAGAATCTACAAACAATAAATGCTGGAGAGGGTGTGGAGAAAAAGGAACCCTCTTGCACTGTTGGTGGAATGTAAATTGATACAGCCACTATGGAGAACAGTATGGAGGTTCCTTAAAAAACTAAAAATAGAACTACTGTATGACCCAGCAATCCCACTACTGGGCATATACTCTGAGAAAACCAGAATTCAAAAAGAGTCATGTACCACAATGTTCATTGCAGGTCTATTTACAATAGCTAGGACATGGAAGCAACCTAAGTGTCCATCGACAGATGAATGGATAAAGAAGATGTGGCACAAATATACAATGGAATATTACTCAGCCATAAAAAGAAATGAAATTGAATTATTTGTAGTAAGGTGGATGGACTAGGGTCTGTCATACAGAGTGAATTAAGACAGAAAGAGAGAAATATACCGTATGCTAACACATATATATGGAATCTAAAAAAAAGTGGTTCTGAAGAACCTAGGGGCAGGACAGGAATAAAGACACATACATAGAGAAAGGACTTGAGGACACAGGGAGGGGAAAGGCAAGCTGGGATGAAGTGAGAGAGTAACATGGGCATATATACACTACCTAATATAAAATAGATAGGTAGTGGGAAGCAGCCACATAGCCTAGAGAGATCAGCTTGGTGCTTTGTGACCACCTAGATGGGTGGGATAAGGAGGATGGGAGGGAGATGCAAGAGGGAGGAGATATGGGGATATATATATATGTATAGCTGATTCACTTTGTTATAAAGAAAGTAACACAGCTTTGTAAAGCAATTATTCTCCAATAAAGATGTTAAAAAAGGAAAAAATATGTGAGGACCACCATGACTTGACCTTGCCCATCTCTCCAGCCTTTTCTCTCACTTTCTCGCTCCTTGCACAATGTTTTCTACTCCTGTGTAGCTCTTGAACAGGACATGAACTTTTTTGTCAGTGTTTTTGTTCTGCCTGGAATAAGCATCTGCTACTCTTCTTACCTGAATCATTTGTCTCTCAACTCTCAGATCTAGGTGCCACCTTCTCTAAGAAGCCCTTCACAGAAGTAATTCACAGTATGTTTCAATGATGAGTTTACTTGACCAGACTAAAAGGTAGAGGCCTTGCATTATTCATCAGGTCGTTAGCTGTCACTTCCTATTGACTGCTGGTGTGCCTGTCTTTAACAGTGATTCTGCCAGTCTGCTGTACGAGTAGCGTAGCCTCACAGCTCATATTACTGGACTTGGTGTCAGCCACATATAAATCCGAGTCTAATCTTTTCAATCCATTTCCATGTTTCAGCCCCACCAACTCAAGTCAAAATTCATACTCTCTCTGGCTTGGAATGTGCACCAAATGTTAATAATAGCAATTTGGTTTAGTAAAAAAGAGATCCCAATTTAGAGTTTGAAAATTGTGATTTGGACTTGGTTCCACAACCCATTAGTTGGGTGAACTTTGGCAAGTCTCTTACTTAAATTGAACCTCAGTTTTTTAATCTGTAATATGAGAATGATAGAACACTACTTCCCTCAAGGAACTATTTACTGTGAGTCAAATGAACAGGAATGAAAATAATACCTCTTTCCTAGAATAAGTATGGAATGTGCTTTTTTTAAATTTATTAAAAATTTTTTTTTTTTTTTAAGACTCAGACTCAAGTCATTCAGTAAATTCAGGAAATATCTATGTAAACTAATGCCAGAGAAGTGGATCCCTGGACACTGGGGCTCTGTTAGAGCCATTTATAGGGGAAAATCCCCAGACCTCACTGAAGGGGTTCATTTAACAGATGTGCACCTGGCAAGCAGTAAGACAAGGAAGGAGAGAAAAGGAGTATGTTGCCACAAAGGACAGATGTAGGGATAGTTTGAGAGCTAGAGAAACCAATGGGTAAAGATGTTGAATGGGAGGGCTTGGAGTAAGCCAGAGAAATGGAAAGATGAATCAAGAGGTTTGCAATAGATTTTGCTATTGTTCCCCCAATTTACTGCCGCTTTCTGTGTTAAGATTATACTTCTCTGCTTAATAGACATCAAGCTTGGGCTTGTGACTTACTTTGACCAAAGAAAAGTGAGCAGAACTGTTGTATGCCCCTTTCAAAGCTTTAAGAGCCACTGCAGAGTTTCCATGTTCTCTCTCTGCCAGATGATCTGCCTGTTCCAGATGGGAGCTGTTAGCAGTGCACACACAATGTGAGTTGAGAAGTTAATTTTTGTTGTTGAAAGCCACAAAGATTCTGGGGTCATTTGTTTTGCAGCATAATCTAGCCAAAGCTCATTAATACAAGGTGAAACACTAGCAAACTATGAGATTATGGGCAGGTCAAGGGCTGATTTGATATCAAACCCAAGAACAAAACTTCTGGTCTCTGGGTTTTTCCTAATGTTATCCCTGCCAGTCTATGTGTGGGTCCCTTTAGTGTAGTATCACAGCAGTGTGGTGTCATGGTTATAAAAGCATGGACTAGGTATCAAACAGTGGCTCCCCTACACACTAAAGATGTGACCTTTGGCAGATTATTTAAAGTTTTTGTAACTCTGTACCCCAGCTTCCTCTGTAATGGGGAAAAAAACCTACCTCACAGTTTGTTGTAAGGATTAAGCAAGGTAATGAATGTTTCACAGATACCTGGTACACAGTAAGCACTGAGTAATAGTAACTATAGTTATTATTGTGGTTGCACACAATCATATATGCTTAGAATTGAGAATTACATTAAAGGTTATTGTGTATGACAACCCACTCAATGAAGAAATACATTTATGGAATTACTATAACAGATACTTGCACAACTTTTGCTCAAGTACTTACATGGTGGTTGCATGGCTGTTTCATTGATGCTTCTCCAAAAATAGAAATAGACACACAGGTTTCTAGATTAAATGTATAATTTATTATATGTTATGACACTGACATTGACTTTCACATATTAAAGGAGGACACTGTTCATTGAACTGCTTTAGGACAAGGCTAACTGATAGGAAATGGGAATTAATGTCTGTCTGTAGTGTGGTGAAATAATTGGTTATGGTAGCAGACCTATCATAAAGGATGGAGGGAGGTATTTAGAATAGGAAAACATGAATTTCTGTAAACGTGTGGTAGGCAAAATAATGCCCAGCCCCCTCCCCCCCAAAGATGTCCACATGTTAACCTCTGGAACATTCAGTATATTAGGTTACATGACAAAGGAAATTAAGGATGCAGATGGAACTAAGTTCTAAATTAGATAAACTAGATAAAGCAGGAAAAAAAAAAAAAAAAGGATTCTCCCCTAGATCCTCCAGAAGGAACACAGTCGTGCTGACACCTTGATTGTAGCCCATTGAGACCATTCCAACAAATGGTGCTGAAAAAATTAGATATCCACATGCAAAATCAAAAACAACTTCGATCCTTAATTAACTTAAAATGAATCAAAGATCTAAATGTAGAACCTAAAACTATATATATTCCAGCATAACACATAGGAGAAATGTTTGTGACCTTGCCTTAGGCAAAGATTTATTAACTACGATACAAAAAGTACAATCTACATAAAAAAATATATATAAATTAAACTTCATTAAAATTTAAAACTTATGATCTTTTAAGGAATTTAAGAGAATGAAAAGACAATTTATATTTTGTGAGAAAATATTTGCAAACTTTATATCTGATGAAGGCCTTGTATCCAGAATGTATAAAGAACTCTCAAAATTTAATGATTATGAAACAAACAGCCCAATAATATCTGTGTAAATTCTTTGAACAGACATGTCTCCAAAGAAGATAGGCTAACTATAAGTAACCACATGAAGAGATGCTCAAAATAAAAATTGAAATTAAAAACACAGCGTGATAGTATTACTCACCTATTAGAATGGCTCGAATTAGATGATTGACCATACCAAGTGTTGACAAGGATGAGGAGGAACTGGAACTCCCATACGCTGCTGGTGGGAATTTAAGTATTAAAACCACTATACAAAGTGATTTGGCAGTTTCCTAAAAAGTTAAACCTACAGTTAACCTATGGTCTATTCACTATATTCCTAGTTATTTATCTAAGAGAATGGAAAGTATAGGTCAATACAAAAGCTTGGGCATAAATGCCCATAACAGCTTTATGTGTAATAGTCAACAATTTGAAAAAAATTCAAATGTCCAGTGACAAGGGACTGAATAGATGCATTGTGTAATGTCCATGCAATGGAATACTGCCCAGCAAGGAAGAGAACTGAACTTTTGGTGCACACACAACGTGGGTGAATCTCCAAATAATTATGCTGGGTGAAATAAGTCAGACAAAAAAAGAGTACATTCTGCATGATCCCATTTACAAAAAAGTTTAGAAAATGCAAATTAGTCTACAGTGACAGAAAGCAGATCAGTGATTGTCTGGGGATTGAGGAGAAGGGAAAGGGCAAAAAGAGTGGAGAAGGGAAGGGAGAGATTTCAAAGGGGCAGGACTAAACTTTTGGGGGTGATGGATATGTTCACTATGTTGATTGTGGTAATGGCTGTCCAGGTAAATGTATATGTCATAACTTATCAAACTGTATACTTTATATATGTTTACATGATTGCATGTCAATTATACCTCAGTAATGAAAAAAAAAAAAAGACACTGTCCTTTATTATTCCTTGTATTGTGGTAGAGAATAAGACCATCTGGAGTACAAAAAAAAGTCAAGTTTGGGTTGACCTTTAGGTTTCACAACACGAATTCTCATTTAATTGGATTGTGAGACTAATAAGAGATAAAAAGAAACCTATAGAGACACATACTTTCACACTCATATGTACACACATTTCTTGGGAACAGTTCTTCCTTTCTCTGCAACTCTGCATACCCATTTTATGTGAGAATCTGCCAGTATTTCACATGAAGTTTTAATTTAGAGATTCCCCATTTGAGAATTTTAAAGTAGTCACCTAATTTAGCATACCATTAATGTTTTATGGACTGTTGGGATTTTCAAGTAGCAGTTTTCCATAGTAGGGTTAGTGAATTTCTGGCTTGGCAATAATCACTCTGGTTTTCATTTCTGTACATCAGATGTCAGGTATTCTTGTCTTTATGTGAAGCAGCTCTACAATATATTTTGGCCAAGTCATTTGTAAACTTAACATTACCAAAAAAAGAAGATATGCAGTCAAGTTATACGTATTTAAATTATTATATTGCTTATCTTTCTATTTTTCTGCTCTCTTTTTGTTCTCCATGGGGTAAATTCTTTTTTGGATGTCCTGTTTAAATCTGTTGCTTCTTTTGCTAGCTTGAAGACATGTTTCGTATCTGTACTTGCTGTCAAATTATGTAGCTATTTTATATTCAGTTTCTGAATTTTCAGGGTGGTTTGCAACTCATGAGGCCCCCCCGCCAAAAGTATTTTTTGTGGCAAATTATAAATTATGTATCATCTCTGGTAGATCCCTTTCAAAGACATGTTTAAGTGAGCTGCAGTGGCTCATGACTACTAATTCTTTCTAAGTCAACACGTGCCTTACACAAAAATAGCATGTCTTGCATCCTACCCTTCTGTATTTAAGTCTTGTGTCTTCTCTCTTCCTTACCTCTGCCTTACTCTCTGCCTACTTTAAATTATAGCTAAATGTTGTTTTAAAAGGCAGTCTAAATAAAATGTACTTCATTATCATCTGGTGGGTTCCTCTAAGTACTGATATCTTGTGTTATGGCCTTGATCCTATATTAGGGCTTTATTATAGCAAATAATTTGCTTTATTATAGCAAATAAACTTTTTTTGATAATCTGTGGTATCATAGCAAGTGACTGTCTTGCAGAATATTTAGAATTATATCACAGACTTGAACTCTTGGTAATCGACTTCGTTTTCTAGTTCAAGGGAGAGAGAATGAGTGAGATTATCATTATGATAATGAGATAATGAGAGAGATTATGATGAGACATAATGGAATAGAAAGTTCTGTCATCTGGGCTTCTCAACTTTAGTTTTTTTGGATTAAAAGAAAATGACACTCTATAGAAAGTATTCTTGGTTTTCCTTATCTCCTCGTCAAACATAGTACTAATCTTTACATGTTAGGTGGGGATTTGATTGCTACAAATGCTCACCTTTTCTTTGGCAGGTTAGCAGGAGAGGGCCATCATACCTCTGACCTTAATAGCAGACTAAGACCCTAGCTCAATAATAAAATACGGCAATTTCAGAGCAAGTCAGCACAGTATTCCACATATTTATGCAAAAGTTGTTTTTTATTAGAATTAGAAACTTTTAAAAAAGTTAACTCATTACAAAAGTATCCAACTGTGATGCATTGTTACATGTAATTTGTCCTCAGTGAAGAGTGAAAAAAAATACCTGGAATATTCATAAAGATGGAGGCATCCTTAGCAGAGTAGTTTAAGAGTATGTACTCTGTGGTTGACAGCCTGGCTAATTGCATGCCTTAACTGACTCCAAGTTTTATCTTCGACGAATTCTTTAAGTTCCTAGTCCTCTATTTCTCAATTCTAAGAAAGCGATAACAACAGTAATCACTCTCATAGGGTTGTTGTTAGTATTAAATACTGCGATAATGTGAGTGAACTGGTTAGAAGCATGACTAATGTAAATATTATTATTACTGAGATATAACTGATATATAACATTAAGCTAGGTTCAAGTGTATAACATAACGATTTGACATTTGTATATGTTGCCAAATGATCACCACAAGAAGTCTAGTTAATCTATCACCACACATAGTTAACTATTTTCCTTGTGATGAGAACTTTTAAGACCTACTCTCTTAGCAACTTTCAAATATGCAATACAGTTTATTAATTATAGTCACCATGCTGTACGTTACATCCCCCAGGACTTATTTATTTTATAACTGGAAATTTGTACCTTTTGACCCCCTTCACTCATTTTGCTCACCCCCTACCCCATGCCTCTGGCAAATGTCAATCTGTTGTCTGCATCTATGAGTTCTTTTTTGGGGGGGATTCCACATATAAGTGAGATCATGCAGTACTATTTTTATCTCAGTAATTATTATTATTTTTTTAAAGTGGATTTTTAAATTGCCATCTATTATATACCCATACAGAACATACAAAAATCACATGGGTGCAGTAGGAGGAATTATCACAAAATGCATTTTGAGGTGTTTGCTTTCAGTCTCATGCTTGGATCCCTTTTAGTTCTTCACTTTTGTTCTTCCTTCTTTTCTTACTGTTTTTAATTTACACTGTTTTGTTATGTTTTATTTGAGCTCCCTCCAATCCTTCTAGAACAAGGAGGGATAAGAATAAATACATAAATAGATGAATGGGTGATTGGATGGATACGCAGTTCTGACAAGACCAGGAAGCTGATCTATCTAGAGTCATCAGTCCTGAGGGCCATGACTCTGTCCTAGATGTGAGGAGATGCCTCCCAGGAGGGGTGAGGTGGGTGGATTAGAGCAGGGGGAGAGCCCAGGGGTCATCCTTATTTGGCCCTAATGCCAGCACTCTCCTCGTAGTCACTTGTCAACGGGGTCTCCATCCGTACCTCTAACTACTTGGTCCTTCTCACCATCATTCTACATTCTCAGTTGTAACAGGCACCATCATGGCATTCCTGTCTTCCAAGTCCTCTGCTGTCAGAAGCAAGGTTCAGTCATTTCCCTTAATTTGACAGTAGGGAAATGGCCAATGCCAGAGAAGATGGTCTGTTACCCCAAGGACTCAGGTGATGCCTCTGACAGTGAAACCTAGGCTCCTTAGTATCATTTATCATTTTTCCTTCCTCAGAGCAATAACAAACAGCTTCATTTACTAAGAGCAACAGCAGTTTTAGCTGTCATCTTTCTCGTGCAAAGGTTGACCGGAAGACCGTCTTAAGAAGAAATATGTTGCTCTTCTGAAAAACATAAACTAACAGTCAAAACGTGTGGGGTAAGACAGAGAATACTGGATCCCAACCTTTGACTGAGACTTTGCTGGAACTCAGTTACCTTTCCTGTAGAAGTACAGATTTAAACTAGCTGAAGTCTAGGGTTGTTTGCAATCCCCGTCCTCCCTCTCCTATCCCCAAAAACATGACTTTGGGTTGGTAGTGGTGTGTGAATCCTGACCACTCTTAGGTGGCATGATGTTTCTGGGTAATAACACATTTATAAGCAATTGTTTAAACAAAGGGAGAAACCCAATTCCTTCTGATACCAATCTGACTTGAAAACAACTTTACTGGACTTAGTTCTCTTTCTGACACCGTCTTCAAAAAAGGGGGTGGGGATGAGGGCCAAAGTCCTGAAAGGAACATTGCTATGAGAATGTCTGACTTTCTGAACAGTAGATACTGCAACATTTCAAGGTATGGAATCCAATAAATGGCCTAAAAAAGCAGGTTGGATTTGGAGTTTTTCAAAACAAATGAGGCGGTAGAATTCCAGAGGCCTTAGCTCAGGTGAGCTGTCCAAAGGGACTCCCTTTGAAATACTTTCTTCAGGTCTTACCAGGGAACTGAATCCCTGAAGGCTCCAAGTGCAAAAAAACACTCTGGAGCTCGGATTGAGGGCACAGGTCAGCGACAGGTCACAGACAACTCAACCCAGCCCCGCAGGCTCCTACCCTGCAAGAGCCACTCGCCTTCCACCCCAGTCTAAGAAGACCCAGGCTGGCCTTAGGAATCTGTGAAACCACTCCCCAGGCCCCTGGAGCCTCTTTCCTTCTGCAGGATTTGGGCCTCACTCAGAATTCTTGTCCACAGTTCCCTCAGGTTTCTAAGAGAAGCCTCTGCGTGCTCAAGACCCTCTTCTGTGTCTTCAACTGCAGATCTGTGGGCGCTGCCATCTGGGTTCACTCTGGGCGCCTGCGCAGCCAGAGGAGGCCAGAAGGAGGGTCTCATTTACCATTGATTAAACAGATATTTAGGCTGAGCATTGATGTGTGGGTGTGCAGTGCAGGGAGTTAAGAATATCTGAAGTTAGTCAAGGTGGATGCAAGTATGAACTGTGGACAAATTTTGCCCCTTCCTCCTATTTTTCCTTCTTTTAGTTATTATTATTTTTAACAAAGATCCTTATAATGTCACAAATATTCTCACCTTGTTTTCTAACTACATCTCAATGAGATAGGCTAAGAAGAAATAAATTGATAAGAAATTGATCAGTGTAAGAATTTTATCTTTGATACAAGTTCATTTCAGTGTTTTCTTTATGTTCCAGATGAAGATTTTCTAGTTTCTCTCAGAGAGGAAGGATATCGTTAGTCTCAGGGGAGACAGGTCACAGAGAGGAAACACAGCTTATGCTTTATTTTGTTCTGTAACTTCTCTGGTCTGTGAGCTCCCACCAGTAAAATGAGGGAGATGAATTAAACATTCCCTTCCAAAACCAGGAAACAAGTTGATTTAAAACTATTTTCCTGGTGGTCTTCTCTCACTCATGGAGTTGGAGTTTTCCAGAGGACAGTATTTTCTCTTTTGATTTCAGAGTTTAGTTGGAAGATTGTCTCTGCTCATTTGAAATCTGATAATGGCATCTGTATTGATTTTAGCTCTTTTGCACCAGAGACATATATATTTAATCTCTTTAATTTTTCAGTCTCTTGGCTTTAGTTTTGTAAAATCTTATTCTTTGGCCAACACTTCAGTCTCTCTCTCATTTGTTTTGCTTTGTTTCGTTTTGTTTTCCCTGCTTATGCAATGCTAATGTATATGTATCTTGAAAAGCAGTAGGACATTTTCAGAATCTGTGCAGAGATTGTGAGGATTTAAACAACAGATATATTTGCAGTTTGGGATCTTTTTCTTTCTCAATTATTATAATCCATCTTCCAGGTTTCCAAGTCTCTTAATCCTGAAGTACATTTTCAGCCTTTTTTGCTGTTTTTTCCCTGCCAGAGATTGGAGTTTGGCTCCACCTGGCTTCTCCCTTATTGGCCTAAACTCCCCCACTTCTCTGGGTACTGCTCTTTTAATGGTCTCCTGCTGCCACCTGGAAAATGTTAAAGGATTCAAGTTGGGCAACACATCAACATGCAAAAGAATGTTAATTTTTATCTCCTTTGTAAACATTTGTTTTCCCTATACATTCTCATCTACATCATTTCAAGTCTAGAAAAAATATTCTTTGCATCTTTCTCCCTATGCTGCTATCCCCTGTCATGTGTTTCTCTTCAAATAGTTTTGTCATTTGAAAAATCAGTATGATTTAGGGACAAGATAGATTGATTTCTCATGAAAAGGTACTTACGTAGTCTAATGATAACTGTAGAGAGGAGATTGTGAAATCTCTGTCTATAGATATGTGAAAGGTATCAATGGGGACAATGAGACCAGGAAAGTGGATGAACTTTGTCTGAGATCACTCAGGTATCAAATGTTTGAGCTTGGATTTGCCCTATTTACAAGCTCATGCACTGTGTCAGTAGCTTTAAGCTACAAGTATCAAAAAATGCAGCTAACCAGAGCTGAAGAAAGTAGGGTTTTATTCTCACAGAAGAAGAAATCTGGAGGGACGTAGTCCTGTGCTTGGTGCAGTGGCTAGGTAACGTCAACGAAGACTCAGGCCCCTTGAACCTATCTTTAGCATGTTGGCTTCTCAACTTCACAGCATTGGTGACTTCCACAGCTCAGGGACTCATTTTTACTTTAAAAGCAGGAAGAAGGGAGAACAGTCACAAATGCCTCTTTAATTTGAAAGAAAAGGGCTTTCCTAGAAGCCCTTCTTTTGTACCCTTAACAGGTTTTTTTCTCTTACATATTGGTAAGACTGTGTTACATGGCCACTCTAAGGGAAGTAAGGAAAAATGAGTATTTAGTTTTCAATCCTTTATGGGGGAAAATGGCAAGGTAGATGGGTTGGGAGTGGATGTTAAGTGAGACAACTACTATGGTCTGAATTTTGTGTCCCCCCCAAAATTCATATGTTGAAATCCTAATGCCCAGCGTGATGGCATTAGAAGGGTAAGGCCTTTGAGAGGTTCTTAAGGGTGGACCCCTTATGAGTAGGATTAGTACTCTTATAAAAGTGACTCCACAGAGATCCCTCACCCCTTCTACCATGTGAGGACACAATGAGAAGTCCGCAATCCGGAAGAGAACCCTCAGCCAACCATGTTGGCACCATGGTTTCAGACTTCCAGCTTCCAGAAATGTGAGAAATTTCTGTCCTTTATAAGCTACCCAGTCTCTAGTATTTTCTTATGGCATCCCAAATGGACTAAGACACCAACCATTCTTCACTAAACCCTACTGCCTGCTGGCTATGCAGGACGTGAGCTTTGGTCTGGACAGAAGAACCTCCTTCACCAGTGCAGCCTGTCACCTTGGGATTCCAGCAAACGGATGAATGACACGATAAATCCATTGTGCCTTGTTTGCCCTCTTTAATGCTAAGCAGGAATAGTCATGCGATGTAGTATTTTCAAAGACAGTTGGCTTTAATATCATTCCAGAAGACTGACTATAAACATTTGGTAAACACAATCTTTGGCCAATTTTTCTAAATAAAGTTTATGTTCAAAATCTTGAATTAAGGACATGGTAGAAAGGCATGGCTATTTTGATTGTCCTAATTCAATTAATAAAAGCATCATCACCTTGTTATTTTAATTGCTATATTCAGAGATTTATCAGGGCTGTAAATTATCCCTGGTCTTTCCTTACTGATGAGAAATTCCTTTTAGGTATAATTTTCATCTGGAGATGAATATCTGGATGAATATCTGGTCTTTCATCTGGAGTGAATGGTGAGGGTCGTATTACATTTTATTGCAGGAACATTCATCTAGCAAGCCTAATGATGGTAGTGACTGCCAGACCTTTTCTGAAAGCATTTTAGCACTAATGAAAAAAAAACAAAACTACTTATTTGTTTACTTATACTAATTAGCCCCATGTATATGTGCAAATATATATGTAAGGAATACTTGAATTCACTTATTTTGAAATATCTAGAGTTAATTATTAGGATTGTTTAAAAAACAGTTTTTCTACCTCTAACATTGGGTCTATGTGGAGGACAATTATTGTTAAGATGGCTATTACCATCTATACTCTCATTGCTCATTTTTTGGTCTGTTTTGTTTACTCTTAAGAGTCTTAGTATTTGAAACAGTGCTTGGCGCATCATGGTCAAAGAATACTTATTGAATGAATGAACAAATGAATGACATTCATGAATGGCAAATTAAATAAGAGGGATGAGTAGAGGGAAATCTCAACCATGGATACACGGGTTAGTAAGAGGATTAGAGGGGATCCAGATCTTTAGGAAGAAAGGCATATTTACAGACTTAAGAAATGTAAACCAGAGGGAATTGGAAGTGGCGGTTACAGCTAGAGGGGGAGTCCCTGGCTGGGCTACAGGAAGATAGGGGCCTGAGATGCATGCGGATTTGCGTATGAATGGAAGGAAAATACAGTGAGGGAAATGAATCATTGGAAACTGCTTGCAGATCTTGCCCCTGGCTACAATAAGGTTTTGCTGTCTTGTTCAGTTGACCCATGAAAGTGGCTGACCAGTATTAAAAGTTGTAGATGTGAAGGAGTTCTGTTCCGAAAGTTGGGATTCCTTCTGCCTTTGGGTCTGTTAATGGTGCAATTACTGCCAAGCAAGTTTTGTAGAAATCCTTACTGTCAGACTTCTTAAAGCAGCCGTATTACTAATAAATTCTTAGCTTTCTTTGCTTTCTGAGAAAAACTGACTTATTTCTCTCATCAGAGGCATCTGATTAAATTCTGAGCCTTCAAGCAAATAAGCAGATCTCCAGTGGAGAGAGGTTTCTCCTTTTGTAAACTCTCAGGGTGTGGGATATTTCTATGTATGCTTTCTTCCAAATTAATGCAGTTTAGATTTATCTTCTAAATAAGCAGTGCCGTGTGTCAAGGGGAGAGACGGAGGAGGAAACAGAAGAGAAGCAGCTCTGGTCTGCAGAGTGTCTCCAGAACATTTTAGCAGGGAGAGGATCTCATTTCAGTGTATCCGAATTTATCTTTTCTCTGAAATTAAGACTTTTTTCATGAATATTGGAAACAGAAGGGTTCTCTCCCCCACTTCCTGTAGCTAAATAATTAAGCCTGTTTCAAGACATACAGTCAAAATGGGTTTCCTAGTTACAGATGCTAAGCAATAGTGACAAACTTTTCTTATTATAGTCATCACCATCAGCAAACATTTGTTCTTTGTAGATTGTTTCTTAGAAAAAAATTAGTTTTGAAGAAATTGGTACATGTCTGTATGTCTGCAGTAAGGAAAACACAAAGGTGTTTTTATCATTTAATTTTGCTGCCTTGTTGCCATTTTTTAAATCAGTTGAGTGTTTACAACACTACTCAAAGAAGGTTAGAGGGCAAGTAAGGAAGGAGAGGGGGAGAGGGGAGAGGGGATGGAGAGGGAGAGACAGAAAATGTTGAACAAAATCCATTGCATTCAGTTTCGAAAGAAACCTACCAGGCCTAGTTTTGCACCAGACACCATTTATTTATGTTTAATTAAGGGCAATCCTATTTAGTGCAAGTAAACGTTTTCTTTCTGTCATTTACTACTGTGTTTGATTTTCTCATTTCTCAAGGTTGAGAATTTGTGGTTGTTACAACTCATGGTTTTTGCTCTCATTTAGGAGCTACATTCCTTGACTGCATACTTTCTAAGAGCAAGCGTAGGAATTACTATTAATTTTTGATTTTATTTAAAATATTTTATTAATTTATGTTTCTATGGTGATACATGCATTGATACTCAATTTTAAATATACAGAAGACAATCTAGTGTAAAATGCTATTTTCCTTCTATGCTGATGCTTAAGCCAGTTTTTTTCTCCCTAGGTAACCACTGGAATAAATTCTTTTTATATTCATCTGAAATCTTCTCTACATATATACACATATTACCTTGTTTAAAACACAAAGAGAACCCATTTTGTTTCATCCTTCATGTCTCTCTCTTTCTTTACCATATTTTGGGATCATTTCTTATAAATACCTATAGTACTGTCCTGTTATTTTTAAAGGTTGCATTGTATTTCATTTTTTGACAGAAATAGATTTATTTAAAGAGTGACCAATTGTTGGGGCAGATAAGTTAAAATAGATTAAGCTATAAGTAGTTTTGTTGTAATAAGCTAATCCGATTTTAGAGTTTTCTGTTCTATCTGTTGTTCTGTCTATCTACCTACCTACCTACCTATCATTTATCATCTACCTTGAGGAAGAGAGAGAGATATTACATGGATAAAAAGTAACCATTAGGTGATTCTGATCAAATCAAATCTTCATTTTACAGATGAGGAAAGAAAAGTTATATAATTAATGGAAAGACACTGCCCTTAAAGCATTTTTTTTTTCTTTCATCTGTACCAATGGCCACCACTAATTCATTCCTTTATTGACCCAAGCATTGAGACACTGATGCGTGCGGGCATTGTATGAAACTTATTGGACCCAAATGAACTTACATTCTTGCTGGGGAGACAGACATAAAAATAATGAATTGGAAAGAATTTCTAATGTAATACATAGGAAAGAATGTAATGATGTGGGAACAGATTATGTTTTTAGGTGCCATGGAAACAGAACAAGGAAAACATTTGTAGATTGTAATTGTCAAAGCAGCTTTCAGAACTTAGAAGTTCTAAGAACTTAGAAGTTTTAAGACTTCACAAAGCTTTTGATAGGAAAAAAAAGTCAGACATTCTAAGCAAGCAGAAACTGTGTACAGAAAGATTCTGAGTGTGGAGAGAACAGAGATTGAAAAGTGGAGTGTCATGGTTCGCATAGTGAAGTCATGGCTTTGCGTAGGTAAGATAGTCTCCTGATGGAAGGCCTAGATATACGTGCATATGAGGGAAGTACATTAAGAGCACAGCTTCTGGGGCAAGACTCCCTGGGTTTGAACGTCAGAGGAACTGATCATTAGCTGTGTTACCATTGACTATTTAGTTAACCTATCTAGAAGCTACAATTTCCTTATCTATCCAATGAGTAATAGTGCTTACTTCACAAGGTTGTTGCAAATATTAAATGAACTAATAAATGCAAAGATCTAGAGCAACATATTGTAAGGTACTCTATAAAGATTGTATTCTTCTTTTGATTTTTTTTTCTGCCATTTAAGAATGTAAAACCATTCTTAGCTTTCAGGTGATACAAAAATGCGTGGTGGGTTGGATTTGGCCCTTAGCCATAATTTGCTATTACCTGTTTTAGATATTAGAGCATAAATCTTTTACTCAGTAAAGTATGCTAGAAATTAGTGCTTTTATAGTGGTTATGAATCTTACCACTTCTTAGGCAGTGAAACAATTTTAAATATGCCTTGTTGCCATTCTATTCATGTATTTTAATTCTATATATATTTTAACTTCCATAAGACACAATATGTATTGTTTTACAGAATCAAATTCATTTATATTTTCCACATATTTACTCATTCTATTGCACTCCATTCTTTTCTGCATATTTAGAAGTACTTTCTTTTGCCTGAAGAACCTCTAGTGTTTGGATGGGGGGTGGAGAATGGATCTGCTGCCAATAAATGTTCTCTAATTTCGTTTGTCTGACATAATCTTTATTTGCCCTTTATTTTTTAGAAGTATCTTTCTAGGTAAAGAATTCTGGCTAGAAGTTGTCTTAATTTAGAAGGTATCATTTCATTCTCCTCTGATTTCATTCCTGTTGGGAAATCAGATGTCAATCTTATTGTTGCTTATTTGAATGTATTTTTGTTTTTGTTCTTGTCCCTAGTTGCTTTTAAGAATTTTTTCTTTGGTTTTTGGAAGTGTACCTAGATGTTTTCTTTGTATTTATTTTGCTTTGGGTTTATAGCACTTCCTAATTCTGTTGCTTGATATCTTTCATTGTTTTGGAAATTCTTGGCTAGTGTCTTTCAAATATGGTTTCTTCCCTTATCTCTTTCTCTTTTTTCTTTTGGGATTTCAATTATATATATGATAGACATTATCTCCATGTCCCATATATTTCTTACATTCTGTCTTTTATATCTTTTTTTTTCAATCTCTGCTTTCATGTCGGTTTTTTTTTTTTTAACTGACTTGTATTTCATTTCACTAATACTCTTTTCTGTGGCATCTAATATGCTTTATTGAGTTTCTTAATGTTGGTTATTGTATACATCAGTTCCAAAATTTTAATTTGGTAATTTTTTTACAGACTCCAGTTCTCTGGTAAATGTTTTCATTTAATTTCATAAACATATTAAATATAGTTATTTTAAACTGATAGTACCACTATCTGAGTCATCTGTGAATCTACTTCTATATTTTATTTTATTTTTTGGACTTCAGTCATTTAGTTCTATCTCCTGGCATATCTGGTAAGTTTTGATTGAATACTTTGCATATTCAATAAAAAAAAGTTATATAGAGTCTCTGGATTATGTTATCTTTTTCTAGTGTTTACACTGTTAAGCTATCAGGCATAGAATGTGGACCCATCATCTTGATCCACTCAGGGGTTATGGAATTTGAGTCTGAGTTTCAATATTTCTAAAGGTTGGATTATTTCCAGTTTGCCCTTATTCCTAGATTGTAGCCCTTGGAGAGTCTCAATGGAAAGCCTGTTTTATATTTTCTGGAGTTTTTTGTTTGTTTGCTTTGTTTTTTAGTCAGGGTTCATCCTTTTTGGTAAGAATTTTTGCCTTTTTGGTATCATAAGACTATTTGTAACCTCTGCTCATCTTTATTACCTCTTAGCTGCTTCATTCTGACTTCTTGTCTTCTTGCCATTTTCATCTTAGGAATCTGAAAATGCCTTTTGGGAACCAGAAACAGAATCGTGGGTTCACATCAATACATTTCTCTTTGGGGGGACTCTTGTCCTTTTAAGTCCTGATTAACATTGTTGTTTTCCAAGCTGTCAAAGAGCTGGGTTATCCTGAACTTTTATAGTAGTTCTTGGTGGAAGAGTTGGTCTGTAAAATACTACTCTCTCAATTATTGTGCTAAGTTTTGGATGATATAAGACCTGGTCCATTTCCTTAAGAGTACTTCAGTTAATAGAAACATACATACACACACATGCACATATATAATTGTGTGGTAAGTGTTCTATTAGAGTAAGGTGTGAGAGAACTGTACAGTTCTTTTAACAGTATTTGATTATTTCTCTTCTTTATTTACTTGTTTGTTGTTTGTCTCCCTCTAGAATGTAAGACCCATGAAGACAGGATCATATCTGTCTTGTTCGTTGCTGGCACACAGTATAATCTGGATAAATATTTTTTGATAAGTGATTGCTGGATATGTGAGGTTATGAAGTTTATATTTTATATCTGTCTTGTAGGATTACTAAATCGTATGTGGAAAGCATAGCACTTGGCACATATGCCACACATTCATTTCACTTCTTTGAAAACTATTTTTAAGTAGTGTAATACTGATTACTTCACTGACACATGAAAATAAATTTCCCCATTTTATAGATAGGATACTTAAGATATGGATGTTAAATCATTTGCTAGAATCTCAGGGTTCTTTGCTTCTAGTCACATCCAGGCAACATGCACAGAGAATTTTTCCTTAGACTCTCATGGCTAAAATAGTGTAACTTCTAGCTCTCTCCCGCCATATCCTTAAATATTCTATTTGATCATTTTTAGCCACTAAGGTGAATCTACAGTATAAATTGTACATTGATTTTTTTAATATTTATTTTAAGCATAAATTATACACACACACACACATATATGTATGTATATAAAATAGACTTAGAATTCAAGGGGTGTAAAAGTAGCATTTTATGTACATTTAAAAAATTTATTTTAAATAAAATTATATATCTATTGTATATGTGTATATATATATGTATATATACATATATAGTAAGAATTCAGGGTGTGTAAAAGAAATACATATATTTTATCTTGGAGAGAACATTTTGAACTTGAAATCCATTTCTAATGCTAAATTCTGTAAGTGCTTGTTGATGAAGATAAACTATGTTTGTTGTAATGCGCCTGCTGGGGGTTAATCACATTGGCTGTCAACCTCCAGAATCATCAGAGTTCCTCCTGTCTTTTGTGATTGCCCTTTTAATTAAGTACACTTTACTACAAAGTACTTTTAAAAGGAAAACAAAAGACTCCAAAATCCAATATATCTTTCTTTAATTTCATTTGCAGGAAGAGGAGAATAAAGATTTGCCCAAGAGAATACTGCTTTAAAATATACTCTAATTACTTACACATGCAAATTTAACACATTGCCAAGGTTGTGGTGCTTTATGTAGGTCTCTGTTTAAAGACAAAATTCTGGAAATCTTCCATTGGCTTTATACATTCAAAAAGAACTGATCAGCTTTATAAAGGTATAGTAGTATCACAAAACCCATAGAATTTCTTGTATTTATTTTCAAAGAGTTTTTAAAATTACATAAGTTCCAAGTGTATAGCACTATAGTTTAGCATATGTATACACTACAGAGTGATCACCACCCCAAATCTAGTTACCATTCATTGTCCAGCTGACCCCCTTCACCCATTTCACTCACTCCTCCAGCCTCTTCTCGTCTGGTAACCACTAATCCATTCTCTGTATCTAAGTTTGTTTTTGTTTTATTTTTTTGTTTGTTGGTTTTGTTGTTGTTTAGATTTCACATATGAGTGAAATCATATGGTATTTGTCTTTCTCTCTCTGACTTATTTCATTCAGCATAATACCTTCAAGGTCCATCTATGTTGTTGTGAATGGCAGGAATTCATTCATTTTTTGGCTGAGTAATTTTCCATACCCACATACCACATCTTCTTTATCCATTCATCCATAAATGGACACTTAGGTTGTTTCCATATTTTGGCTATTTTAAATAATGTTGCAGTGAGCATTCTTTGGATAAATACCCAGAACTGAAATAGCTGAGTAATATGGTAGTCCTATTTTTAATTTTTTTGAGCAACTGCTGTGCTGTTTTCCATGCATGGCTATACCAGTTTACACTCTTTCCAACAGTGTACAAGAGTTCCCTTTTCTCCACATCCTCTCCAACACTTGTTATTTCTTGTCTTTTTGATGATATTCATTCTAACAGGTGTGAGATGATATCTCACATGGTTTTGATTTGCATTTCATTAATAATTAATTAGTGAAAACATCACTAATAAACATCACTTAATAATTAGGCACATCTTTTCATGTGCCTTCTGGCATCTGTGTGTCCTCTTTGGAAAAGTGTGTGTTCAGGCCTTCTGCTCATTTTTTAATCTAGTTGTTTGTGTGTTTTTACTGTTGTTGAGTTGTATGAGTTTTTTATATATTTTGGATATTAACCTCTTGTTGGATATATGATTTGCAAATATCTTCTCCATTCAGTAGATTGCCTTTTCATTTGGATAATGGTTTTCTTCACTGTGTAGGTCTGTGCAGAGCAGTGTTTTATAGTTTTCAGTGTACAGGTCTTTCACCTACTTGGTTAAATTATTCCTAGATATTTTATTCTTTTTGATGCAATTATAGATGAGTTTTTCCTCAATTTCTCTTTCTGATAGTTTGTTATTAGTGTATAGATATGCCACAGATTCCTTTGTATTGACTTTGTATTCTGCGACTTTACTGAATTCATCTATTAGTTCTAAAAGTTTTTTGGTGGATTCTTTAAGGTTTCCTGTATATAGTATCATTTGCAAATAGTGACGATTTACCTCTTTTTTTACGATTTGAATGCATTTTATTTCTTTTTCTTGCCTAATTGCTGTGGCTAGGACTTCCAATACTATATTGAATAAAAGTAATGAGAGTGGGCATCCTTGTCTTATTCCCAATCTAAGAGGAAAAGCTTTCAGTTTTTCTTCATTGAACATGATGTTAGCTGTGGGTTTGCCGTATATGGCTCTTATTATGTTGAAGTACATTTCTTCTGTTATCACTCTGTTGAGAGTTTTTATCATAAGTGGATGTTGAATTTTGTTAAATGCCTTTTCTGTATCTACTGAGATAATAGTATGATTTTTATGCTTCATTTTGTTAATGTGATGTATCATATTGATTTTGTGGATGTTGAGCCATCCTTGCATCCCTGGAATAAATTTCACTTCATCATAATGTGTGATCCTTCTAATGTAAGGGATTTGGTTTGCTAATACAGTTGACCCTTGAACAATGCAGGGGTTAGGGGTGCTGATCCTTCATGCAGTTGAATTTCTGCATGTAACTTATAGTAGGCCCTCTATATACATGGTTCCTCTGTATTCATGGTTCTGCATTTGCAGATCAAACCAACTACAGATAATGTAGTACTGTAGTATTTACTATTGAAAAAAATCTGCATAAAATGGACCTGAGCAGTTCAAATCTGTGTTGTTCAAGGGTCAACTGTATTTTGTTGAGGAAATTTTCATCTGTGTTTATCAAGGATATTGGACTGTAATTTTCTTTTGTGGTGTCCTTATCTGGTTTTGATGTCAGAGTAATGCTGGCTTCAAAAATGTGTGGGGAAGGTATCCCTCCTCTTCAATTTTTTGGAAGAATTTGAAAATATAGGTATTAAGTCTTTGTTTTGTGTAATTTGCCAGGGAAGCCAGATGGCTTTTCTTTGTTGGCAACTTTTTGATTTCTGTTTCAATCTCCTTGTCAGTAATCAGTCTGTTTCTTCATGATTTAGTCTTGGAAGATTGTGTTTCTAGAAATTTATCCATTTCTTCTAGGTTGTCCAATTTGTTGGCATATAGTTGTTCATAGTAGTCTTTTATGATCCTTTGTATTTCTGTGGAATAGTTGTATTCAAAGAGTTTTTAAGTGTTTTAATAACCTTAGTATAAAATTCACTAAAACAAGTGATGAAGGTTATTTACATTCATTTTACAGACAATAAATTGGTTGCAGATAGATTTAAGTTTACCAAAAATGATAACCTAGAAATACCAATACATCAAATCATCTCTTCACTAGAACTGTCATACAAGTTAATACCTCATCATGTCCTTTAGTTTAGGATCAATTAGAACTGGAGTAAAATCCAATTCACCCCTCTTCATTTATTTCTCTTCCTTTTTAAAAACATAAATTCTCTCTTCACATTAAAGAAACTGGCTTGGGGAAAAAACCACAAGTAAGTGCTAAGTTATTTTGCCTTTGTTCTTTCTAGTCCTCCTTTCAGTTACTCTTTATTTAGGTCTCTATGGAACTGTTGCATATGTGGGATGTTTCTGAGAACTTTGACTATAGGAACAAGATGTAATGTCTCTTAGTCTGGATTATGATAAACTGCATTGAATGGTTTTATAGTACAAAAAAATCATATGTTAACTTATGTACTGTATGTATGGAATTTGTATATCATGGTTTAATATCCATAATGCATTTGTGTTTGCATTTATTGGTGGAGGTGTACCTTAAACATTTGAGGGGAGGAAACATGGATTTAATTATAAGTGGACCTTTTAATGTTAATTTATAGATGAAATTGAACTGTTTTCACCTCTATGGGATATTTTTGTATCTAATTTCCATTTGATGAATTAATTTTTCTTACTTTTGCCACTCTTTTTATTGGGAACATCTTAAGAGGTTTTTCTTTCTCTTTTTCTTTGTCCCTAGTCTTACCACACTCAAACAATCATTCAGATCTAATGTGACTTCATGGTCAGTTCTATTCTTTAATTGTGTGTTCCATGACAAATATGACACTCTGGCATTGTAAAATTCCCAGAGTTGGCATTACAGTAGAGTGGCAAGGAGCTAGAATAATGGTAAATATGAAAAGATTAAGCTGGGCACTGAATTCTCTTTAAGACTACGGTGTTTCTATGTCTACCAAGAGCATTATTGTGCTGCATCACATATCCATTTTTCATAAGGGTGTTAACCATCTGGTTCCTCTTGTTTTTCCCTTCTCACTTCTTCACATCTGTTGCTTCTCCATCGTTCTACAAAAGCTTACATTCCATATTTCATGCTCATTTCCATAAAAATTTCATATTCATGAGAATGCCTAGATTTTACCTGTATGTCTAAGATAATTACAGTGAAACAGCAGCCAACGTCATAAGAAAGATCATATTCAGATTAGACGGCTCACTGCCATGAAAATCCCTGGCAAGGAATAGCTCCTGGTCATGTTTTGCCTGTCCAGACAGTCATTTGAAAGGAGCACCAGAGTTAGTAGTTTGACACATTCTTCCTGGTTGGGTCACCACATTAAGTGTGCTTAGCTATTTGTAAAGCTATCTGGAGAGAAAGAGCATGTTAAATTGGAAACACATGGACAGAATGATACACATAGCCTTGGAATTCACAGCTCAGTGCCGCAGAGTTCAATCAGGTGCTTGACATCCTGACAATCTTGTCTCGGTAGGAAAAGAAAAGAAAACACCTGGAAACCCTGGCTTTGGTGGTGATAAGTTCACATTTTGGGGCCATTTGCTTACATTGGTTCTCCTCTGTTTTCCTTTAAATAGGTCTTTCCATCCGCAATTTTTCTCCTTCCATCATCCTCAGACATCCTCAATACCCATCTCTTGTTTCCATCTTGTCATTCTCCCCTAGAATCAATTTAAGTTAAAATCAAAACTGGGTAGCAGGTCAGAGAAGAGATGAGAATTCTCATGGTCCTTTCTCTTGGATACTGGAGTTTCTTTATTTTCTCTGTAGCTTATTCATTGCTACTATCTTTAAAATAAAACATTCCAACTATAATTTATAGAGGCTAGATTCATACTGCTTGGTTGCAAAGACAGTGAAGAGGCAATCTGACATGTAAAAATCAGTAGTATTAATTTCTGTAGGTAATAACTTAGGATATATTTAACATTTGAGTAAATATATAAATATACAGAGCAAACTATACCAAACAGCTTATTTAGAAATTAGCATGTTCCTCTAACTTTATTCTTAGCTCTAGCTAGGTTAAAAGCATTAATATGAGCAGATGTAAATGCATATGAGCATTCTGTCAGGTTTGAGGCAGTGTGTTATCTTAAAAATAATGGTCGACTGGGAGTCAGGGGGCCTTGTGTTTCATCTTGGCTTTGCTATTAGTTTGCTCTTTTCAATTTTTAAAAGTAAGAAGGAGGAATTTACATTAGGTAAATGAGGCCATTAAACTCCTGGCTGGATTCAAGAGAACTCAGTGTCCTCAAATGAGGTTAAGTATGTTTGGTAAGTTAATGAGGGCGGGGGGAGCTATGTGAACATTTGGTTTAGATCTGGGTTGGGGAGGTTATTAAAAAGGTTGTTAACCTGTAGAGGGAGGTGTCATAGGAGGTAGAACATTAGAAGATGTTAGAATGGAAAACAGTAGAGACTTTCCTGAGCTGTTGCAAAAGAACTCAAGCTTGAAAAAGATAATAAATGAAATTTCCAGGGACAAATTGAAATTAGAAGCTGAAGTGTGAAAAGAGGTAGTAAGTAACAACACAGACAGGGACAATCTTGAAAAGGGTTTTTCAGTGGAGTAAAAATAATCTTTGAGAAGATCAGAATAAGAGAGTAATTGCTTACAGTTTGTTCAAAGCAGCATGGCACTGACTACCAGCGTGTCCCTCTAAGTCAGGGTTTCTCAACATCAGCTCTGACATTTTGAGTTGAATAATTCTTTGTTGTGTGTGGGGGTCATGTGACTGTAGGATGTTTAGCAGCATCCTTGATCTCTACCCATTAGAAACTGATAACCTCCCCTACCCAAGTCATGACAATCGAAAATGTTTCCAGACATTGCCAAAATTGCCCCCATTTGAGAACCAATGCTTTAAAAGAGTAAGTAATTTGTCAGAGGTCATATAGTCTAATGGTTAAAAGCTTGGGCTCTGAATACTGAGTTCTAGAACAAGATTCGAGTCCCAGTTCTGTTACCTTTTCCACTGTGGGCCTTGAGCAAATCTCTTAACTTTTCTAAGCGTCACTTTCTTCATTTGTAAAATGGGACTAATAAGATTGCCTACCTTCTGGGGTAATTGTGAAGACTAAATGAGACAACACCTGTGAAAGATTTAGTGTAGTGTATGGCACATGGCAGCTACTCAATACATACTAGAACTTGTTCTTACTATCATTAGATAGTTATAAAAGGGCACAAAAAAAAAAAGAGGAGATGAACATAGCTATTTCTGAAAGTAGACTCTTGGGCATCAGAGAGTTTTGGCAACCAAATATCTGGGACTCACTGTACAGGAGTCTTTAGAGGCATTGGCTGGGTGAATCAATTAGTCAATAAATACTATTTTAGCATCTGTTAGGTGCCAAGCTCTATTCTAATGTTGAGTATTGAGGCATGAGCAAAACAGACAAAATTTTTGAAGACCTTACATATTAATGAGAAAGGCAGAAAATTAATAGATGTGACTTCAAATTAGTGTGGTATGTTCGACACTACTAACTAGTCATCGAAGTTCATTCTCCCCTTCTTCCACCAAAGCTGGCCCATGGCTTCCCAGCTACACTAAGTTTCTAAATTTAAAACTCTACACTAAATAGTATAGTGGCCATATGAGTAAGTGCTTTCTATTAGTCCAAAAACAGAAGTGAAGTCTGCCACTTCCAGGCCTGGCCATAAAACCTTCTTCAAATGGTGTTTAGTGATTTTTGTTTCTTATTGTGAGCTGGAAGGTCACAACAATTATCAGAGTGACTGGAACAATCTTGGAAATCATGTATTAAAAATGGCAGAGCTCATGTCAGTCTGGGTCCCTGAATGACAGTGTGGAGCAAAGACTCCTTCCCTGGCTGCAACCTACAAGATTTGTCTGGACTGTTCAATGGAAATGAAATAAGATCATATTGTGTTTGAGCCATTGCATATTGGGTTTATTTGTTCATCAGTTTTGGTTATCAAATGAACACAGGTGATCTAGAAAGGTTTCTGTGAGGGGAGAATATTTGAGCTGAAATCAGACAAAAGAAAATAAAGCAGCCATATGTGCATCTAAAAGATTGTTTCTAGGGGGAAGAACAAAAAGTGCAAGGGTTAGTATTGACAAGTAGCTAATACTAGAGTCCCTGCAATCTAGAGGGTGTATGCTGGTGGGTGAGGTAAGAGCATACAGATAGAAATGGCATTAAGACAAAATGAAAGTTTGGCCTCTGATTCTCCCTGATTTATAAAGACCTCCATGACAATCGGAAGGACTTCTTTTTCTTTTCGCAGAAGAACAACTGGCTCCTTTCTGCCCAAACCTTTTCTTTTTTTTTGAAATTTGGCACTTCAGGTGGCATATGCGTCCATCACATAGTAGTTACATGTGTTTAGATTGAAAATTCAGTTGAAGTTGACTTGGGCAAAGACCATATCTGAAATTATTGGACATAGATTAATGAGGCTCTCTACTGCTTCATCTGATATAGATTAAAAGAGAATCTATTTTGCAAGTTTCTCTGACAAAATGACCAACAGTGCAAGCTCTTGAGATGCCTTAAGTGTCCTGGTAGTGATATGTTGTTCAGACTTCATTGACCCCTGTTCAGTATTTAGCATCTGTGGGTAAGAGCTTTACTTATTTCTGAGCTATATTTTTTCTGTAAATACATGTTTTCAAATTATCTTGAGATCTCAAGAAGAAAGGTAACTCTTTGATGTGTTAGTATCCCTTTTATTAGGAAAATTAATTTATGCTCAGTATTGTGATGTCTGCCCTGTAACATGGCTGTTTATATAAAATGGAGGCTGCTTTTTGGAGACAACCAATATTATTTTATTATTTTATTTAGCAAAAGTCATATAGATGTTCTGTAATGTTTTTAATGTTATATTGGATATAATACACAGATTAAGTAAAATGGAAACAATCTAGAAAGAAACAACATTATTATATGCTGGTTAGTAAAATCCAGTATAATCCTTCCTTCAAATTCCATTCAGCTCGGCATGAACTCTTTGGTGCTCCCATCTTAGAAGGGAAGATTCATTCTCTATTTGTTATATGTATCAACAAGATTATAGCAAATAAATTTATGAACTTGGGGTGGAGGTCTTGAAGTTCTGAAAAAGAAAATGAAAAAAGTTTAGTGTATAACATTTTGCAATGTTATTCTCCATAACTTAGTCTCATAAGGTACTTAGAAGAATGCAAGAAGTGCTGCTTTTTAGCAGACTATTTTATTTCATCTATGAACAATCAGTCTTTCATTCCCAGACTTCCTTCTCTCAGAAAAGAACACCATTTTCCACCTAATTACTCAAGACAAAATCCAGGAGTTATTCTTGTTTACTTTCCATTCCTTATTCCTTTTTTCCCCCAAGACTTCATTTTAGTCTTATAGCTCCTACCTCCCAATATATTTTAAATTAATCTACTCATTTCTATCTCTATTATAAACCAAACATCATTTTTAATTGACCTCCAATGACAGGTTTCACTGATTTCTATTCTTGTTCTCCGTAATTCATTATTCATACAGTACCCAGAATGATCTCTTAAAGTCACCAAATATCATAGTTAAATGAAACCCAAATTTCTTGCCCTGACTTATAAAGTACCGCATGTTCTGATCCTTGCCTATTCTTCCTACTTTATTTTATACTATTCTTTCCTTGTTCCTTACTCTCCAACCCCATTGAACAGACCAAACGTGTTCCCACTTTAGGGCATTGTATTACCTGTCCATTTTGTATGGAATGCTCTTGTCTGTGATCTTTTCATGGTTACCTCCTTCTACTTGCTGCTGTGTTCTTAGTGAGTAGAACAGTTCCTGTTAACGTAGCAGGCATGGAACAAATATTTGTTGAAAGAGAGCTAATGGGAAAATGGATCCTTTTGCGATGTGGAAGACAGTGACATAATAGGCTGATGACACATGGTCATATACCTATGGGGGATGCAGTTTTTCCTTTTGAATTTTATCACGTGGTACTGAAGGTCTATGGACTCCTTAGAGAAGGATTAAGCAAACATTTCCTTTTAAAACGGTTCTTTCTGTAGATCACATTTTCAGTTTCTGTATTCTCTGCCTATTTTTCATGGCATATTCTAAAGAAGCACAGACCCTTTAGATGGGAATATGCAATAAGAGTAAATCAACCCAAAGTGATCATAATAGTCTCATTTCCTGCTTCCTGTATATCTCTCTCATGGGTATGGAGTTCTTCGTAAGTAGGATTGAAGATGAATATTTGATAGAGGATTGGGCCCCAGGATGTTTTTCACTCACTAAATCTTTTACATCTTCTAATTCTAGAGTTTCCAGAAATCAAGTTATATCCCAGTTCATACTTCTTTTCCACAGGCACCTTCTAAACCAGATTAACCTGTCATTCTAACTTATCTCTGAATTTTTTTATTCATTTGTTGCTGTGGAACATTTGCTTCTGTGTTCAGAATGAGTCTATACTTTGTTTCTGTGTAGTGTGAAAAATGACATGGTACTATATCAATCTGATGGCATTTGCTAGGATATCTAGAAGGTCAAAACTGGCTTCTTTTGAGTGAGTTCTAAAATGAAACAGACAGAAAGAAACTTAAAACATTTCTTAAAGTTGCAAGCCAAATGATGCAGACTGTAGTGAAGACATGAATAAAACAAATTGCATCTCTTCCCTTAGAGCTCGAGTTACCCTAGTATATCCCTCTCTGTTCCTCAGATAGGAAGCAGACATGCTCTCGGCACCTTTTCATGCTAAGCTTCAAATCAGTGGCTGGCACTTGGTTGTTGAATGAAGGCTTTCTGGGTTTTGATCCTGATGATTCATCTAAAGTATATGAAAGTTTATGAAAAGCATACCTAGACATTTAGTTTAACTATATATTTTGGAACACTAGATTTTAAACCCTGTTTAGGTTATTGATCATGTCTAAGCTGTGTTATGTAAATTCCGGAAGAATTTCTGAGATCAAAGGAGAAAGACCCGGCTCTAGGAGTACAGGTTTGTTTTCTATAGACACTAGCATTACTGTTTTGGGTTTATAAATAGCTCCTTTTTTTTTTTTTCATAAAGTAACTTGTATGATGCCATGCAATGTTAAATATATTTTGATTGCTATATATTTATTTATAAATGGAAATTATTTGAGTGTAAAATTTCAAACTTGAAAATTTACAGAAATGCTCATTTGAAAAGATAGCATAATCATTCTTATAAATTCTTTCAAAATAAATTGACCTTTAGAAAGTCTTGAAATGCTCAGTTTTCTCATGTCTGTGGTCTGTGCAAACCTGTGTGTTGCATTTTCCTTCTTGTATATAGATGAGTTGATAATATATTTTATACCAAATAAACAAACAAAACCAGAAACTCAAGATTTAAGTTTATGCAGGTTCTAAGGTATGAGAAAATGATGAGGACAGTTAAATGTGGATTTGTTGCATGTTCTTTAGCTAAATTGTCATTTCATTTGGATAGGTCCCTTTTTTTCTAGTCCTGGTTATTAAGATGGTGGGTCAATTCCACTGAGTTCTAAACAGAAGGTAGAAGATAGGCAGCTACAAGGAAAGGAAATAAGCTGATTCATTTAAGCAAAAGAAAAAAAGAAGCTAATCTCCCAGCTGGGACTTTGCCCATTTCTACGGGCTCTGAGCCACAGTATCAATTGCTGTCAACACTATTTATGTGGAAAATTGCATTGACATAGTGTAATTGGTTCTGCATATAATTGTAACACAATGAAGCAAAATAACCTATCCAGGGCACTCAACACCATAATTAGTCAGAAGACCGGACATAATGTAAAACTCAGGAAGGAGAGGAGAAAACACATAGGAAGGCATTTTGGAAGTGAAGTGAGACAGAGCGTAAGAAAAGTTTTTGATATTTTAAAGTTTAACATGATGATCGACTTCCTGTAATATATTCAAACTGGTTAAAAAACAAGCAAAGAATTATTTTGGAACCTTGCTTTTTCTTCTACCGCTTTGGGACTAGAAGGTTTATTCCTCCAATATTTAATGGGCAGTGACCTAGAGAGTCTGGAGCTGGATCTGGTGCCTTGAAATGAACACTGTTGCATTGCTACTCTGAGAGTAGTCAGGGCCATGTCTACTTCTCTGGTGAAAAATTTTATGTTTTCTCTTTTCAGATAAGATTAAGAAAACTAAAGATCAGGACAATTAAAATCCCACAGACAAGCTTACAACCAATGACTGCATACTGACTAGACTGATGATTTCTTTTATTACTGACAAATAGAACCCCAACTTCAAATTTTGTCATCTCTTCTACATCATCTTTTCACCCAGTATCTCAGTTCTTGATTCACACTCTCATAATTTTATCAGTGTATTTCTAAATTGCTGCTACTGTAGAGTGGTGATAAGTATACAATTAGAGTGATACTTTTTTTGCTGGAGAAATAAAATCTGCCCAGTTGTAATGCTTATGTGATTATACAGAGCAAGATTGTCAAACACACATAAGATTTAGATGGATAGACATACACACAAGTGTACGCATGTTTATTCTTCATTAAAAATACACATTCTATATATATATATGTGTATTTTTCGCAATGTACTGTTTGTATAATCCTTCCTACTTGATATATGCCTTTTTAATAAGTTATTAAAGGATAAACTAAAGGAATTATATTAATCTACAGAAATAAACATAAGTATTGATATTAGTTTACCTATAAAGTAAGTTCTTTGAAATATGAAATTTATTAGTGAAGCTTTTTTGGCTAATAATATATTTATTTGAATTAAAAAATAAATCCTTAGGAAATCTGACTTGAGGCGCACATGATTATCTTAAGTTATCATATCACCTATCGTGGAAAGAAAAGTGAAATATTAAATATGAGCAATTATAAAGATTACAACCCTCATTATCATGTTCTTAAGCTACCACAGTGGAGGGGAGATGCACTCCTCCATTTAAAATGTTTTGGAATTGAAATAGTTGCATTGAGGTATATTACATGACAATTTCAGAAACTTAATTCTCCATCTAGTTTCTATCACTGTAGAGGCCAGTCTATCTGCTGCCTCTTCCTTTCTTTTCTTTAAGATATTTATCCTCTATGATTTCACTGCTCAAATACAGGCTCTTCTGACCACTGATGGTTATGACTGAAGTAAATATAACCTTTTATTTTTCCCTCTATCACAGACCACTTAAAGTATTCTTCCTTCAAAATACTCCAACAAATCCTGCTGATACAGAACCTTCTCCTACATTTCTAAATGCTCAAATACTAAATACCAACTGCTTGGAAAATGCATAATTCTATAATGGTCAAAATATTCAGTTCTTTCCCTAAAGTAAAACAGCTCTTATTTTAACCAGTTCTGACATTCTTGATCCTCTTGTAGAGGTTTACTGTTCAAAGAAATTAATAACCAAATGTGGGGAAGGGACGCACATTTACTGAAAGTTTACTCTATGTTTGGCACTTCACATGCGATTTCAGTTAATTATTTCAATGGTACTGTGAGATGACACTCAGAAAGTTCAAGTAATTGCAAAATTCATGAATATTTGAGCCGACCTACCAACTTGATAAGTTCACTTGACTCTAAAACCCATGCTTTGACCAGCAGAAAGCCTGTAGCTTATCAAAGAAAAGAACTATTGATGCTTTAAAACATACATTTAATGGAATTGAGAATCAGGTATCCTGGTTTTGAGTTTATACCTAGAGTTAGAAAAATGGCTTAAACATTAACTTGCATTTTTTTCTTCAACTATATAGAGCAGCTTTTCTCAAACTTTTTCTTTTTTTTTCTTTATAACTCCCCTAAGGAGACATTTTAGATTTTTTTTTTTTTCTGATTGTCCCCTTCCCCATGAAATTGTAATATATTTGCATATGTACTGTGAACCTTTGGAAGGCCACAAAGCATTGTAACAAAAATTTTTGCTCTCTTGGGATATTGCCCCTGTTGAGGCTGCATGATATAGACTATTGCTCTAATCCACCATCACTATTTACAGGAGCAGGCAGAGTGCAACAAGCACAGCTTTGGTGGACTTGGACTAATCCTTGCCTGGCTTCTGGTTCTATCACTTGTTACCTGCAAGAATTGGGGCAAGTGACATAACCTCTCTGGGCCCCAGTTTGCTCCTCAGGAAAATGGTATTTTTACCTCATAAAGTTGTTGTGAGAGTTAAAAATGATGGTATCTTTAAAGAGCCTAGCAAGAGCCAGCAGAATTCTCAAACCGTTTTAGCTCCTTTTCTTCCCTTCCATGAAGAATTATCACTAGACTCTACATTTTCCAGGAATAGTGCTTTGGAGCATCAGACTAGGATTTGGGAAACTTGGGTTGTGATACAAAATCTGACCTACCTAAATGTGGTTTTTCTCTGTAAGATGAGAGTGCTCATTTCTAAGTTTATTTTAGGCTTTTCAGTATGTGATTTTGTAATATCACACTCCACCCTCCCACGGGCATAAAAGAATTAATCACATTTAAAAGTGTTACTGACACTTTTAATCTCAGTGCCAAAAAATATTGCAAGTGTGTTTCCCCCTCCACACATTCTTCAGAACCTGAAGAATGTTAAGAGTTAAAGAACCACATATAACCATGGGTGGTACCAATTAGCCCCCAAAAAGAAATTTTTATTTTTACTAAAAACTGTGTTCCTTAGTGACTTCCTAGGGATCATTTTTCTGGATACCTAGATGAAAGAAACTAGCCATATTGCTAATTTCGCTTTAATTATAGCTGTTATAGGGTGGAAAGATAGATAACATTAGATAATTGGAGCTGAATTTAAAGAATAAAAACCAATTAACAAGTAAACAATTTTTCTGTGTACTGGTGTTAACACCAGTCAGGATTCAGTGCACAGCAGAAAGATCTAAAACTTGAAGAATAAGCAACCTAAGCATTAAAAGTGCTTATGCTTCCCACAATCACTAAAGAGCTTGCTTAGGTAGTATAGAAAAAGAAGAACACGGGGATAGTTTAAAGCTCCTCTTGGAATGTAGGTAGTATATTTTACATGTTTATTTGTGTTTTTATTTATTTGGAATTATTTCAGACAAACAAAAATGTGTAAAGAATACTCTTAACGAACAGCCATGTATCCACAACTGGCTTACCCAAGGGAAACATTACAAACCCAGTCAAAATCCCTCATGGGTCTTTCCTAATTGTAAACCCTTCCTTTCCCTGTAGAGGTATATCCTCTCCTGAATTTGATATTTATCATTTCCATGCATTTCTTTCTTTCTCCCTCCCTCCCTCCCTCCCTCCCCCCCTCTCTCTCTTTCTTTCTTTCTCTTTCTCTCTCTCTCTCTCTTTCTCTCTCCCTTTCTTTCTCTTTCTTTTTCTCTTTCTCTCTCCCTTTTTCTTTCTTTCTTTTTTTCTTTCTTTCTTTCTTTCTTTCTTTCTTTCTTTCTTTCTTTCTTTCTTTCTCTCTTTCTTTCTCCCTCTCTCTTTCTCTCTCCCTTTCTTTCTCTCTCTCTCTTTCTTTCTTTTCTTTTCTTTCTCCCTTTCTTTCTTTCAATATGCATAGCTCTCTTAACTATAAGTAGAGTTGTTTGGCATGCTTTACATTTTACAAGACAGATATCACAATGTATGTGTTTTTTCCCCAGTGTTAGGTTTATGTACTCAGTTTATTTTTGAGTACTTTATTTTAAATGGTTAAGTGGTTTTTATATAATTATATACTCTTTTACATTATGCTATTATTAATTTTATCAAATAATTGATTTGACTCATGTTGCATATTTGTAAGTCACTTTCAAGGTGGTAGCCATATAAATATCTTTTGAAATAATTCATAATAAACATATCATTCATAATATATGAACCTGTTCATTAGTTTACTGGTAAAATGATACTTAAATGATTTCCTAGTCAAGGACAGTTCTAGGTATCAAAAATTCAGCAGTGAGCAAAACAACTTCGTTCCTCTCTTATGGGCCTTGCAGCCTAATGGGAAGACAAAGCTTAAATTACACAAATAATCCCACACATTAATATATAATACTTTAAACAGAAATCCGTTGATTGCCTTCTATGAATTAAAACAGTTAATTAAATCAGTGAAAATCTTTGCTCCTGCAGGACGCACACTCCGGTTGGGTAGTTGTGGGAGGGCAAGGCAGACATGGAGTAAACGAGATGAGCTAAGAGCGAGCAAGATAGGTAAGCAAAACAAAAAGTACCTTTAAAGGTGACATATGCTATGGGGGAAAATAAAGGAGGGAGGGTCTAGGCAGTAAGGGAGGGTTGCAGTTTTAAATATACTGTCCACAGAAGTCCTCACTTCTGAGTAAGTACGTGAAGGAAATGAGGGGAGGTGAGAGACTGAGCATGTGGGGACACGTGAAGAGCACTCGAGGCAGAGGGAATGCAAGTACAAGGACCTACGGTCAGAGCAGTGATCAGCATCGTTTTCAAAAGATAGCAATGGGCAGGATACGAGTGTGTGAAAGGAAGAGCAGTAGGATTGCGATCAGAGAGGGAGAGGGAGTGGTGATGTGGGATGGATTGATTGATGTGCCACTGTAAGTACTTTGGCTTTTACTTGGAGTGAGATGTAAAACCACTGGAGGGTTTTAGTGAGAAGATGGCATGATCCTACTTCTGTTTGAATGGCATCACTCTACAGGTTACATTGAAAATAGAATGAACTGGGCATAAGAGCAGAAGCAGGGAGGCCAGTTTATATAATAATTTGGTAAAGGATCATGGTAGCTAAATTCATAGAAGTAAGACTGTTCTTTCCCATAAAAAGTTTACAAGGAGAAAAGAAAGCAATAAAGTTATAGTGGTGTGAGGATGTAAGAGAAGATACACTTCTGACATAAATTCATGTTGTATGAAAGATGATGGGAATGTAATTTTTTGTAAAGTAGGTACTTTGCTATGGGAAAAACATCTTGAAAAATCTAGAAATCAACAAAATTTTGTGTTTCCTCCTCTGTGTTTTCATGGTACCTTGTGCGAATTACTATGTGAACATCTGTCTCACCACCCTTTATTGTAATTGTTTATTTATACATCTGTCTACCCTGTAAAACTGTGGCCTCCTTTGGGGAAGGACATAGATGTTGTTAGTCTGCTTTTCATTATTGCTAAAATGGTTCTGGGCATGTAGTAGGCACTTAATAAATTCACATTGAATGAATTCAATGAGTTAAAAGAAAAAGGTGTGATTTTTCGCTAGTCTGAGTGAACTAGTCAATATCAGGCATCTCTACTTTCTGTATCTTTTAATAGAGGGTGTTGGTGGCTTGTTGGCTCTGGGCATCTAATTGCTTCCTGGCCTGGAATTGTGGGAATGTACTCAAATGTATTTGCTGTATTTGTGTATTTGCTATTATCACACAGTGTACCATTATCCCCAGGAATATTACCTTATTGCTGACTTGTTTTTTTTTTTTTTTTTAGTACCCTGAAGTACTCTAGGATATGTGCCTGAGAATAAATTGTGTATCTGATCTAACCTGCATCACGGGGAGGGGTTAGGACATTTTTCCCTGAGTAGAGGGAGAATTTGTTGGCCAGCTTATATGAAAAAATTCCATTTCTCAAATGATCCCATCTGCAAATGAAATTCATTATTGTTATTTATCATTTGTTGAGCACAAACTGTGTAGTCAGTGCTATTAAAAAAATCCCTCAAACCAAAAAAACTCAAAAACACATGGGGGATGACATGGTCCGTGCCTCAGGGCTTAACAATCCACGCCAGGCATAGCATGCAATTCATATATGACAATAGCAGTAAAAGTGACTGCATCTTGGAAGTGACAGGCTCCTGGAGATTACTGTTATGTTTTTATGATTACAGAGGGCTTACAAAGACATTCTGTCTGAAAAAACTTATTAAAATGAAAATTAAAATTTAGGAGTAATATTTAAAGAGGAAAGAAGTGGTCAAATGATAGATTGTTAGTTTGACCTGATCCTAGAGTGAACTCAAGTGCTTATCTATGTGAGGAGGATACTGGTGAGTAAAGAATTGATCTGGGTTAAGTAAAGAAGACCATATCCATGACTAATCTGCAGCATGCATTTCATTGCACTTGAATGCATTTCATTCATTCAGTATGAATCTTCATTCTAATAGTGGAGTCATCATAAGTTCTGGTATTTATGAGAAGAGGTGTGATAAAATAGGAAACACAAGTTAAATCAATTAGAGTAAACTTAGAGAAGAGAATTTTCCCCCTAAATTTCCCTGAGTTTTAATACACATTTAAATGACTCAAATGCAATGGCAGAATGTGTAAGAGATTCCAGACAAATAGCACAAGATTTGGATGAGATATGCAAAAAGATAATGCTGTTTCTCTAAAACAGTAGGGCATTGGAGAGCAGTTGTTGAAGTATCATGCTTCGAGAAATTGAAAGAGAGAAATGTACACCTGAAATTTTTTCTAAATCACACAGCTGGGAGAACAGACTTAGAGGTTGAATCAGGCATTTTCCTCATCAGCTTTTGTAGGTTGGAAGCAGAGGCTACAGTCAGATTATCTAAAATATTGTTTAAAAATTATAGTAGATATTCTAAGAATATCTACTATATTCAAAAGGACAAAAGGTTCATTCGGTTTTTTCCATAACATGGCTCGAGTGGCACCTAGTTGTCTTTAACTTCATTCGAAACAATTTTGTTAGAGTCTGTGTGACAGCTGTCATATCAGCATGCATTTAAAAAAAGACTTATCAAAATTGGTGAATTTTTGTGCATCCATTTTGATATTGAAGATGGAAGAAAAAAAGCAACATTTTTGGCATATTATGCTTTACTATTTCAAGAAAGGTAAAAATGCAACTGAAATACACAAAAAGATTTGTGCAGTGTATGGAGAAGGTGCTGTGACTGATCGAACGTGTCAAAAGTGGTTTGCAAAGTCTCGTGCTGGAGGTTTCTCGCTGGATGATGCTCCACGGTCGGGTAGACCAGTTGAAGTTGATAGCGATCAAATCAAAACAGTAATTGAGAACAATCAACGTTATACCACGTGGGAGATAGCCGACATACTCAACATATCCAAATCAAGCGCTGAAAATCATTTGCACCAGCTTGGTTATGTGAATCGCTTTGATGTTTGGGTTCCACATAAGTTAAGCGAAAAAAATCTTCTTGACCGTATTTCCGCATGCGATTCTCTACTGAAACGTAATGAAAACGTTTCGTTTTTAAAACAAATTGTGACGGGTGATGAAAAGTGGATACTGTACAATAATGTGGAACAGAAGAGATCGTGGGGCAAGCGAAATGAACCACCAAAAACCACACCTTCCAAAGAAGGTGATGTGTATATGGTGGGATTGGAAGGGAGTCCTCTATTGTGATCTCCTTCTGGAAAACTAAACGATTCGTTCCAACAAGTACTGCTCTCAATTAGACCAACTGAAAGTGGCACTTGACAAAAAGCATCCAGAATTAGTCAACAGAAAATGCATAATCTTCCATCAGGATAATGCAAGACCTCCTGTTTCTTTGATGACCAGGCAAAAACTGTTACAGCTTGGCTGGGAAGTTCTGATTTATCCACCATATTCACCAGACATTGCACCTTTGGATTTCCATTTATTGCAGTCTTTACAAAATGCTCTTAATGGAAAAAAATTTCAATTCCCTAGAAGACTGTAAAAGGCACGTGGAATAGTTCTTTGCTCAAAAAGATAAAAAGTTTTGGGAAGATGGAATTATGAAGTTGCCTGAAAAATGGCAGGAGGTAGTGGAACAAAAGGGTGAATATGTTGTTCAATAAAGTTCTTGGTGAAAATGAAAAATGTGTTTTTTATTTTTACTTAAAAAATGAAGGCACTTTTTGGCCCAACCAATATCTCTTTTCCCTTCAGTTTAGAGAAAAAGTTGTTCTTCTGTGTCTCTAAATATCTCTCCCTGTGTTCTAAAGATCACATCTCCACTCCAGGAGTTCTCCAGTTTCATAATTATTGTACCTCTCTTTGTTCCTCTAATATTTATTTTCTCTACTATATTAGTGTTCAACAAGGGAAGCAGAAAAACTTATATAAGGGTTTTGACTATGCAGCTGTAGGAGCTGTTAGGTTGAGTGGTCTCTGTAAGGCTCCTCATATCTGAAGCTGGAGCTTTAACTTCTCAAGGTAGACAATCAGAAAAGGTGGAAGTAAGGTGGGAGAGAGCAAGAATAAGCTGGAAACTGTAAACACAAGCTGGAGTCCATGAGGATGGACCAAAACCTGTATTAGTTCTTTTCCCTCTGACTTTGGTGGTGTCTTACAGAAGCCAGGGCCATCATCATAGAGTTAAACACTTTTTCTTGGCCCAGAAGTCAGAGAAGCTGAAGTAATATCCATTGTAAGGTGGAGAAGTTGCATACCTGGCTTCTGCCTCGTGTTATATGATAAGCGGTGTGTATGAGCTACAGAATAGTTGCTGCTTCACTTTCATCATCCAAATCTCCATCCATAAGAATCTCTCTTGTGGTCCACTCTGAACAAACATACACAGGAAAGAGAATTCTGGGAAATGTAGTTTTCCAGCAAGTTGACATATTACAAAGCCACCACAATCTACCCTTTGTCAACTTGGCAGCCATATACATTTCCTTAAAACTTATTTAACCTCAGTATAAAGACAGTAACAGAGTAATATTCTGATTAACGTGATTCAGCTGTCCCATGTACAACTGATCACATGCCAACCATTTCTCCTCAAAAGGATACAAAGTCTCTTCTGTTTCTTGGAGTCATATTCATTCTTCTCGTAGTTGATTCATATACCTTCTTTGACATCCTGTAACTTAAATACTGAGATGTAGAGTTAGCTAGTATTAATGTACCTTATGTTAGATAATAAGAGGATGAGAGAGGGGAAGAAAACAAATATATTTGGTGTATATATATGTATTTGGTTATTATATATGTATATAAATGTTACATGTGTTAAGATATACATGTATATATACATATACAATAAATACATATGCATATAGTGTATATACACAAACATATTCATATAAAATAAGAAGGAAAACCCCATAACTAGTATAGTCCTCATTTCTGCAGCTAGTTATGTGGTCATAGCTAGTTATTCCATATTTCTTTGCTCTCAGCAAGCACTTGAGCCAGTTGTGATCCCTTACATGGTAGGGTGACTGAAATGTTCATTCCTGAATCATATGGGTTATTGGCAGTCCTGGCTGAATTGGGTTGTTGTAGTTCTCTATTGACTTTAATCACAGGATATGGGAGTTGTAGAAGCAACCTTGATGATCTACTGAATTCCAGAAATATTCCTCCCTACCCTCATTGTCATTCTCAAGTTTACCTTGATAATCAGGATCAATCACCCAGCTAGTAGAGTAACCCCTTTCTTTGCTGGCTAATTCAGTGATAGGAGGAGCGAAAGAGGCCAGATGGTAGTCTCAACTTGTTGCTTAGTGAAATCATTCTCATGTCCCTTGGTGGAAGCATTTCTCCTTTTGGAACTAAAGTTCTCCAAACCAACAAAACTAAAATTTCAGGAATGAGAAGCAAAAATTTTGCTAGTGGATCATCAGGGATCACTCTCATCTCCACATTTTTTCTAGAGAAAGTTCAATAACTGGTGACTTTATTATTATTATTTTTACTTTTATTGGAGTATAGTTGATTTGAAATGTTGTGTTAGTTTCTACTGTACAGCAAAGTGAATCAGTTATACATATACATATATCCACTTTTTTTTAGATTCTTTTCCCATATAGGTCATTACAGAGTACTGAGTAGAGTTCCCTGTACTATACAGTAAGTCCTTCTTAGTTATTCATATCCACATCTCGATTCCCGCAGCCATGAATTCTATCAATAGGAATGGGAGAAATAGCACCACATCACCATACGTTCGATATTGACTTAGAACATATATCACAACCTGGAGAACATTGCTTGAGCCCTCCAAGATATTTTCACCTACCTGGCACCGTAACTGAGTGTTCCAAAGGCCATTCCACTATTCTATCAAGCCAACTACTTCTGGGTGATGGAAAATATGGTTAAACCAGTGAATTCCATGAGCATGGACCCAGTGCCACACTTAATTTGCTGTGAAATGATTTTATTGGTCAGAAGTGATGCTGTGTGGAACACCATAATAGTGAATAAGGCATTCTTTTCACCTCTGGATGGTTGTTTTTGGCATAAGAATTGTGTGCAAGGAAGGCAAATTCATATCTAAATTGTCTATTCCAATAAGAAAAAAGTATTACCTCTTCCAAGATGGAAGTAATTCAATGTAATTATTTGCCCCCAGGTAGCTGGCTGATTACCTGGGTAATGGTGCCATATTAAGAGCTTTGTGTTGGTCTCTACTGTTGACAAATTGGACACTCAATGCTGGCTGTAGCTAGGTTGGCTTTGGTGAGTCAAAGTCTATGCTGCTGAGCCCAGGCGTAAACTCTATCCCTGCTACCGTGGCCCCTCTTTATGGGCCCATTAGGCAATGGCATGAATGACTGGGAAAGGAAGCTGAATGACACCTCCAGAATGGGTCATTCTATCTACCTGATTATTAAAAGCTTTTACTGCAAGCTTTTTCTGTTTTTAACAATCACCCTTTGGTGAGTATTCACATGGGAGACAAAATTTCATGCTCCATGCCTTCTGGGAGAGGTATGTGTACATACTTCTTTCCTAGATTTCCTTGTCACCAGTTTTCCGATTGTGATTCTTCCATGTCCCTGACCATCCAGCCAAACTGTCATCCATAGCCCATGTGTTAATGCAGATCCATACCTCTGGTCATATTTCCTTCTAGGCAAAATGAACAATCAGATGCACTGCTCAAAATTCTGCCCAATGGGAGGATTTCTGTTCACCACTGTCCTTCAAGGATATCCCAGAAAAGGGCTAGAGGGATGCAGTTGTACATTTTGGGGGAGTGCCTGTACACTGTGCAGCAAGCCTGAGTTGTTTTTCTTCCTCAGTTAACTGTTCATAAGGGACAACCCATGAGGCCGTAGGTGTGGGCTGAGATAGAGAGTAGCACCCTCAGATGCGATTTTTGTTGCCTCTAAAATTCGAAGAGGGTTACTAGGCATTCTGCCTTTTTCTTAGTGGTAGATGAGGTAGGTGCAGCCACTTATCCTTCACTTTGGAAGGAATGTCTCGACATGTTTCAGATTATGGAATTCCTAGAAATTTCACTGAGGTGTGAGGACCTTGACTTTTTGTAGGATTTATTTCTTACCTTCTGGCACACAGATGTCTTAATGTGTCTAGAGTAATTAATATTTCTTGTTCACAAGGCCCATCATCATAATATCATCAATGTAATGGTGCATGATATGGAAGGGAAAAGTGATCAAGGTCCCCTATAACTAAGTTATGACATAGGACGGGAGAGTTGATATACTCCTGAGGTGGAACAATTAAGTTGTATTGCTTACCTGGCCAGCAGTCTTTACTAACAGGTATAGAAAAAAAAAAGCGTTCATAAAATCGATAGCTGCATATCAGGTGCCAGGGGATGTATTGATTTGCTTCAGCAACAAAACCACATCTAGAAGAACAGCTGCCTTTGGATCAACACCTGATAAAGCTTATGATTATCTGCTGTCATTGTCCAAGATCCATCTCTTTTCTGCACAGGCCAAATACATGAGTTGAATGTGGATGAGGTAGGAATGACCACCCCTGCATCTTTCAAGTCCTTGATGGCACTAATCTTTGAAATCTCTCTGGGAATGTGGTATTGCTCCTGACTTACTATTTCTGTAGGTAAAAGCAAATCTAGTGGCTTTCACTTGGCCTTTCTTATCATTATAGACCTTGTTCCACAGGTCAGGGAACCAGTATGTGGATTTTGCCAATTGCTGAGTACGCCTATCCCAAATAAGCATTCTGTATCTGGGAAAATAACCACAGAAGGCTCAGGGACCTGCTATGAGATGGGCCTGAGCTAAAATTTCATTGGTTACCTGATCTTCATAAGCCCCTCTGCTGACTGGTAGACCACATGATCCTATGCGTGTCTAGGAATTAGTGTCATTTCAGAGCCAGTATCTGGTAATCCCCTAAAAGTCTGGTTATTTCTCTTTCCCTCATGCACAGTCACACTGCTAAATGGCTGCAGTTCCATTTTGGAAAAGCTGGGAGGAAAATTATCAGTATACATTTCTGACAGCGTAGCAGGGTCCTTCCTCGAGGGCACCCAGACTTCCCTTTATTCAAAGGACTCTGGGTCTGTGATCTGGTTCAAGTTTGGGAACTGGTTGAAGGGTTATATCTCTTTGTTTTGGTAATTCAAGTCAGACTTCAGTTCACTAGACCTAGAGCTTTTCTGCTTACATGGATAAAGTAAGATTTTAGCAGACTGCCATTTATTTCAGTTCTAAGTACACCATGAACAATTATCTAACTCCAAAGATCTTTGTGAGCCAGACTATTCTGATTACTGCTTTGGCTTCCCTGTCTATTAGAGTAAAATGCTGATCTTGCTTTTGAAAATTAAGTCCTTTCCCTTGGCACCTGCCAGCCTGGAAACTCATTATTCTCTTTGCATTTAGAAATCTCAGTTTGATGGTAGTGGTTTCCAATGTAATTTCTAAGCTACAGAAAAGGGCCATTACAGGACTCTTTAAGAATGCCAGAGCTCACTTATTCCTCACAGCTGTGGCAAAGGGCATGTTCTCTGGACCCTCATGAGGTAGGTGAGCATACCTTTCATGATAAATCCGTTCTAATGTCCCAATATCCCTAAGCCGTTGGATATCTTCCTCTATCGCAGGTTTCAGAAAACTATAGTCCATGGGTCAAACAAATCCAGCCTACTGCCTGTTTTGTAAATAGTTTTATCAGAACACACTCTTGCCCATTTATTTACGTATTTTCTATATCTACTTTCATGTCACAATGGCAGAGTTGAATAGTTGGGACAGAGACAATATGGCCTGCAAAGTAAAAAAAAAAAAAAAAAATTACTATCTGACTCCTTAGGGAGAAGGTTTGCTGGCCTCTGCTTCACAGTCTATAAAGGAAGTTCTGCATTTCAACTTCATTTAGTATAGAACACCTTCGGGTTTATACTTCAGTCAATCAACGGAGCAAACTGCAGAGCCATTCCTGGCCCCTTTCAAGCTAAAACATCAAATCTAGGATCTCTACTTAATGGGCCCGTATCAATAAATTCATCCCAGCTCCTCCATTTTATATGCCTTCCACATTAATCGTATACCCTTAAGATCCATTCCCACACATTTTACCTGGGTTTCTGTTGATCTAAACTGGAAAATGCATGCAGTTCTTTTGTGGTGTATTTCAGCTCCATGGGTAACATTTTGTAAATCACACTTTTGGTCTTGCTGGGACTTGACTCTGGTTATAGGTCTAGAAGTTACCCTGCAATTTGGCTTCTACTATTCTGCCATATTTGACATTGTTTCTTTCTTTTTTTTTTTTTTATGAAGAAGACTTTAATTAAAATTCATGTTCTGCAGTAAGGCACTAATAAGCACCAGATGAAAACAAGGTTAAGTAATGGTTTCAAACAGCTCATTAAATGCAATCTAGTTACCATTGAAATATTGATTATTGCCATTGGTGCAGTCATGCAAGAGAAAACAGATGAGTTACCTGCCTGTCATTTCAGACCCTTGCCTCCTGTTTACAAATGAAACCATATGCTTAGCAGAGGTGGCAGGGACTATTGTGAAGAATGAAAATGGTTTTGATCACATAGGTGCTTATGTCAGTTAACATTCTAAGTGCTCAAACATCAAGAAAAGGGCTCTCATGTTAGTTCAAGTAAGTGAACTAACATTGATTGAAAGCATTTTACATGCTCAATTCTTTAATTCCTTGTGAGGTAAGTGGTATTATCCCCATTTTACAGATGAGGAAACTGAGGCCCTGAGAGGCCCAAGTAACCCCACATAAAATACTGGGTGGTAGAGTCAGAGTTCAAGTGCAGGTGTTTCTGGTGCCAGCACTCTCCCTTCTACCCTTGCCCCATTTGAGACAGGAAGAGAATGAACTCAGTGGATCCAGAGTGTCATACATCTTTGAATGACTTCTCATGTCTGCAGCATTACTTCTAGAATGATGGTGTTAGAACACATCAGTCAGTCCACTGTGCTGACAGTGTGTAGGTACTGCTGATGGACATTGTTGATTAAACTTTTACTTGCATCGATTTCCTGAAATGACTCTTTGTGGTTTTCTTAAATCTTAAATCTCTCGTCACACTCCTTATTTTTTTCTCATGTTCACATTTATTTATAGGTATAGTGTCTCATGCATTAATAACAAAGAAGCAGCAATATGATTGCTTTATGGTAGCCTAATGTACTTGATTGCTTCAGGTTAGCCTCGCCTGAACACTAATGAATACATTGTTATAAAATTTTTATGGCATACAATATGATAGTAATATTCATAATACAATATGGGAAACATTGTTATATTTTAATAAAAACATTTACCTGTGATGATAGGCTCATATATAGAGGCTGAGAGAGAGGCATAATGTACAGTAATGCAATTCTTTGAAAGGAAAGTTATAAAACAGTAATGAAACTAACACATTATTATTAATTTTATATTAAATATCACTCATATATGCCTATGTAAGGATGGACTATTTAACACAAGTCTTGCACACAATGTTCTATACCATGAATACTTAAGTAATAATGATGATGATATCAGAACATCTCATACAGTTCTTGCCATACAGTTATGAGATTTTCACATGAAGACATGCACATACATACACAACAGATAAGTTCATTAACTGCATGGCATGATGATTATTTACTGTTCATTAAGTGGAAGTGGATCATCACAAATGTCTTCGTCCTCATCTTCATGTTGAGTAAGCCTATGAGGAGGAAGAAGAGAAGAGGCTGATCTTGCTGTGTCAGGGGTGGCAGAGGCAGAAGAGGTGGAGGAGGTGGAAGGGGAGACAGGAAAGGCAGGCACACTTGGTGCAACTTTACGGAAATATATTGTAATTTCTGTCTGACTTTTTGCTTTTTCATTTCTCGAAAAATGTTTCTGTATGGTACTAATCCTTCCACAGTTTGCTTTAGTTTCAGTGCCTGTATCACAGAAGGGTTTATGTTGTAAAAGAAGTCAAAAGCAGTCTTGAATAATCAGAACGCTTCTGCCACCTTGTCTAATGTCAATTTGTTTTCTAGCACTGCTTCTTCTATGTCTTCTTCCTCATTGTCTTCCTGGTTTGGAAGCACTCATCTCCATCTAGTCATCTTTTGTTAATTCCTCTGGTGAAGTGTCTGTTAGCTTTTGAATTTCTCTAAGACCCATATCTTGAAACCCTTACCCCCGTTTTTGCCTTCTCTGCAATCTCTTTCTTGATTTCCTTGATTAGCTCTGTTGTAAATCCTGTGAAGTCATGCACAACATCTGGACAGTTTTCTCCCAGAGGAATTTATTGTTACAGGCTTGATGGCTTTCATGGCTTTTTCTAGAACAACAATGGCATCTTCAATGGTGTAATCCTTACAGACTTTCGTGGTGATCCCTCTATCGGGGCTCTCTTCCATAGCATTGACAGTCCTTTCCATAGAGTACTGTGTGTAATGAGCCTTAAAAGTCTTTATGACCCCCTGATCCAGAGGCTAAATTAGAGACATTGTGTTTAGGGGCAAGTAGACCACTTTGATGCCTTTGTGTTGAACTCATGGGGTCCTAGGTGGCCAGGGGCATTGTCCAATATCAAAAGAACTTTAAAAGGCAGTCCCTTACTGGCAAGATACTTCCTGACTTCAGGGACAAAACATTGGTGGAACCAATCCAGCAAAAGGGCTCTCATCCAGGTCTTCTTGTTGTACAACCAAAGACTAGTAGCTGGTGTTTATCTTTTCCCTTCAAGGCTCAGGTGTTAGCAGCTTTATAGAGAAGGACAGTCCTGCTCATAAACCTGACTGCACTTGCACCAAAAAGTAGAGTTAGCGTATCCCTTCCTGCCTTAAATCCTGGTGCTCGCTTCTCTTCCTTGCTAATAAATGTCCTTTGTGGAATTTTTTTACCGGAATAGGGCACTTTTGTCTGTATCAGTAAACTGTTCAGGCAGATATCTTTCTCCTCAGTGATTCTCTTAATGTCATCTGGGAAATTGTCTGCTGCCTCTTGGTTGGCAGAAGTTGCTTCTCATGTTATTGTGATAATTTTAAAGCCAAACCTCTTTCTAAAATTATCAAACCATCCTTTGCTGGCATTAAATTCTCCAGCTTTAGATCCTTCTCCTTCTTTTTGCTTTAAGGTGTCATAAAATAATTTTGCTTTTTTTTGGAATCACATTAGAATCTATAGGTACGCCTTTCTTACAGCAATCCTGCAGCCACATAAAAGCTGCATTTTAAATACGAGATAAAAATGTATTTTGCAAAAAGTACAAGGTTTTTTGCACCGACTTGTATAATTGCAGTGACAGCTTCATGAATTTCCCTTTCTTTTTTTATGATGATCCTTATGCTGGATTCATTTATCTTGAGATGGTGTGCAGCCATAACTGAAGACCTTAATCTATGGTATACATCAAGCAATTTAACCTTTTCTTGCTATGTCATGACTTGTTTCTGCTTGTTGGGAGCACTTCCAGCGTAACTAGTGGCACTTTGTATGGGTCCCATGGTGATATCCAAGATTTATGGTATTGTGCTAAACACAAGGAAAAATGTTCGAGAACCATGAGAGATCACTTTTAATGGAGATACATGATTTACTGGAGAGGCAAACTGCTCACAAGGTGATGATTATTGTCACATGGTATTTTCAGCTGATACAACACTTGAGCTCACCACAATAGCAACAGGAGGTGGCTACAAAATTATTACAGTAGTACAGTATGTGCTACAATTAATTTTATGCAGTTATGGTTTAGTACTACATCTTTATGTTTGTTTACATTTCTCTCAACTGGAAATGGCACCATGTACCATCTGTTAGTGTTTATGTGTAAGTCTTGATAAAGATTAACTTTTTATAATAGATTTGTGTGTGTTTTATGGTAGTGGATGATAAAATAGACTAGTATGTACATATATTTTATGCATTCGTGGACATACCTTTTAATTTTTTTGATATTTCTAGGCTATATGGTTTGTCTTTGAGTTTTTTCAAATTGTTGCAAATCTCCAAAAAATTTCCAATATGTTTATTGAAAAAAATCTGTGTATAAGTGCCCCCATGCAGTTCAAACTGTGTTGTTCAGTGGTCAACTGTAGTAGCATTTTGTGGAAGGTATCGTGGGGTAGTAGTTTAGATCATAGACTCTGCTTCCAGACTTCCTTAGTTCAAAACTCACATCTGACATTTACTAGTTCATTGATCTTGGGCATGTTTCTTAACATTTATGCACCAGTTTTCTTGTCCGTGGAATGAAGGTGGTAATAACAGTACCTACCTCACAAATTTCTTGTGAAGATTAAATAAATTAATAAATAAATTAATAGTTGAGAAGAAGTTAGAATAATGCAGAGTATCAAAAATGTTTGTTATTTTGTAATTCTAGCAGACTGGCTATCACAGAAATAAGTTAAAATATTGCTTTAATGTACTTCACAGAAGCATTGGCTTTAGGTCTCTTTGATGAAGTGAAATCTTTCCACTGACTTTTCAGAATTTTTGAATAATTATGTAAAATATAATATTACTTAATTCAGCATATTATACTCTTCTTCTGAAGGGTTTCCTAGCTCAGACATTTAAAATTACTTATTAAAACTAGCTTCCCAGGACTTCCCTGGTGGTGCAGTGGTTAAGAATCCTCCTGCTAATGCAGGGGACATGGGTTCGAGCCCTGGTCTAGGAAGATTCCACATGCTGTGGAGCAACTAAGCCCATGCACCACAACTACTGAGCCTGCGCTCTAGAGCCCACGAGCCACAACTACTGAGCCCCCGTGCCGCAACTGCTGAAGCCCGCACGCCTAGAGCCCGTGCTCTGCAACAAGAGAAGCCACCCCCATGAGAATGCCGCTCGCCGCTACAAAGAGTAGCCCCCGCTCTCCGCAACTAGGGAAAAGCCTGTGCGCAGCAACGAAGACCCAAAGCAGCCAAAAATAAATAAATTTATATAAAAAAAAACTAGCTTCCCATTATTTAAACAACTCTTTCATGTAAGAATGTTTGTGTATGTGTATATATAGTATATATATGCATATATGTGTGTATATATCCACGTATGTGTCTGTGTATGTGTAAGAGAAAGGTTACTATTTATGACTTCTAATCAGACCTAATGCTTAACATAAATGTAAAATGAAATTCTGTGTTTGGCCTATCTCATCATTTACTACCAGCTTAACTGGACTCATGTATATGGATAAAAGTTGCCTATTTTAAATCTTTGTAGATCTAATACATTTAAAGAGAATACTCATTAGCTTTAAAAAAGGAAAGAAAAACCTGGGTGTTTTGTAACTTTTATATCTGCTGTACCACAGAAGCAACTTATGTTTGGGGACTATATTGCATTTGAATTTTGTGTCTCTAAATGTCAAATAAATGAGAGTCAGAGTTTGGTTAAGCAAGGCAATACACATTATTTTTGAAGATATTCACTGTGGTTCAAGTATCTTATGACACATGTCAACATGTTTCCTCATTCAACATCAGTTTATGATATGCCATTGTTATGTGAATTGTGTGGTTGCTCTAAGATGCTTGACATATTTGGTTCTTCTTGATTGGTGGCCAGTGAGGTCAGAACTGTTCCATTAATCCAAGTAAGCACATACAAGTGAACTTTTGCCTTGATTTTTTTTTTAAGTTTTGCAACCACAAAATGTATAAGAGTAATTAGTTATTCCAGGATGTTCATTTCAAGAAGATTATTGCCTGGGGTGGTGGAAGTCCTATGATATTTGGCTGTGAACCAGTTGTGTAATCCCTCAGAAATGTTCTGCATCTTGCATAGGAATACTTTGGAAAGGAGTGGATGCACCTTGAAAAGTACTTTTTTGTGTGTATGAATCATAAATTCAGTCTTGTTTCAAACCTCAATTCAGATAAACTATGAAAAAAAATTAGCAGTGGGCCAACTGCATTTTGATGCTGTTCTGTTTTTTCAAACATCTTGTGAATGAGCAGTGTTCTGATGAGAAAGTTTCTCTGACATATAATATGTTTGATAGATATTTGAATGTGAAACCATTGCTTTTACACCACTCCTCAAATGGTTTCATTTATTTCATATCTTAAAGTTTTTCATTAATAAGGAAAATATACTCAATGCACAACTGAGACACTGTGTATTGCTCTATAAATGGTAACTTTCTTTTGCTGTGATCGTGTGTTTATTTTTCATGAGTTGGTATATTCTTCAAATATTATAGCATATTGTCCAACAAAACCATAGTTGCTGTTCTACACTTCTCACATTTAATTATGTTTCCGAAGACTCAACTATTCCTCTTTTTCCTCCACTCTCCCTCAACCCAAATAGCTCTTAATTGTATTCTGTCCACTTAGCCTTCCCTGAGTTTGGATATTTATTTTCTCATTCTTTTACATAATAAAAATAATATAGTAATAATAATATCTAGTTCAGCAAGTATATTTCACTTTTAGTTCCATGGGTTTCAGTGAATTCTTTTCTATGATTCTTAATCTTGAAGCCTCTGTTATCCTTTGACCTCATTTCCTTTCCTATTCATTTCTCATTTTTCTTCTTTTTCCTTCACAGCTTTATTTCCTATTAAAGGTACTTTTTCTGAGATTTATCTATAGTAGGTATATAGTAAACACTGACTAACTTTCCATTTGCTTTTCTTCCATATTTCTTTGTTTCAATAAATCAGTATTGAATAGATCAGGAAATGAAAATGCTCATTATTGTTTTCTTGGTACACATGCTTTGTCTAAAAGTGGGAATAAAATCTGTATTTACTCAGCTACTCAGATTATTGTTAAACTAAAAAGTTTCTTGAAAAAAATTACTTTGGTAATCTGTACATCTATGTAATAGAAATCCCATCTTCTGCCAAAGACAGATTGTGCACTACTAGTGGAAAATAATCGTGTCTTATTCATCCTTGTGTTTCATTCTAGTACCTCATGCAGAGCTTCACACATTGTAGATAACTTAGAAACTGGCTAAGTAAGTTAATTTATTCTAGTCTGGGGCATTATGATGGGCTGCCAAATATTTCTGCTAAATAAACAATAAACTAATAGATTGACTCTACTATATTTCTTTTGACCAGTGGAGTTACATGCTGTCAACATAGCATGTATCTTTGTTATAGTCAAGACAGTGAGAATTTCTGAAATTTTCACATGGTTCATAGCATTTTGCAGTGAAGTAAAACTGTCATTAACTTAGAGTTGATGCCCTGGATGCTAGACCAAGAAAACGGAGAAATATCTCTATAAACCAGACAACTAAATTTTTTAAGCGATCTAAACATTAAAATTTGAAAATATTTGACCAACAACTAAAGAATGAGAGTTAGAGTGAACTTCCTAGAATGGATTTGATTTCTGTTGAAGTGATTACTCTTTTTAAACAATGAAGTCCCTAGGACAGCTAGGAATACCTTTGAATTTAATTTAAAACCAGCACATGACAGATTGTATTGCCAGCTATTGCAATGGAAATTTATTTAATTGTTTTCTCCAGAAAGATTTTATTTATATAGGACATCTTCCAATCATGGAAGATTATTTAGATAGGTTCTGTAGGAATATACATAGCTATTGTTCAATCAATGGAGTTCCTGGTTTTATTTTTCTTGTGAATTGTTGATGACAGTATCCAGAAATGTTAGTGTTAGGTTTCTATGATTCTGAAATTGCCCAGAATACAAACTTCTCTAATTTAGGGAATTGCAGGAAGAAAATGCATGTTTTCATCCCCAGTAGACTTCAGTGTGAATCCTAAACCAGGTTCAGTTTGTAATTCTTACATGTCATTTCATAGACCACATTTTAGTTTTAAGTAAAATGGTTGCATGTAACCCTACAAATATTTCCTACTAGTTAAGTGATACTCATGAGAAGAATAAGAGTTATAGTGTTATTTATTTATTATTAATGATATTGTGTGGATATTTAATAATAATTGACCCAGTTTATAAACTCTTCTATCTGTTTTACCCTGTACTGCCAATGTCAGTAGGGAATGTTGAGTTACTTTTCTAATAGTACTTGGTGGTGGGGGGGAGGGTCCATAAAATGATTTAATTATAGTATCTTTTCAGATTTAATTTGCAACCAGTGTCCTGGATTTAGATGGGCACAGTACCAAATGTATTGTGTTTGAATGGGTCCCCTTTCCTTCTTATCACAACATAATATACAATGGGAAAGGTAACTTGGGGCTGTGCAAAGGGCAAACGTTTAAAAATTACAATAAATTTTAATTATTTATTATTAATTAATTATCAATTTGATTAATTTTAATTACAATTGTATGAATCCATGTCATTAGCAGTGATGAACTTATGACACATTTTGTGACACTCTTATCAGATGAGCTTAAGCTGTAGTATTTTTACTAAACATAATATTTATTACAAAAGATAACACACCGTTTGAGAAAATGACAACCGTTAACTCTCCAAAGACAGCTTTTAGGACCACGTTATGAAAGTGGGCAACTTTCAGTTTCCACAAGTCTTCTTGTTCTTGTTTCTGATTCAGCCAAAGAAGAGAAGTTCTCTTTCCATATCTAAACATCTCTAAGTAAGAAAATGTCATTATTTTATTATTTTTTTAATATATATTTATTTTTTTGGCTGTGTTGGGTCTTCGTTTCTGTGTGAGGGCTTTCTCTAGTTGCGGCAAGCGGGGGCCACTCTTCATCGCGGTGTGCGGGCCTCTCACTATCGCGGCCTCTCTTGTTGCGGAGCACAGGCTCCAGACGCGCAGGCTCAGTAGTTGTGGTGCACGGGCCTAGCTGCTCTGCAGCATGTGGGATCTTCCCAGACCAGGGCTCGAACCCGTGTCCCCTGCATTGGCAGGCAGATTCTCAACCACTGTGCCACCAGGGAAGCCCGAAAATGTCATTATTAACATTCATTTGGGGCTATGTGAAAGAGGAAGGGAAATGAGAGAAAAAGTATGGAAATGAACCATGGTTTTCCAACCCAAAGGTCTCCTGAGCCTGAGGTAAAGAGCAAAGGAGGAGTCACAGTGGAGCAGCTGATTACAAGGTCTAGGGTAGACTGCTGGGCAGGCAGGAAATGATGAAGCCTGGCTGGATCCCAGCAGGGAAACAGAACAGGAGAAAACTGATGCTGGTGCTCATGCTGAGAAGAAAGGTGGAAAGCAAAGCAGCTGGAGAGAGAAAAAGAAACAGACCCCTCCCCACCGTCTCCAATAGGATATTGCAGGTATATTTCATTTTAGCTCCAGTTCCTGAAACATTGGTTATCATTACCATCGGCTTATGAGTGGTTCAGAAGTTAATCATTCAAAATAGAAGCCTGAGAGTATTTGATTCTCAGAAAGCAGACTGAGTCTATGAAGTGGAAGCAAACAAACATCAGTTATGTATGTCTTAATAAGTGAAGAAAATCACACAGGGTAGCTCTAGAAATCAAATATTTGGAAGAATTTCAGGATTTCCTGGAAAGTAGATACATTGATTTACTTAGTTCCTACTTGTGCCAGTTATTAAAAGGCAATTGAGATACGACATCCAATTTTGCTTGAAGGTAACGAATGATGATACTTTATTGTATTTACATATGAAAAAAGTTTCTATGCTACAAAACCAGGCAGAACTAATCTCTGCTGTTAGACATTAGGATATCAGGCTATCATGAGGAAGCAGGTGAGTGGCTCCGGGATGTTGAGAATGTTCCGCTTCTCAGTCTGGGTGCTTGGTTACATGGATAGGTTCCCCTTGTAACAATTCATCCAGTGGTACACATGATATATGCATTTTTCTGTATGGATTTTATATTTCAATAAAATGTTTGAAGAAAACAAACAACTCTAGGAAATCAATGATATGGGATTCAGTGACTTGGAAAAATGATTTCAAAGTGCTTAATAAAATATATGTAATAATAACATGGGATACAGATGTTATTAAAATAAAAAAATCTCTCAACAAAGGTGATTTTATTTATTCCTAAATTTCAGTTGCACTAGGGAAACAACCTCATGCAAACCCATTTTCTTTTTAAAAAATGAATTATAGTTCTCAAGTCAACCCAAAACTGGCTTGATGCATCCTGTATGGTTTTAATAAAGGTGCTTTTTGACAGGCCTTTGAAGATCATCTTAGCTGGATAAATAGCTCAGCCAAACTGTGGAACTGGTTTATCACTTTAATCAACTAGTTGTCCTTCACTAGTTCAAAGTTTCAAAATGCTGCCCCAATAGGGAATTTAAACTAATTGCTGATCAGTAGGCATTGATATGCAAAACTTTTTATTTAGACAGTTGTTGTTTATCCTCCTTAGTAATACAGAGGGTTTGGTTTTCCTTTCCAAATAAGCTGATGTAAGGAGACAATGTAACAGGGACCTCAGTGTCACATTAGGTGATGTGTATGTGTATTGGAGGAAGGGTGGGAATTTGGGATTGGGAGGAAGGCTGTCGTTCTGTTTCTTCTCCATGCAGTGGCCTTTTGGTGACTCCATGCTTTGACCTTGTTCATGAAAGCTTCAAACCTGTAGGGATTTGCAGCTTAGCAAGACTGATGGCAGAACAGGAATGACAATTCTCCCTTTTACTAACAGATTTCACTGAATGGGGAACTGTGCGTCAGCTAGCGTCCTGATCCCCATTCTCCTAGCTGAAACATATTGGTATGGATTCTCCCCTTCCTTAAAATAATCCCGGATGGAACGGAGACTGTCATGGGTCTGGGTGGTGACCTGTCTTCCTTATTAATCTCAGAAGGGACAACACCTAATGCTGTCCTATGAGCAAAAGGAGTCGATAACCCTGTATGTTGAATTAAAAATCCTGAAAGTAAGGAGGGCAAGAGACATTTTTAGACTAAATATTTCTAAATGTCATGTTGATAATGAAAATTACTATTATAAATCTAACACTTGTTTTGCGTTTTACCAATTCTTAATGCTCACTTAAATTCTCACCTTTTCTTTTTTTTAACAGGATTCTTTTTTTGAATTTTTATTTATTTTTTGCCTGCGTTGGGTCTTTGTTGCTGCAGGTGGGCTTTCTCTAGTTGTGGTGAGCGGGGGCTACTCTTCGTTGTGGTGCACGGGCTTCTCATTGTGGTGGCTTCTCTTGTTGTGGAGCACAGGCTCTAGGCGCGCGGGCTTCAGTCGTTGCAGCATGCGGGCTCAGTAGTTGTGGCACATGGGCTTAGTTGCTCCGTGGCATGTGGGATCTTCCCAGACCAGGGCTCCAACCCGAGTCCCCTGCATTGGCAGGCAGATTCTTAACCACTGCGCCACCAGGGAAGCCCGCATTTCTTTACTAATAGACAGTTCCAAAGTTTCCACTCAAATCTTCCCTGGGCTCAGGGAATAAATTGGAGCCAGTGTGCAGCCAATATTTTGAATTATGTAAACTATATTGAAGATGGTTCCATTAATTTCTTAAACCCATGTCAGGTAGCGGAAAACAAATTTGCATCTCGGATAGCCTTCCAAAAATGAGATATAGAGTTAGTGATTCCAGTAACTTAGAATAGGATGGTGTAAGATTTTCCTTCTTGGTTATTATGGATTACTGTTGTGGTGGACTTGTGTCTGTTTTAAGTAATCTTGTTGATAACAAAAAGTACATTGTCTGTTTTTAGGGTAGGGGAACCCATATGCAAGTTTTCAGATTTGACAATTACCTTACAAATATTAATGGCTACCAGTGAATGACAAATCAGTGTTGGAAAGGGTAATGAATCTAATTAAAATGAGCAAACTTATCCGCAAGTCCAGATCCCTGCAGACAAAAAATAGGATGGAGCACCCAGCACCCAGATGTGTCCATTTTCATTTTCAGCTAGCCTAAGAAATATGTGCTGTCCCAAAATTTCCATTGTCAATTTAATGGCAGGTTTAGAAATGCATAGCAACCTGAAGTAGAGAAAACTCAAAATAAAGTGCTTTTTTAATACTAGGGTTTCAGCCTGCAAACCCACATTTCCAAAAGTCATAATTCTTTGAGGCATAAAATTACAAAATTTATTGTTTATGATTAGGTTATGTAGCAAAAACAAACAAGCAAAAGAAAACAAATAAGAGGCCAACCAAACCAAAAAAGCATACTTGATTTTTAATGTTATATTATATCTTGACCATAGAGGGTAAAATGAAACTGACCATAAGCAAATGTTAATTCTAAAGTTGACATATCACTAAAGTGGAATGGTGCTTCATTAAAGACTTGTTTTCTATGAAAGCCGCCAGAGTGTAAGCACCTTAAAAGCAGGGTCTTTGGTGAATGGCTGTATTCCAATACCTGGGAGAATGCCTGGCTTATAGTACGCATTGGACAAGTAATTGGAATCAACAGATAAGTTTAATATCCCAGGTACTTTTGTAGCCACAGTCTAGTGAGAGTCACATAATATCTTAAAATATATATATATGTATATATATATACATATATATGTGTGTATATATATACATTTAGCAACAAAACTACTGGGTGGGTCAGGGAAATTTAAGCAAAGACTTGTACTGAAAAATAAGTGCATGTTTGCTAGCTGACTGATTGGAGAGGACAATATAAGTAGAAAAACAGGAGGCATAAAGTCATACAAAATGTATGGTGCAGGCAGTTTATATTCTGAAGCAAGAGCTTGTTGAAAGATTAAGAGAGGCAAAGAGGGAAGGTGGAGGAACCTGGATCGTTGAAATGAGGCCAGTTGATGAAGAAAATAGAAAAAAAAAAAAATGTTCTGCATTCTTCTACCATCATTTTTACCCCAGTAATTCCTCCCCCCTGCCCCCCACCCCTGACATCTGTGCCCCCAGGTTCTTTGTTCCATCCTGTAACTATGCATGAATTGTCCATCTTCACGTCATGAGCATCCTTTCCACTTGTATTCATTTTTTTTTCATTTGTACAACACTGTATTTGAATTTCTCTTTTTCATACACATGCTCACCACAAAACAAAAACCAACAACAACAGAAAAACTTAGTTTCTTTCTGATATCACACTGTTAACCTTCATTTCAAGGGGCACTCCCTCTGAGAATCCTCCCCGTAGGAATGCAGAGTTTTGCTTTGCTCTTTGAATCAGTTAAATTGTTTTTGTGTAATTTAATTTGTTCATGAAAGTTTTAATTTACTTTTTTCTTTCTTTTTTTTTTTATGGTCCCCATACCATTGAAAGCAATCTGTCTTCTGCTTCTGACTTATCTTGTGACCATACTATTCTCTAGGTCTCTCATTTTGTGGAACTGGGCCAGATTTCATCTTGTGCATGGCTTCATAGTTTTCCATTGAAGTATTTATTAATTTTTTTAATCCATTTACCCACGGGTGGACACATCTGTGAAGGACTGTACAAACCGGCTTTTCTTCTAGAAATATTACAGATTCAGGTCTTTGCTTCTGGTCTTAATTGGTATGGAGTTGAGTTTTGTGTTTGGTGCAAGTTACTGATCTAGATTCTTTACTTTTAAAGGGAATTCTCAAAATAGATACTAATAAAATACAAAGTACTCCCTGGCTGTTTACTACATGACAACGGTAATACAAAAGACACATAAATCAGCATCCTGATTTATATGTAGCACAGGATGAGCAGTGAGGAGACCTTGGTGGGATTTTCTGTAGACACTGAAAGCCTGAATAATTTCTGTGTTCATTCTTTACCACAATATCTTCCAGTTTTATGAACCGGAGAAAAGTGCACCATATTAAAGGTAGCATTCCCATAGCGTAATTACTTGTGTTGGTGTTCCACTTGTGTTCTAAACCTCATCCCCTCTCACCAATTTAAGGATAACACTTCAGGAATTCTCTTGTTCCTGCATCATAATTTTTAATCTTTCCACTAGCCTGACTTGATATTCACAGCAGCCTAAAATCATGCTGTAATGTCTTCCATCTTATAAAAATTCTCTTTACTTATCCTCCTCCAGCCATGACCCCATTTCTCTTTTGCACTTCATAGCAAGTTTCTTCAAAATGATGTTGAAAAGAAGCCAGTCTCCAAGTCATCTTTAATTCTCTCATAAACCCATTCCACTGTTTGAGTACAACTATATCCATATTATCAACATCACCATGACCTCCACATTTTTAAATTCAAAACTAATCTCAGTCCTTATGTCATTTGACCAATCAGCAACATGACACTGTATCATTTTTGTGGGAAATACTGTTTTGGGACACCGCTTCTTTTTGGTTATCCTCCTGTCTTACCTGACGTTCATTTTGGTTTCCTTTGTTGGCTTCTTATCTAATGTTTTTAATCTCTAAATGTTAAAGTGCATCAGAGCTCGTCCCCAGACCAACTCTTCATCTATACGAACTTTCTAAGTGACTTTATACAGTTTCATGGCCGGATCTCAAATTCATGTTTTTAACCTAACTTCTAGTATGAATGCTAGACTTTGTGTGTAGTTGTATATACTACTCTCAACCCCTTACCTTCACTTGCATGTCCTGTTACATATTTATTGTCTGTCTTCTCTTCAAGAACATAAACTTCATGAGGACAGAGACTATTTTATTCATTGCTATTCCCAGCTTTTGAAACTGTCTAGCACAGAGTAAGCTCTCAGTTTGTTAATATGTTACTGCTTTGTCAAATAAAATATATGCCTACACAGTACGTGTTCTAAAGAACCCAGGCCCATAAGAATGTTTATTTCAATACTATTATGGAAGCAGGAAGGTGAAGGCAACTTGGGTTGGATGGAAAAAATGTAGTGGATGGAAAAAATGTAGTGGATGAGAGAGTGGATGGAAAAAATGTAGTGGATGATCATTATTGATATCAAAAGCGTCAGCTTAGATGTTCACATAGTTACATGGATAGATATTAAAAATAATTCTGAGTAAAGACAATGTAAAAATCATAAATATATACATTATATATGTATATAATCATTCGATTTATGTAAATTAAAAACACATGCACATAAACCAACAATACATTTTGTTAGTATTCATCTAACCAGAAAGGTATACATTATACACATTAGAATGGTTGTTTATGAGAGGAAGGGGAAAGGAGAAAGTTATATGGTAAAAATGAAGAGATAAAGGAATGAATGAATAAATGGACAAGGTAGAAATTGTGCTTGGGCCATGGTGATAATGTGCTTTAAGCTGAGAAGTATGACTACCTCATCTGTCTGCAGCTGAAGCACAGCAGAAGGAAATAATGTTGAATAAACAAAAGAGGTGATATAGAGTCTACAAGTGATGGGTAGAGGAATGGGATAATAAAAAATGTCCCACCCCAAAGTGAAAGAATACTATTTATTCTCTTTGAGTTCCTCCACACAAAATTCAACATCTTGAGAGAGAGAATTTCATGAATCAAGTTTTGGTCACCTACATTATTCTTGACTGTACCAGGTTTTGAGAGGTAAAGACTGGAAAAACAACTCTGAAGGGAAAGTGGGGCAGGATCAAGATTTATCTTCTCACCCTAAGTGCTCACAGACTGGGAAAGAGCTTCCCAAAGTAAAACCTGTGTGCTGTTAGGAAGGGGGAATGAAGCTACATAGTTGAAAAATAAAACCACTAGAGACCTTATGATACCAAAATTTCCTTATTGATAACAGTTAGCAATGACCCTAGGTGGTTGTTGAATGGAATCCTTCTTGAAAAATTCAGTATTATTTGCCCTTGAAAAGAAATGGTACCAAAAGAGTTTCTAGTTTCCAACTATAAGTTGCATTGAGAGCTGCCCCAAATAATCTAAAGTTATAAAAATGATAATTTATATTCAGTTAGTGGAAACCAGGGGTACAGAAACCAGTGCATAGTTGAAACTGTTGCCAGCAAAAAGAACCCCAAGAAAACACACATACATGCAGCCTCTCTCCCTCTTTCTCTCTCTCTCTCTCTCACACACACACACACACACACACACACACACACACACACACACACACACACACAATTTCACTAGGTTAATAGAATAGCCAAGTTTGTAATCATGTACAATCTTAAGCTAATATTTTATTCTATGCATGTGTTTTCTTTTTATGGGAGGCGTAAATCTTTCAGAACGTAATTTTTTTCTTGTACAGTAGGCACCATTTTCCCAATTTTAATGAAATGATGACACCACTGATGTTTAAAACTCAAACTCTTTTTTGTGGAATTATATTTTTACATTGCTTCTCTTGTTTTTCTGTCTTGAAACTTTTAATTTTTATGATTTTATGTATTTATTTATTGGCATCTTTCCTAGGATATTTGGGGAAAGGAAACATATGAAGGGAATGGGGATTAAAATAAGACTTTTAAACTCCTAATAGAGATTTTTTAGAGGAGGTAGAACCCAAGAATTCATTCTTTCACTTATTTATCAAACATTTTCTAAGCATCTACTCTGTGCCAAGCATTGAGTTACACATGCTAGGTAATAGAAGAATGTAAGGCTTTAGAAAATCTTTTCTAGACACTATATGTCTATATTTATCTAAGTATATGTCTGTCTATCTATCGATCTATCAATATAGCTCCAGTAACATAGATAACAGCTCTATGCTTTATAACTCAGTCCTTGTTAACGCAGTTGGAAAAAAAAAATCCCATGATATCCTTAGATTTTGGATATAGAAGTCTCAACAGACTTTTCTCCTGATTTCCATTCTTTAATTTTTTAAAATTAGAATCTTTCCAAGCACTATTTCTACTCACTATGTGCCGTTATTCTCTTCAGTCGCTTTGGCAAAGCAAATCAAAGAAGGATCAGCCATTCCAGGCTTTAGTCTGAACAGATTGTCTGAATCTTCCACCTGATTGTCAGAGAGGAATGCAGGTTGCCTGCTTACCGAGCACCAGGATGCCACTCAACAACAGAACGTTGCCCTTGGGCTTTGAAATTAGGGCACCTGGAACTCCACAGATAATCACTGAACAGACTCTCAGAGACCACAAATAACCCCCTGGTCCTCTGCTCCCTCTGTTTACTTGCCTCTGAGTTATTCCATTACTTTATGTGATTTCTGACACCAAGCATCCATTCCTGTGATGCTGTGACCCTTGCCAAGTTAAGATAAATGTCTTCAGAGACAGCTGTTTTGCAACGTTCCATTTTAGATAAAGCTGATATTTGCTTTAGGACTTCTTTGTGGGAAGGTCAATATCATTTAGCTGGTTATATTCTTTTATTTATCAATTGGTTTGTTCTGAGCTTAGGGAAGGCACAGTTCCATCTGGCCTTAGCATCCTTCCAACCTGGGACTCTGTGTGTCTCATGGAATACAGAGCTGAGCTGGATGTGTTCCTTTCTTTAAAAATAGCTGCATTCTGGGCATAGATTACTATGGGAACATTTTTGGACATTTCACATTCCTCTCCAGTGGGTACCATAAAGTCATGGCCTCAAAGGCTTGCCAAGAACAGCTAACGAGTATCCACATGCCAGCCCAGAGGTGCTGTTCTTAGCATTATTTGGCTTGAACTCTGTGTTTCCCTCACTGGTTGTCATAAAGTATTCTGAAGCTATTCTAAGCATACTCTATTTTCACAATGCCCTTCCATGAGCCTTAGGTGACATGAGGCATGTCACCATGAGGCAATGGTGAGAGGTGAAACAATTATTATTAGTTTGTTTCTTTATTTACTTTTTAAGCCTATAGGCTTTGGGTTATGTTTAGGAGTTATTTATATAATGTTATTACTCAGGAATCTCCCTTTAATTGTTTAAAGAACAGAATGAGTGCTCAATCATCCAAAGACATAATGATATTAAAAAAACAAGCCTTGATCTGAAGTTTCAACTGTATAAGTCAAATGGAGGTTTCATTCATTTAGGCCAGTGTCCTCAAATTACTTTTCTTAAAACAATGTGTTCTTCACCTATCAAAGCTATTTAAAATATTAAAGGGAACTGTATACCATCTCACATCTATCTGTCTTTCTTTCTTTCTATCTCTCTCTCTCTCTCTCTCTGGTTGGTTTGCTATTCCTTTGTATTTTCCACCTGCATATATTTTCATAGAGTTATATGAAATTTTATAAGCAGCTTGAATAAATCACCTAGAGTTTTTCTATCAGGATTATGGCCAGAATAACTTCTCCAACTACCACTTGTACCATACTCTCACCTCTAACATCATATACCTGAATACATCAAAACAATGTGAGGTATTTTCCCTACAGATCCAGGAAAATTTTTTTTCAGGGTTTTTTCATTGTTGTTGTTGAGCATGGGCAGAGGATATTTACTGATGTGAAGATACCAGAATACTGGTGTTTTTTTATTGCTTTAACAAATAGAAGCTATGGTCACTAGGGTCAGAGTAGGTCTCCCTTGGAGACCATGTGCTGTCCTAATAAATTTAAAAATTGGAAGAAACTTCAGGGCACACAAAGACAGTGACAGATTCCAACAGCTTTACCCAGAGTTCTAGCCACAAGCAGAAATGCTGCAATATCCAGTGTGATGGTCTGGTTCTAATAAAACTAAGCCATCAGTCAACAGATATTTTTCTCACTGTCCCCAAAGTTTTATCTCACTAAACAACTTTTTGACTGTTCCTTAATTCTTGATCTCCAAAATATATGTCTCTAATAGACTGAGTGATTAGAACCATTTATTCTTTTTATCTTTGTATAATTTTCTGTACTTCTGTATACTTACATTTAGGAAACCATGCTGACAAATGACTTCTTATTACAGACTGCTTCTGTGGACTCACCAAGGATTGTGGTTGTTAGCGTTTTCTGTTTCATTTTGCTTTTTTTTTTTATCTTTGCAGTACATTGTGGTTGGTCACTGAGCCTTGAAACAAGTGGTAGGTGCAGTTTTAAAGTCTCCACAGCCTCCTAAAACAGCTGTAACTCAGAACTCTGTATACACTTCCTTGTACAACCAAAAGAACAATGACCCGAGTGTTACTCTTAAGGCAGGTGTTCCAACACAAAGAAGAAACTAGTAAAAAAAAAAAAAAAAAAAAAAAAAGAAACTAGTGATGGCTGGTAACTCATCCTCTCTGAACAAATGTGCTCAGGTCTTCTGTAGTTAAAGAAGACTTTCCTTTGACCGATTCTGTCCTCTCTTGGACCATCCAGGCTCTACATCCTGACCATCCATTCATTTCTAATTCCTTAGACTATGGTTTTTACACTGTTCATAGCAGGATTGCCACTCACCTGTGTCCACTTTGCTAAGTTCAGCTCAGTCCCACATCTCTAATTGTCTACTTCTTCACTGATTAGTTAGTGATAACTTCAACCATAATTTTTCTAGCCCCAGACTCATATTTTCTCTAAAATTGCCTTGTTCTTAAGATTACCTTATTTACTATTCCTCTGTTATGTTGGATATGACTTTTCAACCTTGTTCTACGCCATCCTCCAATCTTTCCCAGCTTTTTTCTAACTACACACAAAGACTATTTATTAACATAAGACACAACAAAAATGACAAGCAAAGCAAAACAAAACAAAATAAAATAACATACTCTGTTATTATTTTTAAAATTAACTGTTCTTCTAGGTAGAATGTGAACTTGTTGAGGGCATAGGCTTAGATCCACTTACTTCCTTAACATTTAGCACAATAAATATTTGTTGAGAATTCATCATCTTCATGTTTTTATCTCCTGACATATAATGATTAATACACATTAAAACAATTCTACAGTCTTTAGATTAATTTAGCAGAGATTATTAACATTTTTAATATCAGAAAGTTTTTGAGAATCTAAAGAAAACAATGTGCTCTCTCAGGAAAACAAGTGCATGCGAGCACACACACACACACACACACACAAAACCCTACCTCTCTACCCCTTTCTGTCTCGCTGTCTCGCTGTCTCTCTCTCTCTCACACACACACACACACACATGCACACAGTTACACATACTATTATTGCATACACTTTTTAATTAATTAATTAATTATTTTAAATTAATTAATTTATTTATGGCTGTGTTGGGTCTTTGTTTCTGTGCGAGGGCTTTCTCTAGTTGTGGCAAGTGGGGGCCACTCTTCATCTCAGTGCGCGGGCCTCTCACTATCGCGACCTCTCTTGTTGTGGAGCACAGGCTCCAGACGCGCAGGCTCAGTAATTGTGGCTCACGGGCCTAGTTGCTCCGCGGCATGTGGGATCTTCCCAGACCAGGGCTCGAACCCGTGTCCCCTGCATTGGCAGGCAGATTCTCAACCACTGCGCCACCAGGGAAGCCCTAATTAATTAATTTTAAACATCTTTATTGGAGTATTGCATACACTTTTAAAGCATTCCTGGATGCTCTGGGGTTCAGCTATGGATGCCAAGTTAAAGGTTACAGCCCAGTGGTTTTTATAGATAATATTTCAGTGTTATTTTTGTGGGAATGTTAAATAGTGATGTCAGGAAAGAAACGAGAACACTATAGAGAGGGAGAAAGGCATGGCATAAAGGAATGAAATGTAGGGGTAAAAATAGGGGAAGTAAGGGGAATAGGTGATAAGAGATAAAAGGACTAGAGGTGGCACAAAGTGGTCATGAAACATTGTTCATTCTCTAGGATCAAAGAGTTTCAGGATTTAGGCTGAGGTTTGAACTGAGCTTTAGACTGTGAAGGGGACCATGGTCCAAAACAAGGTAATGGCACCCTCTACCCTCTGGGCAATATGAGCCCAGAGAGAACAAGTCCTTGCAGATGTCATGAGTGATCAGTTTTCAATCTGAGATCATTGAATCTTAAGTCTGACTCTCATGAAGAAGGACTAGGAATATGGAGACACTATCAAGTCTGGTAGGATGACTCAACATTGAGTCCTAGTGACATGTGGGCTTTGGGAGAGGAAAACAGGGGTGTCTGTCACCCAAGAAGTTTACTCCCTGCATTCCATCCTTTCAGGTCTAACTGGAGTTAGAGGCTTCAGATGTAATAACCACTGGACCAGTTTTATATTCTTATAGTAATGAGAGTAATTGTAAATGTTTATTGAGAATTTATAAACCAGAAGCTAGGCTGAGTGCCTCACATGGATTATTTCATCGAATCCTCACAATAACTCTAGACTGTAAGAAAAATTATTTTTCCCATTGTGTAAATGGAAAACCAGGGATGGAAGAGATGAAATAGTTTGCCAAGGTCACAGAGCCAAGAGGTTCACGGCTTGGATCCACAGTGTCTGACATCAGGTTTAGCTTTCTTAACCACAACTATAAACTGACTTGAGACAGAGTTGCTGTAGCAGGGGCTGCTAGTGGTAGATGGAAGACTGCGATAACTGGCCTTAACACCCTCTAGCCAAGGAGATGTTAGTGATATAGTTGATTTCTTCTTCTCAAATTTTGAACAGCTGTGAGGTGTTTAGACTTCTGAGCCCAGTATCAGTATGTATAAATAACCCTAACTTGATCCCCTTTGATTTTATTTTTGGATGTCATAGCTTTGTCCTTTCTTTATTTTAGCTAAGCCTCTATTGCGTGTTCCCTGAGTAGCAGAACGATCCATTTCAGGAGCATATTTTATGCGATGCTGACACCAGCTGCTCCATGGAGACCTTCGGGTTCCTGCCAGAGAGTAATTGGCACCCAGGAGCAGACAGGCTCCAAAGCACCAAAAAGTGAACATGTTTCACAATAAGTCTTTATCTCACCATGAAAAAAGAAATTGTGAGAAGTCTGAGCAGCTATTCTCTAAACACACACACAAAAATTTATTATGCTAAAACATAACTGCCAAAAATGAGGACAACATAATGCTGATTATTCAAACTTCTTTAATATCCAGTGCTGGGTGATTTAAGATATTCAATTAGTATTCATTCATTCAATAGACATTTCTGAGCACTTTCTGTATGTTAGGCCATATTCTAGGAATACAGCAGTAAACAAAGATAGGCATAAATTCACACCTTAGTGGAGCATACATTGTGGATATAAACAGGCTTGAAAGAAGCAGAGAAAGTGGGGAAAAAGAGATCCATCATTTACCTCTTTTAAGGTTCCATACATTCCCCTGCATTAGGAAATTATACTTTTGGTGTCAGTTGATTGTGATGATAATGCCTATAGATTTGGAAATGTTTTATTTATTTTTTCGCAGTCATAATTACGTGTCTATGCATCAGAAATAGTCACACAAGGACATGTGAGATATCTTGATTTTTGTTTAAAGAAATTCTTGGTTTCTACATGGGTTGGTTTTTCTCTTGTGCAAATTTCCCCCATCGGTCCAAGACCACAGTTGAGATGACCAAATTAGACGATCTCTGGAGATTCATTCCAGGTCTGAGGGTGGAGTGCTGTCTTGGGAAAACTGCTAGATAGTCCCTGTTACAAGATGTTTCTAAAAAGCAGGACATCTCTCATTTGACTCATCTTTCCTATATTAGAATAGTTTTAGATAATTCAGCACATTTTCCTGAATCTTAAAATTATTAGAGTGCGAAAGGGTTCCTGAAATCTATTTTGCCTTTGTTCTATATTAGACACTTCTTTCCAAAATGGTCTCATAAATAATTTCTTTTTTCTCATTTAAAAGGAATGCAATTGAAGCCTTTTTACTTTTGTAACCAAGAAGAGTTAGACCTCACTATGCCTAATAAAAATGCATTACTATGTTCAGTATAATTCTGATAGAGTTTATGGTAAAAAAATACTTTAAAATAGGAAAAAATAGCTAACCTTATATCAGTTTTCTTGTATTTATCAGATTCTTGAAGAAAATCATACCAATGCTCAGACAATTTCTTGAAAATTTGAAAATAAAATAACATAGACTGAATCACCTTGCTTTGCATATAATGTCTGATAAATCATTATACCCTCCCTAAATCTCTCCAGGTGGATTATTTCCATAGTGCTTCAGAGTGATGATTGACCTTCAAATTCCTATCTCAATAAGGTCATAATTCAATAACACTAAGTTTTAAATCTCATGCAGCAGAAAAACATTGGTATTATCTTGTGCTTTATTGGGTGCAGACAGGTTTCCACTTAGAGTATTTCCATCTTTTTGAGAATTCACTTTTATAGAAGAGATCTGAGATGGACTTTAGGATTATTTGGAATGAAAAGATGTTTCTATAAAACTATATTATCAACCTGGCCTTTTAGATGAACTTGAAGTATTTTGCAACTAGAGAGTTTGATCTAATTGATTATACACAATATAACTGAAAACTAGGCAGCAGTAGCAGTTTCTACTTGAACCCTAACTATTAAATAAGCCCTAGGATTTTGCCTTTATTTAATCATTGGTTTCAATTCCTTGTCTTAGGACTGAGAGGAAGGAAAGGAAGAGAGCGTTGGCGACGTTAATCTAATATCAACTACAGGAACTTCCCTGGTGGTCCATTGGTTAAGACTCTGTGCTTCCAATGCAGGGGGCACGGGTTCAATCCCTGGTCAGGGGACTAAGATCCCACATGCCGTGTGGCATGGCCAAAAGAAAAAAAAATAAAATAAACTACAAATGAATCTGAAAAAATTAGGTCAAAAAAGAAGTAAGAGTAAATCCAAAATCGTTAATGAAATATTTTCACTGGGTGCAGAGTTCTGTTTTAGATGATACAAAAAATGTAAAAAATAAGTTCCTTCTCTTTCAGAAGTTTACTACAATATTATATCTGTATGGTGGTTGAAATGATAAAAATTCATAGAGAAAAATGTCACATATTTATTAATTCTTATTAGATTCCTAGACCTGTTATTTAACTATTAACAAGAACAAAAGACTTCTTAGGAGCTAAAGGAGAAAGAAAATAGGGAAAAGTTGAATCTGACGATTCTTGTGTCAGTTAGCTAAAGAATATATAAAGAAAATCTTAAAAGCAACTAAGGAGTAAATAGGGTACCTACAAATTAATGGCAGAGTGGGCATAAACATCTCAACAATAGCAGTAGAAACTTAAACATAGTGGTATGATATCTTTTAAAAGTCCTGAGAGAAAATATTCCTAACTTAGAGTTTTATACCCAGCAAAACTGTTCAGAGACAAAAGAGAAAAAAATTAAGAGAGAAACACTGAAAGAATATACAATCCTCAGAGTCTTTCTGAAAGGACATGTATAATTTGCATTTTCCAAAAAAAGGAATCTAATCCTAGGAGAAAGGTTTGAGAAGCAAGTGGCAATAGCAAGCAAAGATACTGGTAAATCTAAACAAGCATTGGCTATAAATGATAATGATGATAGTAGGAAGATGATGATGATAATAGCTGGGGATTCAAAATCAATGTCAAATTCAAATGCTAGACAATAATAAAATGTGTGAAGCTGAAGTAAAATCATTTTAAGGTGCTTTCATTAACTAGGAAGGAAAGACACTTTAGAGATTCAATCAGCAAAATCCAAACTGTGTGAATCTCTGCAGGATCTCTGGAGTCAAACTGCCTGGGTTCCCCACTTGATAGCTGTGTGACCTTGGATGACTTATTTAGATGCTCTATTCCTCAGTTTCTTTATATGTAAAATAAAGTTGATGATAACAGTACCTATTTCATAGCGTTGTTATAATGAGTTTGAGGCATATAAAGCATTTAAAAGAGAGTCTGACACTATGAGACTATCATCATATATATATAAATTCACAAGTAGAGGTTTGATTAAGATTAGTTATAATGGACTTTAAGGTCATTGTAGGTTCTTGAATAAGAGTGTGATATAATATGTGGGCATATAGCATGCCCACATATGAGGGGCACCAGAAAAATACCAACCGTATCTTTCTTGGTTTCAACACCTGAGGCAAATTAGATGTTTTACCTTTATTCTCAGATTTCACAGAGTGGCATCCTTGTTTTATGTCTCTTTTTCCACTTAGACAGTGAAATTAGAACTAAAGATAAGTTTGAAGCACATAATGTGATACCTTTACGAGGTAGGTTTTTGTATTTTTTAGTTCAAGGCAGTACTTATAAAGAAAATTTGAGGTGAAATAACACACATTAATAACTATATATTTTTTATATCTTTTCCTAAACCTATTTTAATGGAAAGAGCATCTAGATTACAGGGTAGCATCAAAATGAGTTGACATATTTTACCATCATGTTGTGTACTATCTTCTTTGGAATGAATTTCCATGTTTTTCTTCTCCAATTATATTCACTGTAATCATTGCTCTTGTAAAGAGCAAGGCACATTCCAGTCATAATGGCTCACACCTTAAATAAAAATTTTAATTTCTTTTATATTTTTAAATGTATTTCCTCAGATAATCAGGGCAAAAGGAGGTAAAGATGGATAGCTGTCCATAGCTAGAGGTTACTTCAGTTAGAAGGAGCTCACTTTTTAGAAAGAAGATCCCCTTGATTGGACCTAAACTTGAGGCATTTCTCACCTAAAATGATGTAGAAATTGCTTGTGCCCACCTGTTGTCTCTTCCTATTTTCATTTCTGGCCTCTCTTGTCTTGTTCCGAGGGCTGGGAACTGGGGACTGCAATTCTGCTCCTTGTTGGCAGGTGCTGGGACTCTTTGCTCTCTAATGTAACTTTTAGTGATGTAGTAGCATTGGCAGTTTACATTGTTCACCTATGGTTATTTCAACACGGTCTTCCAGGGCAATCTCTAAAACTACCTCCTCATTTGGTCTTGAGGATGGATTCCCTGGGGATCACTCTTTAACATGCCAATGGCACCCATTGTGTAGCCCTGGCTCTGGTTCTGAAGGGTGTTTTAAGTCAAACAAAATAATTCCATCGGGCTCTTTGATCTGATCCCATTTGGTCAGCTGGGAAAGTGAGCTCGCTCTCTTCACTCCTCTGAACCTCCAGGTTGGCTGCTGGCCCTCTAATGTGGTCTACTAATGCTGCAGGGTTCTAGCTCTCCACAGCTGCTTACACTGGCATTGGCCCCCATTCTGGCACGCTGATTTATCTCTGCTGGCACTGGCCCCATTCCTCTGGCTTTTGTTCTCAGCAGTGCTGCTGAGTTTTTCCCCTGACTCCTGGTGAACTCCCAAATGCCTCAGGAAGGCTGAGATGTAATCACATTTCAACTGCTGCCCCAATATGAAGTACCAATTAAACTGAGATGAAAAAGAAGGAATCGGCTCTCAGATAGAAAGCTGAAACCGGCATTTACTCATCTCTGAGCCATGGTAGCGGGAAGAAAATGACACACGCTTTGAGGTTTAGATTCTAAATTATAGCTTAGAGGGGTGAGGAGATTTGTTTTAGTGAGTGTGTAGAGTCAGTATGAGCTTTCATCTTTACGTTGTTAGGAATTGCTTGGAATTACTTATGAAAGAGTTGCTGAAAGCCCCCCTAAACAATGGGGAGTTAAATCCTATCGCTGAGGATATACTAAAACAGAAAAAAAAATTATAAAGCACCATGTATGAAAATCCCTTTCCCAATCCCCTCCAAAAAAAAAAAAGTCTCTTTTTTTTCCCACCGCAGCAGATCTTATTCTATTGCAAATCCATTTGTCAGAGACTGAATATACTCTACTGTACTTCAGCAAGGGATGACATATGCCACATGGTCTTTTGACAGTATTAAAATATCTGGTCAACCACAGGCCTCCATACTGTGGCTCTACAAAGCAAGCAGGTCACTTGAGGGAATTAGAGATGAACTGCCAATGACTGAACTTGGAAATGGAAGTCTTAAAAGAGAGGCAGAAACTTACCATTCACTTGGTTTCTGGCTTTTCTCAATAAGGTTGATTGTGTGGTATTTTGTTTTGTTTTTTCTTCATGAACTTGAGTTTAAACAATCATGAGGAACTGTCACTCCTTTTTAACATCACTAGCTAGTTGAAGTCAGTATGGTTAAGAAGCAAGGTGTACTAATGGCAAGTAAAATCCTATTTTCTTAAAAAAAATGCTACTAAAAACATTCTGTTCAAAGAAGGAACTCAGAATTGCAGAATTGTCCAATGAAATGAGGAAACATTGAAAAGAGGAAACAGTCTGTGGGATATAAATGAAAAGAGGAAACAATCTTTGGGATATAATTGAATCAATTATCAGAGGAAAATCTATAGCATTAAATAGCTATATCAATAAAAATTAAATGGATTAAACAGCCAGTTTAAAAAGCTAGAAAAGCAACAATGTAAATCAAAAGAAAGCATAAAGAAGGAATTGCTATAAATAAAAACAGAAATTAGTGAGTTAGAAAACAAAAAATAGTTCTAAAATAACATCAACCAATGCAAGGAATGCAAAATAAAACAACACTGAGATGCTATCTCTGTTCTACCTGACTATCAAACACTCAGTTTTGACAACTTTTTTTTTGCAACGCTACTACAAATACAGAATGGCACAACCCCTATGAAAGGAAATTTAGCAATGCTTAGCAAAAGTATGTATTTGTTTACTTTTGGATGCTGCAAACATCCCACTTGTAAGAATCTATCCCTATGATACATTGGCAAAGTACAAAAAGATTTATGCATAAAGCTATTAATTGCAACACACTTTATACTAACAAAGGATTGGAAAGACTCCAAATGTTCATGGTGGAATGAACTTCCATTTGTCAGCACAGCAGAGTAATATGCAAGTGTAAGAAGGAATATAAAAATCTCAATATAGTACTATGAGTGATGTCCAGGATATATTGTTAAAGGAAAGAAGAAAAATGGAGAAAAGTGTGTATGGCGTGTTACTAACTTTCTCAGAAATGGAAACAATATTGGTTACATTTAAAAATGGAAAATAAGCCATAAAAAAGGAATATGTGCCTAGTGGGTCACTTTTGGTAAGCAGAACTGTGCTGCAGGGTGAAGAGAGAGAGAGAATAGGCTAGAGGTGACACGGATGAACTCCTTTGAATATACTTTAAGTATTTGACTTTGGAACAATGTTAATATTTTATGTAATTAAAATATAAAATTAAATATTTACAAGTCCCTTAATATCAAAAAAAAAAAAAAGAAAATGATACAAATGAAACTGCATCCAGTTGGTTGCTGCTGTTGTGTGAGGGTGTGGTGGTACACACACAGAAGGACTCTTCGAAGTGACTTTAAAACACAGTAATTTGTATTTTCTTAGTGGAATATGTTATGATAAAAATAAGAGCAAAATAATTTCAGTATCTGTTTTTGGTAATCATATTTTTAGTAGTAGTTTGATATTATTGTATGTGATATGATGTATATTGTGGGATAGAACAGATATTGACATTGAAAAGTGAGTTTTATGGTGTGGTAAGAGGAGATACAGACGTAATATATGTGAATTGAAAAAATCAATATGAACTCAAGAGATATTTTATCTTTCTTAAAATACATGTTTTCTATATTTTCCCCACTGAAATGTCCCCAAACCCGATAGCATGGAAACCCCTTATGCCAAGATTGTACTCTCTGAATACAATTTTCCATTAATAGGAACTAGGATTCTTGGAGAAAAGAATGATTCTAGCTGAGGGTGGAAATGTACAGGTAAACCTGGAACATCTTGTCATACCAGGAGCAAGAAAACTGTTATAGACTACAGGGGTTGCATTAAAAGGATTCAGAAATCAACTTGAATAATCTCCCACTGGCTGAAGATGGGACTCTTTAATATTAATAAGGATAAAAACTGCGATGGATTGAAACATATATCTGTTTAGATCTGTGAATTCATAACAATACTTTATAAAAAACCCTTAAATGCTTTTGGAGGCTATTAGGAAAGTAACTCATTATTTTGAGAATTCATGTCATTAATTTCTGTTTTTATCTATATTAATTCTTTATGCTTGCTTTTATTTTTTTTTTTTAGTTCTTTTTTAAATTGAATTGTGGTTGATTTACAGTGTTGTGTTAGTTTCTGTTGTATAGCAAAGAGATTCAGTTTTATATAGATAATGTATATATATATATATGTATATGTATATATATATATTCTTTTTCATTTTCTTTTCCATTATAGTTTGTTACCAGGATATTGAATATAGTTCCCTGTGCTATACAATAGGACCTTGCTGGTTATCCATTCTTTATATAATAGATTGCATCTGCTCGTCCCAAACTCCCAATCCATCCCTACCCGACCCCGCCCCTTGGCAACCACAAGTCTGTTCTCTATGTCTCTGAGTCTGTTGCTGTTTCATAGATAAGTTCATTTGTGTCATATTTTAGTTTCCACTTATAAGTGACATCATATGATATTTGTCTTTCTCTTTCTGACTTACTTCACTTACTATGATAATCTCTGGGTCCAATCATGTTGCTGCAAATGGCATTATTTCATTATTTTTTTATAACTAATATCCCATTGTTTATATAATAACCACATCTTCTTTATCCATTCAATTGTTGATGGACATCTAGGTTGTTTCCATGTCTTGGCTATGGTAAATAGTACTGCTATGAACATAGGAGTGCATGTATCTCTTTGAATTACAGTTTTGTCTTTTCTAGATATATGCACAGGAGTGAGATTTCTGGATCATATGGCAACTCTATTTTTAGTTTCTTGAGGAACCTCCATACTGTTCTCCATAGTGGCTGCACCAACTTACATTCCCACCAACAGTGTAGGAGGGTTCCCTTTTCTCCACACCCTCTCCAGCATTTGTTATTTGTAGACTCTTTAATGATAGCCATTCTGAGCAGTGTGAGGTAGCTTTGATTTGTTTTATGCTTCTTTTGATTTATTTTCTTGTTATTCTTCTAGCTTTTTGAATTGAGTGTTTAATTTGTTTTAATTTATAACTTTTATTGATATAGGTATTTAATGCTATAAACTGGTGAATAAAAGAAAATAATTATTATCCTTTTTCTTTTCTATATGATCTATGCCTCAGGGTAAAAATGAAAGGGATAGAGGGATATGGATGGAACTTGGACTTCTTTGACTATATGTTGTTGCAAGTATTTGACTTGGGTACAAATAGTTGGATTACCAAATAATTTTTAAAGGAAGGTTTCTCTTTATAAGTCTATTCCAATTAATAAATAAAGAATAAATGATAGGACTTCCCTGGTGGCACAGTGGTTAAGAATCTGCCTGCCAATGCAGGGGACATGGGGTCGAGCCCTAGTCTGGGAAGAACCCACATGCCACGGAGTAACTAAGCCTGTGCGCCACATCTACTGAGCCTGTGCTCTATAGCCCACGAGCTACAACTACTGAGCCCATGTGCCACAACTACTGAATCCCATGTGCTTAGAGCCCGCACTCTGCAACAAGAGAAGCCACTGTACTGAGAAGCCTGTGTGTTGCAATGAAGAGTAGCCCCCACTTGCTGCAACTAGAGAAAGCCCACGTGCAGCAATGAAGACCCAATGAAGCCAAAAATAAATAAATAAAGTAAATAAATTTCAAAAAAATTAAAAAAAGAAGAAATGATAGAAATAGAATATTACCATTTTGTGAATCCCCCAAGTTAATGAATCTCAGCGATAATCATCAATGGCTGATAAAATCGCACATACAAAAAAGAGAGATAACCAGACATTGTGGATCTCCTGGTGGAAGTACACAGTGTCAGCAGTGAAGTCCCACCCCCTTACCTCTCCAAAACAGAAAAAAATCAAACTTGAATGTGATTAAGCCTCTGGATCTAACTACCAATTCATAAGCAATATGAGGGTTAGAAGAACATGATAAATGACACTGTGGAGTTGCAATCAGCAAAACAAGAGTGTTTGAAACTATACAAGACAAACAATCTGGTTAGTTTTTCTTAATAAATGCAAGGAAAAAAAAGAATCGGAGGAAACTCTAGATTAACAGATCTTAAAATATGTCAGTCAATTCATATACTGTATTTGAATGATGATTTAAACAAACAAATAGTACACATAATTGGAAGACAATCAGGAAAATGTGAAAACTGGCAAGATATTTGATCATATGAAGGAATTATATTAGGCATAATAATTATATTTTAGTTATGCTGAAAAAGAGTACTTATCTTTCAGAAATACATACTGAACTGTGATATGGTATTTGCTTCAAAATTATTCATTGAGAAGGGGCGTGGTAGTGAGTATAAATGAAACAATAGTGGTTATAATTATTGAAGCTAGGTGGTAGATTCTTATGCTATTTTCTTTATTTTTGATATGTTTAAAATTTTCTATAAAATGCATATAGAAACCTCAATATACAAAATACAATCCCTCAGTAAGTAATAATAATTCATGCTTTTAAAAATGTATTTACCTTTCAGTGAATAATATTAAAATTCATTCTACTGCAGAAAACACGTATATATATTCCTGGTTGTGAAGAAATTAGAAAACCTTCTTAAGACTATGCACTGCCTTATGAGGCAGATTTGGAACTTAATGGTGCCAGAGGTGTGATGATAAATGTTTAACAATCAGCTCTCCAAAATGGGGGGGGGGGGTAGTGATATGTGATTTGTAGCATTTGCTATTTTCCCTGGTGTAAATATTCCCACCAAGGCAGATTTCAAGGCTACCAACTTGACATCACTGGATATGGAAGTTGGAGAGATGTGCACAACTGGTTCTCAGGGCAAGCCAATATAAGCTGGCTCCAGCTTACTGTTTCATGGTCCACATTAAAAGACCTAGGAAGTCTTCAGACAGCTGTTGGAGCATTTGATGTTGCTGCCATCCCCTCCACATACACAGTTGGTCCCAGAGAGTCCTGCTCTGTTAAGCCATTGATCCAAATCTCTGGCTCCTTAAGTTGTATAGGACACCTAGCTGGGTGGTGACCAATTCAGTTTTTTGTACCGTGACTTTTCTTCTAGTATGCTGTGTGATCATCCATCAGATATTTACAGAATTTCTTTCTTTTAAATTGAAGTATATTTGATTTATAATATTAGTTTCAGATGTACAGCATAGTGATTCAGTATTTTTATAGATTATACTCCATTAAAAGTTATTACAGGATAATGGCTATAATTCCCTGTGCTATACAATACATCCTTGTTGCCTATCTATTTTTAAAAATATTAATTAATTAATTTTATTATTTATTTGGCTGCACCGGGTCTTAGTTGCAGGACGTGAGATCTTCGTTGCCAAGTGTGGGATCATCATTGCAGCACAGGGGATCTTTAGTTGTGGCATGCAGGAGCTTTTTCTTTAGTTGTGGCATGTGGGATCTAGTTCCATGACCAGGGATTGAACCTGGGCCCCCTGCATTGGGAGTGTGGAGTCTTAACCACTGGACCACCAGGGAAGTCCCTGCTTATCTATTTTACACATGGTAGTTTGTATTTCTTAATCCAGTACTCCTAACTTGCCACTCTCTCCTTCCCTCTCCCCTCTGATAACCCCTAGTTTGTTTTCTGTATCTGTTTCTGTTTTGCTATATACATTCATTTGTATTATTTTTTAGATTACACATATAAGTGATATGATACAGCATTTATCTTTCTCTGTCTGACTTATTTCACTAAGCATAATATTCTCTAGGTCCATCCACGTTGCTACAAATGGCAGAATTTCATTCTATTTTATGGCTGAGTAATATTCCTTTATATATATATAATATAATATAATAATAATATATTCTTTTATATATATTATAAATATATATCACATCTTCTTTATCCATTTATCTGTTGATGGACACTTGGGTTGCTGCCATACCTTGGCTATTGTACTGCTATGAACATTGGGGTGCATGTATCTTTTTGCTTTTTTGTTTTTTGGTTTTTTTTTTAACATCTTTATTAGAGTATAATTGCTTTACAGTGGTGTTTAGTTTCTGCTATATAACAAAGTGAATCAGTTATACATATACATATGTCCCCATATCTCTTCCCTCTTGCATCTCCCTCCCTCCCACCCTCCTTATCCCACCCGTCTAGGTGATCACAAAGCACCGAGATGATCTCCCTGTGCTATGCGGCTGCTTCCGACTAGCTATTTTATGTTTGGTAGTGTATATATGTCCATGCCACTCTCTCACTTTGTCCCAGCTTACCCTTCCCCCTCCCCGTATCCTCAAGTCCATTCGCTAGTAGGTCTGTGTCTTTATTTCCGTCTTGCCCTTAGGTTCTTCATGACCTTTTTTTCTTTAGATTCCATATATATGTGTTAGCATACGGTATTTGTTTTTCTCTTTCTGACTTACTTCACTCTGTATGACAGACTCTAGGTCCATCCACCTCACTACAAATAACTCAATTTCGTTTCTTTTTATGGCTGAGTAATATTGCATTGTATATATGTGCCACATCTTCTGTATCCATTCATCGTTGATGGACACTTAGGTTGCTTCCATGTACTGGCTATTGTAAATACAGCTGCAGTGAACATTTTGGTACATGACTCTTTTTAATTTATGGTTTTCTCAGAGTATATGCCCAGTAGTGGGATTGCTGGGTCGTATGGTAGTTCTCTTTTTAGCTTTTTAAGGAACCTCCATATTGTTCTCCATAGTGCCTGTATCAACTTACATTCCCACCAACAGTGCAAGAGGGTTCCCTTTCACCACACCTTCTCCTGCATTTATTGTTTGTAGATTTTTTGATGATGGCCATTCTGACCGGTGTGAGATGATATCTCATTGTAGTTTTGATTTGCATTTCTGTAATGATTAATGATGTTGAGCATTCTTTCATGCGTTTGTTGGCAATCTGTATATCTTCTTTGGGGAAATGTCTAATTAGGTCTTCTGCCCATTTTTGGATTGGATTGTTTGTTTTTTTGATATTGAGCTGCATGAGCTGCTTGTAAATTTTGGAGATTAATCCTTTGTCAGTTGCTTCATTTGCAAATATTTTCTCCCATTCTGAGGGTTGTCTTGTCATCTTGTTTATGGTTCCCTTTGCTGTGTAAAAGCTTTTACATTTCATTAGGTCCCATTTGTTTATTTTTGTTTTTATTTCCATTGTGCTAGGAGGTGGGTCAAAAAGGATCTTGCGGTGATTTATGTCATAGTGCTCTGCCTATGTTTTCCTCTAAGAGATTGATAGTGTCTGGCCTTACATTTAGGTCTTTAATCCATTTTGAGTTTATTTTTGTGTGTGGTGTTAGGAAGTGTTCTAATTTCATTCTTTTACATGTAGCTGTCCAGTTTTCCCAGCACCACTTATTGAAGAGGCTGTCTTTTCTCCACTGTATATTCTTGCCTCCTTTATCAAAGATATCGTGACCATATGTGCGTGGGTTTGTCTCTGGGCTTTCTATCCTGTTCCATTGATCTATATTTCTGTTTTTGTGCCAGTACCATACTGTCTTGATTACTGTAGCTTTGTAGTGTAGTCTGAAGTCAGGGAGTCTGATTCCTCCAGCTCCGTTTTTCTTTCTCAAGATTGCTTTGGCTATTCGGGGTCTTTTGTGTTTCCATACAAATTGTGAAATTTTTTCTTCTAGTACTGTGAAAAATGCCAGTGGTAGTTTGATAAGGATTGCATTGAATCTGTAGATTGCTTTAGATAGTATAGTCATTTTCACAATGTTGATTCTTCCAATCCAAGAACATGGTATATCTCTCCATCTGTTTGTATCATCTTTAATTTCTTTCATCAGTGTCTTATAATTTTCTGCATACAGGTCTTTTGTCTCCTTAGGTAGGTTTATTCCTAGATATTTTATTCTTTCTGTTGCAATGGTAAATGTGAGTGTTTTCTTAATTTCACTTTCAGATTTTTCATCATTAGTGTATAGGAATGCAAGAGATTTCTGTGCATTAATTTTGTATCCTGCTACTTTACCAGATTCACTGATTAGCTCTAGCAGTTTTCTAGTAGCATCTTTAGGATTCTCTATGTATACTATTGTGTCATCTGTAAACAGTGACAGCTTTACTTCTTGTTTTCCGATTTGGATTCTTTTTATTTATTTTTCTTCTCTGATTGCTGTGGCTAAAACTTCCAAAACTATGTTGAATAATAGTGATGAGAGTGGGCAACATTGTCTTGTTCCTGATCTTAGTGGAAATGGTTTCAGTTTTTCACCATTGAGGACGATGTTGGCTGTGGGTTTGTCATATATGACCTTTATTATGTTGAGGAAAGTTCCCTCTATGCCTACTTTCTGAAGGGTTTTTATCATAAATGAGTGTTGAATTTTGTCGAAAGCTTTCTCTGCATCTATTGAGATGATCATATTGTTTTTCTCCTTCAGTTTGTCAATATGGTGTATCACGTTTATTGATTTGCGTGTATTGAATAATCCTTGCATTCCTGGGTTAAACCCCACTTGATCATGGTGTATGATCCTTTTAATGTGCTGTTGGATTCTGTTTGCTAGTATTTTGTTGAGGATTTTTGTGTCTGTGTTCATCAGTGATATTGGCCTGTAGTTTTCTTTCTTTGTGACATCTTTGTCTGGATTTTGTATCAGGGTGATGGTGGCCTTGTAGAATGAGTTTGGGAGTCTTCCTCCCTCTGCTATATTTTGGAAGAGTTTGAGAAGGATAGGTGTTAGCTCTTCTCTAAATGTTTGATAGAATTTGGCTGTGAAGCCACCTGGTCCTGGGCTTTTGTTTGTTGGAAGAGTTTTAATCACAGTTTCAATTTCAGTGCTTGTGATTGGTCTGTTCATATTTTCTGTTTCTTCCTGGTTCAGACTTGGAAGGTTATACCTTTCTAAGAACTTGTCCATTTCTTCCAGGTTGTGCATTTTATTGGCATATATTGCTTGTAGTGATCTCTCATGATCCTTTGTATTTCTGCAGTGTCAGTTGTTACTTATCCTTTTTCATTTCTAATTCTATTGATTTGAGTCTTCTCCCTTTTTTTCTTGATGAGTATGGCTAACGGTTTATCAGTTTTGTTTATCTTCTCAAAGAACCAGCTTTTAGTTTTATTGATCTTTGCTAATGTTTCCTTCATTTCTTTTTCATTTATTTCTGATCTGATTTTCATGATTTCTTTCCTTTTGCTAACTTTGGGGTTTTTTTGTTCTTGTTTCTCTAATTGTTTTAAGTGTAAGGTTAGGTTGTTTATTTGAGATGTTTCTTGTTTCTTAAGGTAGGATTGTATTGCTATAAACTTCCCTCTTAGAACTGCTTTTGCTGCATCCCATAGGTTTTGGGTCGTCGTGTTTTCATTGTCATTTGTTTCTAGGTATTTTTGGATTTCCTCTTTGATTTCTTCAGTGATCTCTTGGTTATTAAGTAGTGTATTGTTTAGCCTCCATGTGTTTGTAGTTTTACAGATTTTTTTCCTGTAATTGATATCTAGTCTCATAGTGTTGTGGTGGGAAAAGATACTTGATATGATTTCAATTTTCTTAAATTTACCAAGGCTTGATTTGTCACCCAAGATATGATCTATCCTGGAGAATGTTCCATGAGCAGTTGAGAAGAATGTGTATTCTGTTGTTTTTGGATGGAATGTCCTATAAAGATTAATTAAGTCTGTCTTGTTTAATGTGTCATTTAAAGCGTGTGTTTCCTTATTTATTTTCATTTTGGATGATCTGTCCATTGGTGAAAGTGGGGTGTTAAAGTCCCCTACTATGATTGTGTTACTGTCAATTTCCCCTTTTATGGCTGTTAGCATTTGCCTTATGTATTGAGGTGCTCCTATGTTGGGTGCATAAATATTTACAATTGTTATATCTTCTTCTTGGATTGATCCCTTGATCATTATGTAGTGTCCTTCTTTGTCTCTTGTACTAGTCTTTATTTTAAAGTCTATTTTGTCTGATATGAGAATTGCTACTCCAGCTTTCCTTTGATTTCCATTTGCATGGAATGTCTTTTACCATCCCCTCACTTTCAGTCTGTATGTGTTCCTAGGTCTGAAGTGGGTCTCTTGTAGACATAATATATATGGGTCTTGTTTTTGTATCCATTCAGCCAGTCTGTGTCTTTGGTTTGGAGCATTTAATCCATTTACATTTAAGGTAATTATCGCTATGTATGTTCCTATTACCATTTTCTCAATTGTTTTGGGTTTGTTATTGTAGGTCTTTTCCTTCTCTTGTGTTTCCTGCCTAGAGAAGTTCCTTTAGCATTTGTTGTCAAGCTGGTTTGGTGGTGCTGAACTCTCTCAGCTTTTGCTTGTCTGTAAAGGTTTTAATTTCTCCATCAAATCTGAATGAGATCCTTGCTGGGTAGAGTAATCTTGGTTGTAGGTTTTTCTCCTTCATCACTTTAAATATGTCCTGCCACTCCCTTCTGGCTTGCAGAGTTTCTGCTGAAATATCAGCTGTTAACCTTATGGGGATTCCCTTGTGTGTTATTTGTTGTTTTTCCCTTGCTGCTTTTAATATTTTTTCTTTGTATTTAATTTTTGATAGTTTGATTATATGTGTCTTGGCATGTTTCTCCTTGGATTTATCCTGTATGGGGCTCTCTGTGCTTCCTGGACTTGATTAACTATTTCCTTTCCCATGTTAGGGAGGTTTTCAACTGTAATGTCTTCAAATATTTATTCAGTCCCTTTCTTTTTCTCTTCTTCTTCTGGGACCCCTATAATTCTAATGCTGGTGTGTTTAATGTTGTCCCAGAGGTCTCTGAGTCTGTCCTCAATTCTTTTCATTGTTTTTCCTTTATTCTGCTCTGCTGTAGTTATTTCCACTATTTTATCTTCCAGGTCACTTATCCGTTCTTCTGCCTCAGTTATTCTGCTATTGATTCCTTCTAGAGAATTTTTAATTTCATTTATTGTGTTGTCCATCGTTGTTTGTTTGCTCTTTAGTTCTTCTAGGTCCTTGTTAAACCTCTCTTGTATTTTCTCCATTCTGTTTCCAAGATTTTGGATCTTCTTTACTATCATTATTCTGAATTCTTTTTCAGGTAGCCTGCCTATTTCCTCTTCATTTATTAGGTCTGGTGAGTTTTTGCCTTGCTCCTTCATCTGCTGTGTGTTTCTCTGTCTTCTCATTTTGCTTAACTTACTGTGTTTGGGGTCTCCTTTTCACAGGCTGCAGGTTTGTAGTTCCCGTTGTTTTTGATGTCTGTTCCCAGTGGCTAAGGTTTGTTCAGTGGGTGGTGTAGGCTTCCTGGTGGAGGGGAACAGTGCCTGTGTTCTGGTGGATGAGGCTGGATCTTGTCTTTCTGATGGGCAGGTCCACGTCTGGTGGTGTGTTTTTGGGTGTCTGTGACCTTATTATGATTTTAGGCAGCCTGTCTGCTAATGGATGGGGTTGCGTTCCTGTCTGGCTAGTTGTTTGGCATAGGGCGTCCAGCACTGTAGCTTGCTGGTCGTTGAGTGGAGCTGGGTCTTGGTGTTGAGATGGAGATGTCTGGGAGATTTTCGCCGTTGGATATTTCATGGAGCTGGGAGGTCTCTTGTGGACCAGTGTCCTGAACCTGGCTCTCCCGCTTCAGAGGCACAGCCCTGATGCCTGGCTGGAGCACCACGAGCCTGTCATCCACACGGCTCAGAATAAAAGGGAGAAAAAAAAGAAAGAAGGAAAGAAGAAGATAAAATAAAGTAAAATAAAATAAAATAGTTATTAAAATAAAAAATAATTATTAAAAAAATTTAAGAGAGTAATAAAAAATAAAGAAAGATGCGAGCAACCAAACCAAAAAATAAATCTGCCAATGATAACAAGTGCTAAAAACTATACTAAAACAACAACAACAACAAAAACAAAAACAAAAAACGCACAGACAGAACCCTAGGACAAATGGTAAAAGCAAAGCTATACCGACAAAATCACACACAGACGCATACACGTACACACTCACAAAAAGAGAAAAAGGGAAAAAAATATAAATATCGTCGCTCCGAAAGTCCACCTCGTCAATTTGGGATGATTCATTGTCTATTCAGGTATTCCACAGATGCAGGGTACATCAAGTTGATTGTGGAGATTTATTCCGCTGCTCCTGAGGCTGCTGGGAGAGATTTCCCTTTCTCTTCTTTGTTCTCACAGTTCCAGAGGGGGTTCAGCATTGGATTTGGTCCTGCCTCTGCGTGTAGGTCGCCTGAGGGCATCTGTTCTTCTCTCAGACAGGACGGAGTTAAAGGAGCAGTTGTTTCAGTGTCTCTGGCTCACTCAGGCCGGGGGGAGGGAGGGGTACGGATGCGGGGCGAGCCTGCAGCGGCAGAGGCCAGCGTGACGTTGCAACAGCCTCAGGTGCGCTGTGTGTTCTCCCGGGGAAGTTGTCCCTGGGTCAAGGGACCCTGGTAGTGGCGGGCTGCACAGGCTCCCGGGAGGGGCGGTGTGGATAGTGACCTGTGCTCCCACACAGGCTTCTTGGTGACGGCACCAGCGGCCTTAGCATCTCATGCCCGTCTCTGGGGTCTGCACTGATAGCCGCGACTCACGCCCGTCTCTGGAGCTCCTTTAAGTGGAGCTCTGAACCCCCTCTCCTCGCGCACCCTGAAACAATGGTCTCTTGCCTCTCTGGCAGGTCCAGACTTTTTCCCGGACTCCCTCCCACCTAGCTGTGGCGCACTAGCCCCTCAGGCTGTATTCATGCAGCCAACCCCAGTCCTCTCCCTGGGATCCGACCGAAGCCCGAGCCTCAGCTCCCAGCCCCCGCCCGCCCCAGCGGGTGAGCAGACAAGCCTCTCGGGCTGGTGAGTGCTGCTCGGCGCTGAGCCTCTGTGCGGGAATCTCTCCGCTTTGCCCTCTGCACCCCTGTGGCTGCGCTCTCCTTCGTGGCTCCAAAGCTCCCTGCCTCCGCCCCCCGCAGTCTCCGCCCGCGAAGGGGCTTCCTAGTGTGTGGAAACCTTTCCTCCTTCACTGCTCCCTCCCACTGGTGCAGGTCCCGTCCCTATTCTTTGTCTCTGTTTTTTCTTTTTTCTTTTGCCCTACCCAGGTATGTGGGGAGTTTCTTGCCTTTTGGGAGGTCTGAGGTCTTCTGCCAGTGTTCACTAGGTGTTCTGTAGGAGCTGTTCCACATGTAGATGTATTTCTGATGTATTTGTGGGGAGGAAGGTGATCTCCACATCTTACTCTTCCGCCATCTTGAAGCTCCTCACATGTATCTTTTGAATCAGTGTTTTTTACCATATGCCAGTACTGTTCAAGGTGCTGACATTTTGTGATGAGCAAAAGAGACTTTATTTTTTTACCTACATTGAGTTTGTAGTGTCATTGATGTGGAGACCCATTCATTAAATCCCCCATGAATATATAATTACCAATCAGTGCTAAATGGGTAAGGACCAAGAGTCCATGTCATTGTGTAACTAAGCAGAGCTGACCTGTCCACTCTGGAGGCTCAGGAATGGCTTCTCTGTGGAAGTGCTCTCTGAAGGCAGATTAGAAAGTTTCAGAGGAATTAATGGGAATTTGTGAGGGTGGACATTCCAGGTGGAGGACAGAGTCTGTGTGAAGGTCCTGAGGTAGGAGGAGTGATCAGTGGAAAAAAAAAGAGACCAGAGAGGTTGAGAAACAGCCAGCCAAAGGCAGAGTTGTCGGAGATGGGGGAAAAGAGAGCAGAGATCAGATCCTTCATAGGTCTTTTTTTCCTGTGCTTCTGAGACTGTGTAATGTGGCAACTTGGATGCAACCAAATGCAATCTCCAGCAGCATGTTTTATTTATAAAATATTCTACCAAAACATCTGCTTTGAACTCCTCAAATATTCACATTCATGTTGTTGATATTTGGAGCTCCTCCATTTTCTTGTGCATTTCCCACAATTTAAACTCATGAGATAAATAAATGTCTAGTAAATGTTCCTATTATTTACAGGCAGTAATGTTCAAATGTCCAGGCAATGAAGGCTCTGCCCTGGTCTTCTGCTCTGGCCTTCTTCCAGCCATTCCTCCCCTAAGGGGAAAAAGACTGTGAGGCCAGGAGTTGGTGCCAACTCAGAGCCTCACCTCTACTCCCTTCTGGATTTTCTTTTTTTTTTTTTTTTTTTTTTTTTTTGGGATCAAGCCATTTTATTGAGGGGCTTCGGGGAAGGGTCGAAAAGCTGGGAGGACGAGATCCGACGTCCTTCTCCCAGCCGGGACCTTCGCCACTTCACAGTCGCTGAAAACTGGATTTTCTTTGTGTACATGGGAGCCTGAATTCCCTGCCCAAACAACACCAGTTAACTTTGGGTTAAGTTTTATTCCAAAATAATACATGCTTATTGAAAATATAAAACATTTTTAAAAGTAAACATAAAAATATCTTTATAGTCCCACCAACCAAAGACAGACACTGTCAACATTTTAGGATAGTTTTACCTAGGATTACCTTATGCTTTATAAAACAATACTGTATAGTTGAGTTTATATCCTATACAATCCCTATTTTAGTTTCCAGTTAATATTATAACATGAAGTTTTCCTAAACTATTCAAAACAATGATCACAAAGTAAACCATAATTTATTTAATCATTTATTGTTTGGTTTTCAAGGTGTTTCCTTGCTTAACTCATTAATTATTTGCCCTTATAATTGTCACAACATTAAGCATCTATCTGTGTGCTTAAACGTTGTACACATGTCAGTTTATTTCCTTAGGCTAAATTTCTGGAAGTCAAATTGTATGAGCCTTTTTAAGGCCTTTGGAATATATTGCCTACTTACTTTTAGAAATTTTATGTCCTTTTATGTTCTAAACAACAGATTATGAGTATGCTGTGTGCTGATTTCCTCACATTTTCCCTAAAGTTGAGTGGTATCACTGGAAAGAATTCTGCTAATCTGACAGTTATAGAGATATTGTTTGTGTGTGTATGTGTGCATTATCAGTTCATAGTTCTTTCTCTATTTATGGAGATGTTGCTGTTTGTTGTGACAATATCTGTGGGCACTTTATATGGGAATGATATTTTAACTCTGATATTTTCTGTTACTATTATCTCCTAGTTTGTTTTTTGCTTTCTTATTTTGGTCAGTTTAATTGACACACAAAATTTAAAATGTTTATGGAATTAAATATATTTATCTTTTATACTGTAATTTTCCCATTGCTTTTAAGCTTAATGATCCTTCCCTGTGCAGAAATCAAATTACATTCAGCAATACTTATTTTTGTTGCATACAACTTTTGCAGTTAAATGTTTAGTCCACATGGGGTGTACTATGTGTACATACTCTGTGTACACACATAGAGTGTGTACATAGAGTGTACACACTCTGTACATTTCAGTATATGATAAAAACCTAAATTGATCACACATTGATTTCCTCCCAGTAGCTCTCCAGTTGTCTATTGGTCAAGCAAGTTATCTTTGCCCCCTTGGTTTGTGATGTCTGTCTTTTATCAGTTATAAAACACTGAATCAGGCTATCTATTTTGTTTCATTAACCTATTTATTTTTGGACCAGTGTAAGAGTTTAAATTGTAGTAGTGTTAAAATATGTCTATATTGCCCAATTACACTATTAGTTGGCAGAACTGTGTCAATGGTTGTGTATCTGAGAGAGCACTAGGAATGGAAAAAAAGCTACTCCTCATGTCCCAGTTGCTCTAAATGCACAATAAGCTCCTTGAAGGAAGCCACTAGATTTTATATGTGTTTGGACTCTGTCCGTAGGGTCAAGCAAAATGCTATCTATACTGTGCAAGCTCAAATGATATTGTCTATTGTCTGCCTGGTCATAGACCAGCAGGAGAATTGATTTCAGCAGCCATTTCCAGAGAGTGTATCAAAGTTCTGCTTTCAAAGCTCGTGAAGGCAATGAAGAGTGGACACATGGAACCAAAGTCTTCTGGCTTTTTGTCTGTCTGGTCATACTTTCTTCTCTGGGAGAGGCAACTACTGTTCTTCTCTGCTAAGCTATTAAGTAAAGAAACTGATGAGATTTTCCTTTTACTTTGTTTGAATGTAGGATGGGTTATAAATATGTCTGCATGAGCTATGGATAAAGTATGGCAGGAGACGTTAGAATGAAGCATAATTGGATTGATGGGAGCTTTGTGATGCATTTTAAAGGTTTACCTGTGAAATCACAAGTAGAGCCCTCTTTAAACTTCTCGTACATTAGAAACAGTGATAGCTATCAAACAAGTATTAATTAGAAAAGACCCTGAGAAATCATCTAGTTCAACTCCTTTACTTTATAGAGTAAGGAGAAAGAGAGAGATCCAAAGAAGCTAAGATCTGTTTTCATGGTCACACAGTTAATTAATTAGTACAGATATCTTGTAACTCCTCTTTCAGTCCTCTTCTTATAGTACCCTGAGTTCATTAGTTAAAATGACAGTGACAATTTGAGCAATCCCAGAACCTCTAAAACTTATCTTTCTATATAACACATAGGTGGAGAACTTGTGTTTGGAAAATTCCTGGTGAATTGCAATGGGCCTCTTAAGAATTTTCCCATTTTTACTCTCTCTCCCCAGTCCCAAGAAACTAGGCCATAGAATCATCAATTCACTGGAATTTAATAGTTTTTCTTTTTTCTTGTGCTTTGAGAGCAGAATCTCTTAAAATCCAACTCTAAACTCAGGCATGTGATGTGCTTTCTGATGTCACTTTTAACACAAAAGCCAAAAGTTACCAAACCATCTCAGAATTATTGCCTTTGATACAGTGTTATAATACAGTGTTTTCACTCCCAACACTGTGAATCATATGTACTTTCATCCATTACCTGAAACTTTATTAATTTTTAACATTTCCATCCTTCATGATAAGAAGAAACAGTTGTTTAAGTTGAAAAGTAAAATGCAAATATGAGTCAAGAAAAATCTATGTGATTTTGAAGTGGGGAGGGGAGTATTGGAATCCATTTTTTTTCTTGTTTATTCTCAAGAGTGATCACTTTTTCAGGATACCGAAAAACCCCCTCAGAAAGCAAATAGCAAAAGCATGTCTAATTCATGGACCATAACCGTCATATCATTTAAATTAACAGCACCATTACTGAGTAAAGAAACAGGCTCTGTGTTATCTAGCTGTGTATGTCCAACCTTCTGTTATCACGAAATCAGATATTAGATTTTCTTTTTGAGAAGATTTTTTGTGCTAAATTGCTTGGTAAAAAATTTGTTTTTCTGTTTCTCGTAAAGAAATTCAGCGAGTTAGAATGTTCCATGGATAAATGGGGAGCTTAGGTCTCCAAAGGTCTCTTCTTTATTTCTTTAGTATTAATGAAAGAAATCAAAGGAGGTCATAAAGACAACTCTTATTATCAGAATGTTCTTCATGATTTTGAACATACTAGAGAAAGAATTCTTGATGTGGCAACATCAAAGCTTAAACTAGTAGGACTTATTGTATTGGCTAGAAGATGATACAATTCCTTTTTCTCTTTGCAAAAGGAAAGCTTTGACTATTGCCTAATGGGTTGTATAAATGCTCTCTTTTGTGCTTTGAGTCTGTTATTGCATCTGCATTTTATGAAAAACTCATATTTTGGGTTTCACAGATGGACTCATTTGAATTAGGTATGCTGAAAAGAGTTTTTCCAAATTGTATTATGTAAAAGGCTAATACAGCAGACTTGACTCAAAATTTTCTAGAACAATGATTAGGCCCAAAGACTCTTAGGATGAAGAAATAGTTGTGGTGAAGAACACCCAGAGCTCCCTCAGGTGGGAGGGGCAGAGTCCTTCTAGGAAAGGCATGGTTCTTACCTCAAAACAGGTCCATGAAAAAAGCCCATTGTCTTTCTCACTGACTGACCCAAATTTCTCCGTGCAAAGCAAATAGCTTATGAAATTTGCTTTTAATTTTCAAATGAAATGCATTTGAGTCAGCATCCCAGCATACCGAAAAATAGAAAGGAGTTTCATGACACTGAGTACACTTAGTGCACATTTGCTGCAAAAATTTCATGGAATGGTGTCAATTGCTTCAGAAGAGAAACAGTTTTAAAGAAGAAAAAAGACCCTCAGATATTTTTAGGCCTTTAAAAAGTATGTGGAAAAGTGGACAAAGTGACCCTAGGATCCTGGTGAAAATTTGTCTTTAAAAGTAGGTGTCAAAACTTCTTAGCTTCCTTCTGTTTTTTACTGGGAAGAATATAATTCTTGTTGTAGTACACAATTCCTGTGAACATATATTTGAAAGAAACATAAAATCTTTGAGGGAGCAATGTACTCAGAAAGGAAAAAGTATGGGGGGGGGTATTGGGTGGATGGGATGAGGGAGGAAAGAAAAGCTGAATGGGGTAAAAAGAATAGTTTCTAATACACCTCAAGATCCAACTTAAAAAGCAGTTTAGGAAAAAAATAAGAAGAATTGGTCATTTTTTTAGACTATTTTTTTCTATTCTGGGCAAGAGAAGTAATGGGAACATGGGATATTATGATTATTTCTTTCTACCTCTCTCTTCCTCTCTCCAACCTGGCCCCCATCTGCCCTTCCTTCCTTCCTTCCTTCCTTCCTTTCTTCCTTCCCTACTTCCCTCCTTTCCTCCTTCCCTCCTTTCCTCCTTCCCTCCTTTCCTCCTTCCCTCCTTTCCTCCTTCCCTCTTTTCCCTTTTTCTACCATAACAAACTGAGGAAAGGACATCATCAAGGAAGGGCATATAAGTGGACCTATGAAAAGCAAATTGAGTTACAGTTGCTCTTTGGTATTAAGAAAGAGGTGCTTAGCCTGAAGACCCCTCAGCAATCTAAGGATGAGGTTTGGTGGTTTACGAATTCCCAAAATTGTCAATATGTGCCTATTTTCATTTTTTAAGGGATAGAGTGAGCTCTCATCTTTCATCAGATTCTCCAGAGGTTCCATGGCCTAGAAAAGTGTGAGAACCACTGATATACAGCATTTGAAGCAAAAGCAATAGTTAGACACTATTATAATTTTTAAATGTTATTTTGGTATACTATGGTTTTCTTTCTTTCTTTTTTTTTTACAAGTGGATCAGAGTTTATTAAGTAGGGAGTGGAGAAGGTGCAGCACAACTAGAAGTATACAACACTCAAACTGAACTGGACCTGAGATTCCTGAAAAAAATCTGTCGGTTACACAATTGGCTACTTCTGACACCACTGATACAGGGGCTTGTCAGGGGAAATGAGGGAATAATGCCAGTGGCAGGACCGGTGGTTGCTCCTGGAGCTGGGAACGATCTCCGCGGAGCTTTCAAAGCCAGGCCACCGACTCAGGGTTGAGATTTCGGAGTGGATGCAGCCAGACCCGCCACGATGGCTATGACCATGAAGCCCTGGGGGCAATTCGGGTGGGCATCATGAGCTGGGAGCGCTGGCTCTGACCCCGGTGGAAGCAATAGAGGCCGTAGGTAAGGGCGGCCGCTGTGCCCAGGCAGCCTATGGGTACCATTGGGTTCTCGCGGGTCTTGTGAAGAAACTTTTCCTTGAAGCTTTCCGAAGTGCTGTGTACACTGGGGCTAAAGCCCTCAATGACTGGGGGCTGCGATGGTTCAAAGGGTGCCTCCGGAGTGACAGGGCCAGGAGTCGCCATGTTTCAGGCTACAGCTGTAGGAGAAAATCAGGACACTAATATGGTTTTCTTAATACACATTTTTTTCAGTAAATTTTAGATTGTGATTTTTTTTCCAGTTTGTTGTTTGTCCTTTATTTTTAGTTGTGATTTTTTCATGTATACTAGTAAAAGAGGATTTGTTTTCTACTTGAAATTTTGCATCTCAATAAAATTAATGCACAAAATTTGTGGGAGACACAGAACTTGCATAGACTAAATGATGTCCTCCAAAGTATTTTTTACCTCCAAAGGGAAAGATAGTAACTTCAAGGTGGAGAAACCCAGCAGACACCACTTACCCAATTGATCAAGATTAACATCACCAGTAATGAAACATTATTACACTGTTAATCCTTTGATAAGATTCCTTGAGAAGGCAATAACATAGTTTCTGTGATATTCTTGCCAAAAATACAGAACCTTATTCCAATCAAGAGAAAAAAATCAGAGGAACCCAAACTGAGAGACATTCTACCAAATAACTGGCCAATAATCTTCAAAAATGTCAACATCATGAGAAACATGGAAAACTGAGGAGCTATTATGCATCAGAGGAGACTGGGGAGGTATAACAACTAAATGCAAGGTGGAATCCTGGTAGGATACTGGAACCGGAAAAAATGTTAGTGGAAAAAACTGGTGAAATTTTAATAAGGTCTATAATTTAGTCAACAAACCTGTACCAAGGTTGATTTATTAGCTTTGGTAATTGTACTATGGTTATGTAAGATGTTAACAAAAGGGCAACTGAGTAAGGAAAGGGTATACAGGAACTCTCTGTAAGCCTGAATTACTAAGTCTTCTGTAAGTCTAAATTGAGTTCAAAAGTAAAAAGAAAAAGAGAGAGAGAGAGATAATGGATCCTCAATGACATCCTCTTAACATTTGGGTCCAGCTCTGCCCGAAGTCTGAGAATTTTCTCCTAACATTGTAGTTAGGTGGGATAATACACGCCCCTTTATCTTAAAAAGATTTAAGCAAAATAAAATTCTCCATCTTAACTTTGTTACCCTGGACAACTTGAGCCCAAGAATATATAACGTCCTGAAAAAATGTTGTCACTTTAATCTTTCCTCGTTTTTTGATTTTGTTGGGTTTTGATACCGGCTTCCTGACTCTAGAGTGCTTTATTCTTGACCTTGAGCACAGATCATATCTTTGTGTGACTTCTAGACATGGGTCACTGACATAAAGTGCCTGGCTATTTCTTTTCGTAACTTCCATAATTATTAGAATATCAATTATGACTCTTTGGCATTAAATATGAATACATTGCCTTTTTTCTTTCTCATAAGTTTTGTAGACCTCTTCTTAGTGGTAATACTATATTATTTACTACCAGATATCTAATAACTATCTGTGCAGGAGAATGTATAGCTATCTTACACTGTGTTCCTCTATCTTTCATTGATTTAAATACTTGAGTGACTACTATGTGTCATAAAGTATTTTTCAGCAGAGAATAATACAGGTAGATTCTCACCATCCTATCTGTATTCCTGCCCACAGGAAGGAGGAAAGAGGGAATGCAGGATAAGTGGCTTTGCCTTTTAGGAATCACTTGGAGGTTGCATCCACATCAGTTCTGTTGACTTCTGTTAGCCCAGACATCATCACACGGACTCACCTCCTTTGTGCCAAAAGGAAGCAGAGAGATCAATTCTCCTGCTGAGCAACCTTGTACTCCCTAAAACTTGTGATGGTGGGGACTATTATTTTAAAGAAGATGGAGAGAATGGGAAGATCTCTGCCATAGTGGATTTTAAATGCAGGAGTCATATATTCAGATCTATGTCTTTAAAAGTTCACTTTAATAGCTGTGTGAACAACAGAGCTTAGTGGAGGCAAAAGTGGAATTGAGGAGACCAGTTAGGAGGCTACTTGCAGTTCAGATGGCAGGTGACGGTGGCTACTTGGTGTTGGCAGGGTAAGTGTTCAATTTTTAACCACTAACTCTGTGAATTTTCACTTGGATAATGAAATCATTGTAAAACTTAGAGCATTTATTATAATTATGATCATCTTCACATAATTATTGTTTTTTCCACCTGGAGGTTGATCACATTATTATTATATACAATGATTTTACAAGTAAATGTAATAACTTTTACTTTGGCTTTATTTTGGCCACCGAGCTAATGGTTCTTATTTACTCTACAACATGACATTAGCTGGGAGATGAGTTAGGAATTTTTTGTGGTAGTGCAAGTCAGAGATAATAGTGGCTTAGACTAGGGTTGAAGCCAGGCAGATGGAGAAAAGAGGAAAATTTCAACAGAACTGGCAAGTAGAATGTGAGAGAAGGGAGAGAAAGAGAAATTAAGAACAGCTCATAGGTGTTCTGCCTTGATGGAATTGGTGAACATTGCTGCCATTTACTGAGCTGGAGAAGTTTGTAAAGAAATGAGTTGCCAGGGGCCAATGAGAGTCAAGATTTCTTTTTCATTTATGTTAGGTTTGAGATCCAAATGGAAAACAAAATGGATGTCTAATAGGTGATTAAGTATAGATGCCTGGGGCTTAGGTGTCAGGTCAAGGGAAAGATAATCTATAAACTGACTGGGAGTTTCTGCTACAAAGATGCTCCTGGGAGGTTCGAAGGATGAGATGAGGCAGATAAACCTTGGAGAAAAGTGGGAAGTTGCAGGGGGTCTGTTCTGCATAGATAATAATGATGAAGAGTCTGAGAATGAGTGGGCTTAGTTGTCTGCTTAACTAAAGACCCTAGTCTTAGTAGCATTCACAGTGGAGAGGTGTTTATTCTCCACAAAATACTTAGATTTTTATCGCGACTTTACATAGTTGAGTGGATACTGGTAAGAGTAGATAGGGATGCACTTGACTTCCTTCTTTTCAGAAAGGGCTTCAAAGAATGCACAGTTCAGAAGCCTCCAATTTCTGTCTTTTGTGTAGTTTCTTTTGGCCAATGGTGTCTTTCTTCTGAATTTCCCAGACATGCTTACTGAGACCTAGTATACATTCAAAGTCAGCTGATATTTTCATCAGGATAGCTTTAGTAGAACCTGGTAAACATAATATCATAATGGTTGGAGGCTTCACTTGTGCATCCTTGAACTTGAGACTAAGTCCAAAGACTTTAAAGGAATAGTCTGAGCTCTTCAAAGCTGACCTCTCATCAGGTAATGAAGACACTCCAGTTAAGTCAATGCCCAGGAGGAATTCGGGAATGATGAAGTGTTACTTTGCAATGCTTTCCACTTGGAACGTTTTATTTGGTGTCCTGTAGTCTATTATTCTGTCTCTTTCCCTTCTCACCTCCTTTTCTATCCACTTGTATCACGTTTTAACAGTTCATCACAAAGGGAAAGTAAGAATTGGATGGTCTCCCTCTCGTTTTTTAACACCTTTAACTAAAAGTAGATTTGCGACTGTAATCACTTCCAGAAAGGACTTGCATTGGGTGCCAGTAAATTGACTCTTGCTTCCAAGTATGCAAGTGTGTAAGGGCATGGGGGTGGGAGAATGAAGTGGGGTTTTGTTTTGTTTTGTTTTTTCCTGCTGCCAAGACTGTGCTAATTGCCTGTGCTTCTGGTCTTTATTTGGGGGCACCAAATCTATCTGATTAAAGATTTTAATAATGCCCAAAGCTTTTTATCACAGGCTGTCTCTCTCACTTGCTTCTAAAGTTCCATGTCATTTACCTAGAAATCCATCATCCATCTATTCATTTTTTGTTCAGTCATTCATCATTTAGTCATTGGGTACATATGTCTGCTCTGTACTGTACTGAGAATTGTAAGAACTTTAAGAGATGGTTTTATAGTCATTGCTTCTGTAATGTTTATGGTTTTTAGGGTGATATAACTTCCATGTATTAACCATCTAAAATATAATTCTAAGGCAGTATTTGATTAGGTTAGTGGTGGGCTGGGTGTCTCAAGTTATGAATTCAGAATAACGTTGTTCAAATTCAGAATAATGGAAAGCCTGTGGTGGGAGTGGGGTTAGTCACCAGTAGCTTTTCAGAAGAGAAAGTCTTGTTGTGGCCTTGAAGGAAGCTTAGAGTTTGGGTATGTTATTCAGTGTGTATGTCACAAACCTTCACCAAACTCCAGTTCCTATTTACTGTGAGAGTGAGAAAAGTTCTGCAAGAGTTATAGGTGATAGCCTTTGTTCTGATCCTTATTATTATGTTAAAAGTTATTCATGAATTTCTGCAGTGTGTTTTGCTTATTATATTCAAGTCTTTTCTCCCCATACTAAACATCTTAATGGCAAGGTCTATTTCTATCTGATCTTAGTATCCCCTTGTCTAGCGGCACAATACTGTGCAGGTAGTAGACACTCATTAAGGTGTCTAGGAGGGAAATAGACCATAGTGTTGAAGGGCATAAACTTTGGAGCCAGGATACTTGGGTTCAAATCCAAGTGGTGCTCACTTCTTCCTAGCAGTGCACATGGACAGATTACTTAAACCTTCTGTGTCTCAGTTTCTTCTTCTTAACCTGAGGATATAACACTACCTGCTTCATAGCATTGTTTGAAGGATTAAATAAGGTAATGTATATAAAATGCTTAGAAAATTGCCTGGATATTATTATAATCATCATTATCACCATCATCAAATGTTTATGGGAATAAAATGGAAGCAAAGGAAAGAGGACATAGATGGGTATTTTAGGTAAGGTAGGGATAACAGATGAAATATTTTAAGTGCTAGGCTGAGTAGTTTAGTAGATGGAGGAAATCAGCATTCATTGGGTGAGGTGGCTTTAGCCTCAGGTCTAGAGGCCAAATCATTCAGAGTTAGAGACTCAGGGCCACATCTTGGTCAGATGATGGTAGAGGAGGAGGCTCTAGTTAAATATGGCCAAGAGGGCAGGTAGCCAGCCATGAAAAGCCTTTACATATTTGCTGTACTGAGGGCTTTTATATCAAAAGAAATGTTTATGCCCCCATGTATTCAACCAATATTAATGGAGGTATTTTGCTAAGTAGGGTTATAGAATTAAATAGCTTAGTCATTTTATTTGACCTTATGGGGTTTATGGTTTTGCGGGCGGCCAGATTTTAAACAACTTCAGTGAAGTGTGATGTATGTGAGGATGGGGACGCACAGAGGACTGTGGGAAGCATCTGCCAATCTGTTTTCTCTTCCTGCCCACTCCGTGCTGCCAACTGGTGCTCTTGGGAGCCTTCAGAATCTGGCTCACATCCTACCTTCCACCGGAAGTCATTGTTGACAGTATCATTAATTTTATTTTCTCTTGTCCTTAATTCTATCATTCTACAAAAATGCACTGACATTCTAAGTTTTCATATTCTTCTGAGTTTGTACAGCTTTCACTCAAGAAGATATAGGAACAGAGTTCTGGAATGCTATGTTTACTTCTATTTCCCTGTGTCCTTTTCTGAAAATCCTTCTGGAATTAGGAATTGATTTCTTCAAAAACATATTCATTTTTATCTTCTCCCAGAGATCTTTTGAAGTCTCAGGTGTCTCTCTGAGTTAGCATTCAGTCATCACTTTCCACCCCATTTTTAGTAGAGTCTTCCCTATATCCTTGCTCTTTTAATGCATTTTTTAAAACTTAAAAAAATTTTTTAAATTTATTTTATTTTTGGCTGCGTTGGGTCTTCATTGCTGCCTGCGGGCTTCCTCTAGTTGCGGCGAGCGGGGGCTGCTCTTCTTCGCGTTGCTCAGGCTTTTCATTGCAGTGGCTCCTCTTGTTGTGGAGCACAGGCTCTAGGCATGTGGGCTTCAGTAGTTGTGGCACATGGGCTCAGTAGTTGTGGCTCGCGGGCTCTAGAGTTCTGGCTCAGTAGTTGTGGTGCACGGGCTTAGTTGCTCCACGGCATGTGGGATCTTCCCAGACCAGGGCTTGAACCTGTGTCCCCTGCATTGACAGGTGGATTCTTAACCACTGCGCCACCAGGGAAGCCCTCTTTTAATGCATTTTATCTTCCTTTTATCTGGGAGAGCCAAATCCATGATGAAAATTGGGAGGTCGGATATCCTGGCACTTTGAAGAAGTAACCAGTTCTGGGTCTCATTTGCAGTTCACTTTTTGGTGATGAGTGCATATCTTTTTTTCAAAGCAGGGCCAAGAAGGTAAAGATACATTTTTGCTGAACTACTGAAAGTCTCACTTATAATAGAAGCAAAAGAAATAAAAGTCCAGTTCTTACTACAAAAAGAATGAATAATCTTAGTAAACATTGTTAATAAAATTGAAGCCTTAAACAATAGTCTCTTTATCTCCTTAAACTTGATGTGGCGTGAGATTAGAGTCATAGAGCAACATATCCAAATTAACAACTGTAAACCTTCGAGATGCATGCTCAAAGCGGTCAGCTGCAAGAGAACTGATTTTTACAACATGGTGAAACAGGCAATTATCTATTGTCTCATTATACTAAGACTAATCTTTGCACTGACTCATTTTAGACCCCCTGTCTCTCTGGAGAATATCTTCTGCACAAACTGTAAGGTCCAAGATAGTGATGATCTGCTGAACATATGCAGAACAAATGGTTGAAGAAACTCTCTGCCCATTTGATTGTTACATTACTCGTTTCTGCCATTTTGCTGCCCATGCAAACACAAGGCTATATAAAGCCAGTCTGTGGGTCATTCCCTATGTTGATTCATGGAGGCCCCTTGGCATGGCTGCCTGTGGAGAAGTACGGGGACCAGCATCCTCAGACAATGTTGACTAAATCTCTGGCAGAGTGCTTTTAAGGAGTAAGAAAAAAGTACTATGATGTCATTCAGGTAATGTCCAAGTTACATTTTCAGTCTACCTAAGGTAGTTATGTGGGAGCTCTTGGGAATGAACTGCAATCAAAGTTCTAGAAGATTCAGTCTACATTCTCTGCCAGCCTAGTGTTGGAAAGTCTTGTCCTGGACAGATATCTAGGAAACAAAGAGAAGCTGAGGAGTACAAAAAGTAAATACTAGAGATGAAGGAGACCTTGTTGACCTCAAATGTTGCTCCCTCTGTCATCTCATATTGTAACCAATGACCAAAATTTGCAGTTTGAATTGTTTTAATCCCTTAGTGAGGTAAATCACAAATGTTTGCATACAGATATTTCTTAATCCATCTCTTATGCCATAGATCCAGAAAAGAAAAATAAAACAAAAACCACAATACTATAGAAATTGAGTTTTCAGTCCTTCAGTTGACTGAGTTTTGGAATAAGTCATATTCAATTAGTGCATCCTTGCATTAAGTAGTTCTAATAATATCAGGATCAAAGCCAGGAGAGTTGAAAAGGTCACACTGAGAACCTGTGGTGTCTACCACAGCATTTTCCTGTTTACATTTAGTTGAATTTTAAGTGGGTTCATAATGAATGGGTAAAACCACTATACTGTTTCTGCCACTTGGTTTTAATCAGTGACTGGGAATAAAAAGGGTCCTGGTTTAATTTAGCAATGAAAGGGTTAGTTTGAAGCTTGAGAAGAAATGAAACAATATACTGTGTAAGGTTTTATTTTATTTTGGGCTACTTTTCTTTCATTTCTTCAAATTTTTATGCAGTAGTTTTGTGCCATGGACTGTGCTGGGGACATAACATCCCTGTCCTTGTGGACCTTACATTGTATGAGATCACTTTATGGTTCAGACTTAAATAAGAAATCTTTCGGAAAAGAAAACTCTCCAGGAAAAATCTTGATACTAATAGTAAAACAAATGAGAAAGCATATTAGATTTAACATGCTCTATTCGCTATATCCATTTCTACAAATGACCATTTTTCCAACCAAAATGGTTTTCCACTCTCATTGAAAATATTGGTTACTACAAGTATTCTGTTAAGATATTATTCAGTATAAAAAATACCAGACTCTTTGGTCATTAAAACAGATAATTTTTATATAATGTGTGCAAGAAAGAGCATATAGCAAAACAATACTTGTGACTTTTTAAGTTAAGTGGCAAGACGAGCCCGAAGATAGCAAGGATTCTGAGTGAGGCTTTGCAGGGAACTCAGGTATTTAAATAAAAAGAGCCTTTAAAAATTTTGGCCAAATGGCTCTACCATCCTTGTTTCTCCCTTTCCTCCTTCACTCTTTCCTTTTATCTGGAAGATGTTAGTACAGAATAAATACATTGGTGAAATGGCTTTGCTTTTTATGGTTTCCTAAGGCTATGACTATTTTACAGAGATTCGTTCCACTGGAAGTCCCAGGTTTCCTGTTTTTATTATCCACACTTCACACGGTGGTTTAGACCAAATTGGCCATTGCAGAGTTTGGAGAGCAGTCTGCTTAACACAGTAAATTGCACTGCTACTTCCCTACCCATCTCTCACGGCCCACGTTCTGGGGCTGATCAGATACACAGTCTCCAACACGGAAGAGCCCATCAGTGCCTCACTTTCTATCTATTTTTGAAGTTAGCTCCTCCTGAAATAGTTTTACTTCAGTCATGTTCATATGGCCTAGAGAGTGGATATCAGGAAACAGGTAATTTGGAAGGAGAGATGACTATCGGAATGTAATTTCCCTTTCAGCAAGAGGCACTCCTTCACACTTTGGACTGTCCAGCCCCCGACCACAGGTGCCGAAGGCTCAGTAAGGAGTTCACATTGCCTAGTGAAACTGTGACAGGGGAAGCACACATCTCTTCATGCAACCAAATCATGATGTTAGCCAGATGAAGTCCCTGACGAGCTCTTGTAAATAGAATCTCCCTTCTAGAGTGTCAGCATACTCAGCAAATACTCTGCTCCACGTGCATGGTAATTTAGTTAGTGAACAGCAGGGGAAATGATAATACGTACACAGAGGTTCATAATAACCAGTAATGACTTAGACACAGCAGATAACCCCAGCGCAGAATAACCAGGCAGAGGAGGAGGGAAGGTGAGAAATGAAAATCCTTGCAATGAGACCATGGTGTAAGCTGGGAAGTGACTGGGGAGTGACGGTGTCCCTGTGTCCACCCTGGGCAGGGAAGCTGTGTGCTCCCTTGCCAAGGGTGCAGACTAGGTTAATTGGCCAGAGTTGCAGCTCGTGGCCACTCGTCTATCTTCCCAGCGGACAAGAAGTGTCCTGGCCTCAAAACCCCTTGAAATGATTAATGTTGCTTTTTTTCCTTCTGTTATTGTAACTTGACAATATGTCAGTAACTTGTTTAGTCCACAGATGGTGGAGAATTTGGAAAAACAAAGCTGAAAACAGTTCAGGCACTGTCAATGCAGATCTTCCAGTCTCCAGACATTTCTGGAACTCCAAGGGCAGTGTTTGCATGTTATATTGACTGCAAACTTAGACGGTCAGGTTATAATATGGGAGGCATTGTTGTCCTCATTTTATAAGCAACAGAGGAGAGATACTTCTGTAGTAGACAGCGTTCTCAAATCTAGGAGGATTTGTGTCCTAACCATGTTCCCTAGTATGATGGCTCTAAATATTTGTGATTCTACAAAGCCTTTTTACAGTTTTCGTCACCTCCTTGTTTTCCCTGTTTCTTCCCTCTGGTATTATAACTGGGCCGTGATAAGGTACCAGAGAACCACACACAGGAATGAGTAAAGAAAATCCTAATTGTTTCAGTATTTTGGAGGAGGATGTGATCTATCTGAACACATTTTGTTTGGGTTGCCTTTCCCAGTCTTCTTTGACCTGTAGCCAAAAAAAATAAGTTCAGTTGAATTTACAATTGTGCCCCTCTGCACCTAAATGGTTTTACTGGCTTGTGTGTGTGTGTGTGCGCGTGCACACACGCCTGTGAGCATGGGTGAGGGTTTTGTTCTTGTGATTCATAATGGCTCTGTAGCGTGGTCATTTTATGGAAGTTCTGTGGAAATGCTAGTGTATGCCATCAATTGTGATAAACACAGCTGTTAATCATCAATGCTGCTGTATTGCTTTAAAAAGAAAACAAACTTGAGAACTGTCACTGATTCTAATGATTTACAACACCACGATTCATAGGCGTCTGAGACGACTGTTTGCAACACATTTGGATCGTCTCCATTTATTGTTTTGCTATATATCCATCATAGAATTAAAAAAAAACATTAAATTTATCCACAGGTGTCTCTAATGGTAGGAAAACAATTCAAATCCCTATGAAATGAAGAAGTGAATGAGAGGGTAAGAAAGAAAATGTGCTATTTATGCCATCCCCTGAGTAATAAAAGAGTAAGCTGAAAAAGAAAGGGTCAGTGTTTTTTGTGAACATCATCTGGGTTATGAATATGTTCATGGTTGACATTGTTTTCAAGTGCATATTTGAGAAACTAAGCATCCTTTCCTCTTGTTAGGTCCCTCTGCACTTAGGAACATACATGGCCATGACTGGGGAGTGGTGGGTAAGAAGATAGCATCTTGCATCCCTCACATATATTTCTTTTCTCCCAAGAGTACAGGACTGGGGGCAAACCCCAAGAAATTCCATGCTTTTGTGAGATATGACTGGTTAGCAGGTGAGGTAGAAGGAGAAGAAAACGGACTTAGTGTTCTTCTGAAGTGTAAAAGGACAGAGATGGGATGAACAGAATCGTGAAGAATCAGTAGAAATGTATAGGTAGAGGAAAATATATCCACACGTTTTTGCTCCTTAAGTCATAGGCCGGAAGACCATGATTCTAAATTTCCATTCTTAGCTCTTGAATATCCTTAGTCAACTCTTTGAATGACCTTGTTTGTACTCCATTTATTCAATATTGATTTATTGAGAAATCTGAGGGACCTGTTAATTTGTTTCTTGCTTCCTGTTATGGAAATGGCACTTTCTGCTTTGGTAGGGTATTGGGACTGCAGACTGGTGGCAGGTAGAAAAATTGGCAAATATGGACAAGTTAGAATTGTATCGTTATAAATAATTTTTAAACTTTTGGTATCCACTGTATCAAATTTCCCAATATAAATTACGTCTATATTTGTCCATATATATTGTTTATTTTAAACAGCTTGGGCTGATAACATCTAGTTAGTATACACCAGTGTATAAATATTGGTAGTAAAAGTCTTTCAATAATTACAAATAGCTGCTGCTCCAACTGCCTGAGGAGCTCCCTGCTGCAGCTCACCCAGCTCATGCAGCCCCTCCACTGGGACCCCCAGCTCTGCTCGATTCAGCCATTGAATAACACCCAGCAGAGCAAGGCCCTCCAGAGACCCTGTTACTCTATAGGAGCCTTATTTTGCCTGGTTGGTGTCGGTGCCATATAAGTTGTTAAGTATTTTGAATATCACACTTGCACAAAGGAAGAAAGCAACACACACACTTGCCTCCATTAGACAAGCGTAAGCGTTAAAGATCAGGTTCCTGTGCTTCAAGAGCTTTACTTTGAAGGAACTTACTATATGTATGTGTTTTGTAATCAATAACTCTTACCCAAATTTAAGTGCCCTTTTGATAGTAATGTTCTACCTTAAGTTAGACATTTCTCCATAAAGCAACTCAACGTGTTGGAGTAGCAGGTATTTATACATTGGCCATTCAAGGTAGTAACAGCAAGATGTTATTATCCACATTTTGGCAAACTTTTAGGCTTATATTGGTGAAGTCTGTGCAGGTTTAGAAATTAATCACAGGAGAAGAATGCTAAAATAAGTATTCCTCTGGGCATGTAGTACTGATAACAAAACAGAAAATTTTGTTCAATCCGTGCACCTCACCCCAATCCATTGGGCAGTCTGTGCCTCATTAGCCGTAAAACACATTGGACTCAGATATGTGCTTTCTATGACTTACGTTAAGGAAGACGAGAGTATTTGCAAGTCAGTGTGGATCGTGAACCTGAAATGAATTGGACCTATCTCAAGGCTGTTCTTCAGGCCTTAACATCTCATAAAAGCCTAGAGGCAGAAAGAGATGAAGCTATGGGGGCAAATGGAAAGTCAAATGTACAAAGCCAAATAGTTCTAGGGTTCAAGCAGTCTTCCAGAGAACAAACCAAATTTAGCAATTTAGCAATTCACACTGCAGAGAATTCTGAATGTAGTTGCAAGTTTTCCAAGGCTCTCTACTTTTCTTTTTTTTTTTTTTTTGATTTATCATTTTTTCCACCATAGGATTAGTTTCTCAAGCCACATAACAAACAGTTTTATATTTGAACCCTTATACTATCTATTTATAATGTTTCAGTGATAAAACCTATTTTACATGAAGTCCTTTTGCTTTTACTAGGGTGTAAATTGCTTGAGGACAAGTGTTATTTCTGATCCGTTTTTGTATCTATTATAGACTCTAGCATTATGCCTTCCAATATTGAAGCTGTTGATAAATGTTACATTGATATGAGTTTGAGATAATATCAATGAGTTCTTTGAATTCAGCAAATGTCTGGAGCTCATGGTACAATGTCTGATATAGAGTTAACATTTGCTTTCATTGTAGCCTCCGTGATGGGCTTTGCTATATGCATGTACAGATGAATCTGGATATTCTGGTATAAGTTTATATATGGGAATGAGAGTTTGTATCATAAATACATATTTAATTAGAATACAAGAATCTTCTATAACCCTAAGGTGATTTGTGTTATTGAAGAAGGATTCTATAAACCTTATTCCTCTAAAATATTTGAGTCATCAGAGTACTACTAATAAAAATTCATGACCACTTAATGAAACCAAAATTATTATTTCAATCTATAATAATTTGAAAATATAAGACATTTCCAAGAAATATTTTTAAATTGTGCATATACTGAAAAAGAAGATGTAAAACTGTAGTGAGAGAAGGACAAAAAAAATGTGTGTGTGCTTATATTTCAGGGCATCAGCACAATCATGGTAAAAGAATCAGGATTTTAGGTAAAGGGAGAAAGGGAAGTGACAGCTGTCTGAGTCATGCTCATTATTAGGGTCTTTCTCATCTAATCACCCTGCATTTTACTTTACTTTATCATCCCTAATAACTGTGGTTTCCTGGACGGTTCTTTATTACAGTCTTTGGTGAGACTCATGGGCTAAACTCATGCACAGCTCACACTGGAGCTTTTCAGCTCTGTTTACCCCGGAGGAATCTCTCAGAACTCCTTTCCCTTGGCTCTGTCACAGAACAATATTCCACTGGAAGAAAAGTGCTGGCTGGATCCCTGTTATCACCTAATTCTCTTTCATTTGATGAAATCCTGGATCCCTCTTTCAGAGAAGCAGTCAACAGACTGAAGTTGAAACAGAGAAAAGTTTATGTGAAACTGAAGTGTGTGTGAAGTTACGCTTATTCTGTGGCATCCTGGAAAGTGCCAGTAGCTTTTGGTCACTGCGTGTCTGAAACTTGTTCATCAGAAAAGGAGTGCTTGATGAAGAGAATAAGAACGCTTTGCAGTTTACACAGATTTCTTTCATGTTACATTAGTGAGGCAAGGCTTTGGAAATGAGAAGACATGGGTTCAAGTCAGCAGTAGATGCTCTTGGTGCTGTGTGCCGTATCCCCTAGACCCACCTGAGTTCACCTGCAGCTGTGATGGACAGTTTCCAGTACGCTAACTGCTTCTCACCTCCTGTTCTCCACGTCTCACCTGAGGATTTTCACTGGAGCCCTGGGAGCTTTCTCTGCTGCCCGGAAGTGCAGGGGAATTAAGGCCCCCATGAACAACCCTCAACCTGTGGAGATGGGGGACGGTGGATAGATGCCCAGTCTTCCAATTCTATGGTGGGAGTATTCAGAGGCATGTTCTATATGGTTTCTAAGAGGGTACCCAGCAAGACTGAGCCCCAGATGTCTGCAGAAGTAACCCACTTACTCACACAATCTATATTGGACTTTTTCCTTCCTTGTCTCACTTTCCCAATTCTGTCACTTTTGTTTCTGAGGATCAATTCCCAAAGAAGTTACCTGCACCAAGTCTTGTCTTGGTATCTGATTTGAGAATCCAAAGTAAGATATGGTCCTAACTATGCAATTACCTGGTACTGAGACTCTGAGGAGGTTATTTTATTTTTCTGGGTCTAAGTTTTTTGACCTATCAAATGAGAGTTGGGCTAAATTGAGAATTTCCTTATTTACTTAGCTGCAGAACTCTTTTATTTTTTTTAATTAAATTCAATCTTACACAAAATCTTATAAAAATAAAAGTGATGAACGTGTTTCTTAGGTAATTTAAAGCTTTTTTTGTCTGTTTGGCAGACATTTCCTTGTTTATAGATCACTGAGGTATATTCTTGGGTTCTTGCAAATCCTCATAGCACAATTTTGAAATAATTGGATTGGAAGATCTTTAAGGCTCACGTAGAGTTTGAAATTCTGGGATTCTAACAGTGGATAAAGGTCTGTAAGGAGCACTCTACTTCAGTCCTGATCTCTGAGTTATTTTCCAAAGTCTACACCCACTCATAACCAGTTTAGACTCTTTCTTCCCCATACCATTTATCTTCCCATCACCAAATGGTTATATGTGTACTTGTACATGTGCACATGTATTTATACATTCTAAAGAATGAGTCAGAAATATAATTTCCTAGCTTGTGGCATGCCATAGTTTTCCAGGAATTTTAGTACAAGGACTATAAATTCTGATGATATGCTGGATGAATATAAGAGCAAAAAAGTAATCCTCATTAATTTTTTTTAACTTCATCATAAGGACTTTCAGACTTTTTAACCTGTTATTTCATTAAAAGAATATATTCAGTAATACTTTTCAGCTTTAACGCAGATGAAAAATATATATTTCAGGGAGCCTGTGTGCTGTAATTTCTTTTTTTTTTTTTTTTTTGGCTCGCAAATCTTAATTCTTGGCCATTTATATAATTCCCAAAAGTCGTTTTCCTTTCTGCAGCAAGGTATTTTGCCTAGAGTTTCAAAATAAGATTTTTTCCCTAGAAGTATCCACATGCCTCTTCGTTTCCTCCTTTCCCACACTTTCTGCCTAAGCTGGGGTCTGGGTTTTCATCAGCCTGTCTTCCCCTATTATTTTCCTTAGAATATTTCAGTACGTTCCTTTGTCCTTCCAGGTAAACCACTAAACCTGCAACCACTTGTTTCCTGGGACTAGTTCCAGCACATCTTTCACCTCGCCAGTCTTTCTAGGGACATTTTCTCCTCATCTCTTAAATCCTGCACTTCTGCTTGACTTGTAGAAATACACAGAAAAAAATTCATTTTTGGCATTTTCTTCTAGAGGAGTATCTGTGATCTGATTTCCATTGTTCATCAAATCTTTGCCGTTGTGATCTCATTTTTTTTTTTTTTGAAGATTAATTGAAAAGAGATCCAATTTACTAAATTTGGAGAAGAAAGAGAGTAACTTCCACCCAAATTTCTGGCAAATATTCGTATCCAGATAACATGTATGCAGGTTCCTTTAGGAAGAATTATTTCTCCCAACTGTGATTCTTAGTGATGTTAGTAAGGCATTTCTTATTGAAGCTGAAAGTCAGTAAGAAAGAGAATAATTTATATAGCCATCTTAACCCAGCCATGGTGTCCCACATTTCCAGAGGAGGTGAGGGTTGTGATTTCCTTTTATAAGTTCTTCATTTACTCAACAGTTTTCTATAATATTTCAAAGCTTTGAAATACAGGACAGTATTGTGTCAACACAACATTTTAAAGATTATAGTTGTTTCTCGGTACCCACGGCGGTTTAGCTACAGGACTGCTTCAGATACCAAAATCCACGATACTCAAGTTCCTTATATAAAATAGTGTAGTATTTGCATCTAACCTATGCACATCCTCCCATATACTTTAAATCATCTCTAGATTACTTATAATACCTAATGCAATGTAAATAGTTGCCAGGTGCAAGGCAAATCCATGTTTTGCTTTTTGGAACTTTCTGGAATTTTTTCCCAAATATTGTTGGTTTGTGAATCTATGGATGTGAAACCCACAGATGTGGAACCCAGGGATAGGAGAGCCGACTGTATGTCCTTTCCTCTCCTCGGCAGAGTTTTCCTAGAGCCCTTCAGTTTGCATGTGTTGCCTTTAATTTTTGTTTCTGAGCTCCGTCATTTCTTTCATAAGAGGTGTACCCTACCGTATGACTTCATCTAAATGCATGCCTTACCCAAACCACCCAGGCTGTGGAAAGTGGGTCTCTTGTCTCCCACATCTGACTGTAAGTTCCTTCAAGGCAGAAGCTCATCTCCGAGAGTTAAGCAACTTGTTGGGTACGTGATAGCTCCTTAATATATGCTGGCTGAATAAATCACCAAATTACTGGAACATATGTTTTAGGAGTTGCTTTTGGATGAGGCTTCATTAAGAATTTTCTGAATGGCTCAAGATTTAGTGATTTGGCTGTTTTTCAGAGGCTCTGACCAGCTTTTCATTATTTCCAGTTCCATGTATGAATTATGTATCTGAAATTTCTCTCCTACTGTGCTTGGCTTTGATGGCATCCCAAGCTTTGAGCTTACTTTGTCAGATTATAATACTTTATCTCGTTCCTGGTCTGGCTCTTCCACCTCAGACACTGATGTGAAAAACAAAATTCCTTTCATTTACGTTTCTCTGTCATGTTTAGCTGTGCTCATATCAAGTGTCCGCCCACACCATGAAGAGATGACCAAAGGTTCTGTGATAGATGCCAGGGTGGTGGTATACTTACCACAGACTAGTTTGGGGGCATTTCAGTGAGGGGAAACAACTATTTTCTTTCCTGTTTTAGTTCCAACATCCTTTAACAAATTAAGCCAGTATGTCTCTGCATTGTGTTTTATATTATTTCTGGGCAGGAATCATTACTGACGTGTTATTCCCTTCAGTACCAGTGCTCCTAACAGTTGGCCAACGTGTAGCCATAGGTACAGCAGTTGATCAGTTTCACATGTGTTTCCTCATTTTATTTCTTCGTGTTTTCCCTTTTGTGGAATTTCTCTTGGCACATTTCTTTCTAAGTTGATTTTGTTCTTTATTCTTTTATTATGACACCTACTGAAAGATGTTGCCAGGTCAAGATCTTAGGATGGTGGATAGTCTCCTGGAGCCTCCTGAGAGGGACATATTGTTATCATCTGCTTTGGGGCACTAGGAATAGAGAGGCAGCCCCAGAAAAGTTCTTGTAATTGTTTTCTTCCTGTCTCACTAATCATCTCAGCTTGCCTCTGCTGATGACGATAATGTTGGAGGGGACCTTTCCCTTCTTATTAGCTATATTTTTAGGTGGTGGGAGATGACAATAAAAATTATTTGCTGCATGCTCACTCTGTGTCAGGGAATGTTCGATGTGTTTCACATACATCTTTCATTTTATCCCCACAGCAACTGTATGAGTGTCATTCACCCAGTTTCTCCAGAGACCTCTGCTCTTCTTGTCTGCTTGCTAACCTGGTATTTCCTGCCCATCTCTACCACATGCTGGTGTAATATGTAATGCAATGCAATAATATGTAATATATGTAATCTGTTATTATATAACATGCAATTTTCTGAGCCTTAATACCAGGGTAATTTTCTCCTTACTTTTAAAACATTGTGTTTATTATACACCCTATTGATTGACATCGATCAAGAGGAGGATTATAACAACTCTTCATATTATGTCATTTTTCTATTCAGTGGTTTTGATGCTACCTACAAATCCAAGATGGCAAAGGGAAGAAGAGGTAAAACGGCATGTGGAACTGTTTCTTTTCTGTTTCGCTCCTAAGGATGCCATCCTCTTGTGTTTTATTATTACTCCTGTTTCTTCTCACTCCTCTCATCCTAGCCCTAACCTTCAAGTTCACATGTACCAGGCTTGAGAGGTAGACTTTTCTCTACATGTCTTTTAAATACGTGACTTACTATGAATTCTCTTGGCTAGTTGATAAAGAATCTGAAGAACAGAGCAGTGAAATGACTTGCCAAGTTTATAGAAATACGGGAGCAATGGGGCTTATCCTTCTTGAGGTCTTGTTCAAATCTATGGAATCTTCCCTGAGTCCTCTTCCACTTTCTCTGAAGGCAGAGTTATTCCCGTCTGTCTCTGTTATCTCATGTCACTTTATATATCCCTTAGCACAGCATTTATCTCAGGCTATTGTGACTGCAGATTTATTTCTCTTCCCTATTTGATCGTGAAATCCTTTATAGCAAACTCTATGCTATCTGTCCATGCATCCCCTGGGCCTAGAACAGACAGCACTTGGCAAGTTGTAGATGTCAGACAAGGGTCCGTTTGGGGAATGACTGCATCCATGCTGTACAGTTGGCTGCTATTTTTATTCTTGCTTCCTGAGGTACTGCTTCATATGGATCCTGTTGTTTAGTGGATGCCGATACAGAAGGATAGTCCTATTGACTCAGAAAAATATATGAGGCAATGTGGAGTTCAACCACAGAAGTTTCATCACAAAGATTCCATTTTCAAGTTAAAAACCCTGAGTCAAAACAGACCTAATCCACTCATGTTATGGAATCTCCTTTGTAAAAACTATGAAATGAGTTTAAACACAAAGGTCAAATTTCAAAATAAAAGTTCAGTACTATGGTCAGGGTCTTCCCAAGGCAGGGAGGATTTTGTGTATTCGCACACAAACACACACACACATACTCTCACATGTGTGTTTGCTGCTTGAGGTCATTTTTTGTGGTTATATAAGCTTTAATTTACATATGAAACATTACTTACCAAATTGTTTACATCCATGGATTTCTGACATCATTTCAGCTTGACCTGTGGTAAATTTCCCCATGTAGGCACAGAAAGAGACATAACCTCTAGCCCAGATTTTAACTCACAAGCAGAAGTAAGTTATTAAAGGAATCAGGAGAGAAGAAAAAGAGAAATAGCTATGCTTCTAATAGAAGAAAGAAAGCAAACGTTGATTTAATCAATTGATTCACTTTTAAGTAAGAGAACAGATGTTTTCTGTTAAGTCCCCCAGTGAAAATTCAGTAGGCGCCAGTGATACTCTAGGACCAGTGGCTTCTGATAAAATTTGAAATGAAGGTCTGAGCTGTTCTTGCTAAATGGGCTTTTGCACAGCAGGCTTGTCACCGTGCTGAGATTTTTCTCTTGAGCTCTCTCTTCTTTATGCATTCATGAACTCTCTTCCACTGCCCATTCACTTGTGTTCTTTATCACTTAGAGTAGGAAATAACATTACATTTGTATACTGTTGTGTTGTTTGAAAATGTTAATTGTAAAGAATTTATTTCTACCTATAAATAGCCATTTGAATTCTGCATTTTCTGGCCCAGGAGAAACACCTGTGGTATCTTCTGGTCTTACCTGGGTTACAGCCTGCTCTCTTGAATTTCAAGAGTGGTTGAGGTCTTAGTTTCCCTGATGCTGTCTTCATAACCTGTGCCCCAGCCTTGCTATGGAAACATTAACCAGAACCCCACTTACTAAAACTTCAAAGGGTTCCTCCATATATTTCTAAGATTCTACATTCCCCCAAATGCCAGCTTTTCTTTTTCAGCTTCTTGAAAATTGCTTGCAGTAATATGAGACTTTTCCTTCTCATAAACACCCCAATTATGTTAATATTCTTGGAATTTCTTTGCCAAACACAATTTGTTATTACGATTTCAAGTAATACATCATCTTCTTTGCTTTTTTTTTTTGCCCAGACAGCCACCCTCTCACCCATCATTTGACAAACAACTCTGCTGGACTGTAAACTCCTTATGATCAGGGAATGTCTTGTACCATTTTAGATCCCTGTGCAGAGCATGGTTCCTACTACATAGTGGGAGTGCAGTAAATGTTTGCTGAATGAAGCCAGATATCTCCCTTATAATCATTTATTGGAACTCATGTGTAGGCTGGCTATCTCAAACCATTATAAACTTCCCACTGAGGAAATCAAGATAGCCAAATAATCAAAGTACTTTGTTCCTTGCTCATATTTTCCGTAATGAATTCTCCCCTTCTTACCTATGCATTTTGTATTATCTGATAATCTTTGTATATATATCCATTTGCTCACAATTAGTCTGTATTGACACAAAAGTATGATAATATCTAAAACTACACAATGACTGTCTTTGTAAAATAAACTAGTCTTGAAAACTGGTATCATAGCATTAGCAGGCTAAAAAACTTTTCACAATCTAGTAATTTCCATTCTATGGGAGATAGAATGAGTGACCATGTCCTGATAGCTGCCTGGCACCTACTTGGAATAGCATCTCATTGACTGACTAAATTAAGTGGAGGGGATGATAAAAAGGATAGTATTAAGACACATGGAAACTCTTCCATGATTCCCTTCCTGATGGAGCTGTATTGGGTCTGCTCTGATTTTCATCCTTCAGTGTCATCCTTTATCCTTTTTCCTCAAACTGAAACATCTTCAGTAGGAGCAGGAGAGTGTTTCCGAGGCAGGAGCATGAGGAATGCTTATCTGAATGGAGCTGGCTTCTTACCCTCCCCAAGGGACAGAGGTGTTGATAATTTCCATCAGTAATGACCTCACAGGAAAGCCGTGTGCATCTCAAAAGCCACCACCACAGCTGGCACTGATTCAGGGAGAAGCTGGAGCCTGAGCCTAGGTGATCGTTGTGACAGAGCTACACTGTCTCCTCCTGGGTGATCTGTTGGCCCCGTTCTGGAAGCAGACTGGGAAGAAGCATGGAAGAAGACTCTTTTAAAACCATATCTGCCCTCTGGAAACAAGAGAGCACCTGATTTCCCAGCCTTACAATATTTAATGTACATTATTTAGAAATATTAAAATAACTTCCCTTCTTCTTAAAAAAATCCCACAATTACTCAATTTATGCATTTGCTCATGAATCAACCCAGACACCTGCCATGAGGTAAGCACTTGTGAGGCAACAGGAATACAATGGAGAGCAAAACCAGAGGCAACCTGCCCTAGTGAAGCTTTTAGTCTATCAGAGAGATGGGGCTCAGTCAAATAGTCACACAGCTGTACAAACAGAGGTTGGAGCTCTGAAGGGAGAGAATGTTGTTCTAAGAAAGTTAGAAACTCTGCTTTCTGCATAGAGTTGCATATTCATCGGAGCTATATATGCCCTCCAGAACCTAGTCTTCTAAACTTATCCTTCACTCTTGTCCCTCTTTAATTCTTAGCTGTCACCACTGTCGAAACTTCTTCTGTAACATGCAAAACTGACCACAATGGCTTCCTTGCTTAAAGTCATTCCGTGACTTTTATTCGTTAACTAGAAGATAAAAATCAAAAGTTTTAGGAGGATGTTTCGAGTTCTTTATCACATGATTCTGCTCTATAATTTATCTTTATCTTCTTCCACTCTAGTACACTGACTGTGTTTTACCTCCAATCTCAGCCACTTCCTGGTCCCTGAACTGTCATGCTATTCCCAGCCCAGGCCTTTGCTGATGCCACAAGTGAGCTGTCAGTTGTTTCTTCTAGGTGAACTCTGACCTGCTGGCAAAGATTGTTTACCACTGCTGCTTTTCAGAAGCCATTTGTAGCTGAGGGTTAATTTTCTTTATCTCTGTTTGTATGCTCTGAGAGCAATGTCTAGGAAAGCACAGTATGTCATAGTTACTTCTCTGTGTGTCTTCCTCCACTGGATTGTGAAAGGACGCATCTTGTTAGTATCCCCACCACTTAATATGGTATCTTGCACGTGGTTTTTGTTTAATAAATACTTGTTGAAAAAACAAATGCATTAATGAATTTAAGATATTAATGGTGCTAACTGCAAGACAGAAAAAAAAAACTTTCCTAAAGACACAGAAACAATGGGAAAGTTAACTTCTTTTAGAAATTCTAGAATGGTAATCATTTGCTCTGGGAACTCTGTACCATTTTTGTGATAGATGTTTGTAAGTGACGCAATTAATAAATTGCTTGCAAAAATATACCTAAATCTTCACCCCTCCCTGTATGCACACCTTTTGCAATAAAATCTTTCAGCCCCTTCCATCAAGAGGTGGAGTCTATTTCCCCATCCCTTGAATCTGGGCTGGCCTCATGACATTTTTTTTAGCCAATAGAAAGCCGTGGAAATAACTGTACCCCGGTTCTGAGCCTAGACTTCCAATGGCCTTGCACAATTCTGCTCTCTGTCTCTTGGAATCCTGCACTGCATGAGAACAAACTCAGTCTATTCTGATGGAGGATGAGAGACCATGTGGAACAGAAATGATTTGTCCCAGCTGAGTTCTCCATAGACCACACAGTTCTCAGTGGACCTGCCAGTTGGCTGCAGGTGCCTGTGCAAGCCAAGACCACTCAGCTGAGTCCATCATAAACTGTAACCAGCAGAATCATGAGCTAAATAAGTGGTTCTCTTAAGCCACTAAGTTATGGAATAATGTTACAAAAAATGTTTCCCAGTAATAATCTATTTTTGTCTTATTTAATAATTTAAGTTTTTATTCACAAAGTATTTACTGAGCACCTTCTGCAAATCAATGTTTTAGACTTTAATGGGATACATGGGTAAATCAGATATAGTCCCTGTCTATAATGGAATGTGATTAAAAACTCCTAGGAGGAAGTGAACAAATGCATAAACAGGCAAAGATGCTAAGTTTAGCACAAGATTCCAAATAGGTGTGATAGTAAGTGCAGCTTTAAGATCCCATTTCCTAACTGGTTGATAGTAAACTATACTCCAACATAAGAAAACAGTATAAAGTGACCTGCAAGCAGAGGAAACTTCTTTGAAATTAGTTCCAAGGGGGGTGGTCTGAAGGTCTTTACTGAAAGCCATAGACTACCTCAGCAGCTCAGTGTCCTCTAATACTGAGGCTAGGAGTGGGACCTACCAATAAAATGCTATCTTTTATCATGTTACAGAATTGGAAAAAAATATTTCACAGTACAATCAAATTAGAATGTAGAATAAGTTTTTTTTTTAATGAAATTATTTATTTATATATATATATTTATTTTTGGCTGCGTTGGGTCTTCATTGCTGCGCACGGGCTTTCTCTAGTTGTGGCGAGCAGGGGCTACTCTTTGTTGTGGTGCGCGGGCTTCTCGTTGCGGTGGCTTCTCTTGTTGAGGAGCACGGGCTCTAAGTGCACGGGCTTCAGTAGTTGTGGCTCTTGGGCTCTAGCGCGTAGGCTCAGCAGTTTTGGTGCGCGGGCTGAGTTGCTCCGCGGCATGTGGGATCCTCGCAGACCAGGGCCCGAACCCGTGTGCCCTGCATTGGCAGGCGGATAGAATACGTTTTTAATACAATGAAGAAGTTTTTGTAAAGGTTCTACCACTATGAATTTCATTTTGAGTTGATTCACATACAAATTCTAAGATTTTTTGTCTGAGGAGATACTGACTGATATGGAAATGACTGAATTTCCAACAACCACCAAATAGCTCAGAATTTTCCCCACACTGGAGTGTTCTGAAAATGGTTTTCAGTAACCAACATTTTTTTTCCCCAGAGCAATGTTGAGCACATAGTCGAGCTCAAAAATAATTGTTGATTTGAAGTAACTTAAAAGCTTTCCTCTTTGTTAGAAATAAAAGAATGACATTTCTCCAAAGAAGACATACAGATGGCCAACAGACACGTGAAAAGATGCTCAGCGTCACTAATTATTAGAAAGATGCAAATCAAAACCACAATGAGGTATCACCTCGCACCGGTCAGAACAGCCATCATCAAAAAGTCTACAAATAATAAATTCTGGAGAGGGTGTGGAGAAAAGGGAACCCTCTTGCACTGTTGGTGGGAATGTAAATTGATACAGCCACTAAGGAAAACTCTAATTTGAAAAGACACATGCACCCCAGTGTTCATAGCAGCACTATTTACAATAGGCAAGACATGGAAACAACCCAAGTGCCCATCAACAGATGGCTGGTTTAAGAAGATGTGGAATATTACTCACCCACTGAAAAGAATGAAATACTACCATTTACAGCAACATGGATGGGCCTAGAGAATATCATACTCAGTGAAGTAAGTCAGACTGAGAAGGACAAATATCATATGATATCACTTACATGTGGAATCTAAAAAACAATACAGATGAATCTGTATACAAAACAGAAATAGACTCACAGACCTATAAAACACACTTATGGTTACCAAAGGGGAAAGGAAAGGGGAGGAGGGATAAATTAGGATTATGGGATTAATAGATACAAAGTACTATCCATAAAATAGATAAGCAACAAGGATTTACTGTATAGCACAGGGAACTACATTCAATACCTTGTAATAACCTATAATGGAAAATAATCTGAAAATATATATGTAACTGAATCACTGCTGTTTACCTGAAACTAACGCAATATTATAAATCAAGTATACTTCAATTTAAAAAAAAAGAATGAACATTTGACTAACTTTTTGGTGGTTTTGTGTTTCAGTAATCTCTTAATGTATCTAAATGATTAGAGAATGAAATATTCTGACTTAATTAAATAGTCTATCAAAGGATTAATACTTATTTTATACATTTATAGTTTACCTAATAAAAACAGTAAGAATTCAGCAGAAATGCTAACATTAAAATAATAGTCAAGTTTGACTTTTTGTTATAGTCATCAAACTTCATTGTATAACACTATAAGCAACATATTTTTGGGATTTCTGGATGTTTGTATTCCATAGAGCCATGAGTTTCCCACAAAAAGCTGTCACTTATAGTATTATGCCCATACAACCAGAAGTCAGACTATAAACAATCCTGAATTTTTCACTTTTATTTTACTGTTTTACATAGTAGCACATGGTGTTTAATTGTCAAAATGGGAAGTTAACATAATGTAGAATGCTTCTTCCGGTATTGAAAAGAATTTATCTTCTCCAGATGTGTAACAAACCTTTTATATGCCTTTCTATTTTGTCAGTAACCATATAGTCATACATACCACAAATGTCAGATTTTTTTTTCAAAATTCATTTGGAATAAAATAGTCTAACAGAGAAAGAGTTTAAATATAATTTAGCAGAAAGTCAAGTCAAATTATACCTAGTCAGCTTGAAACTCGGGCCAAAGCTAAGAGATTTGCACCATTGTGGCAGTGGTTTGAAATAAAGATATTTTAGGGAGATAGAGCTCTCTTCTTTGTGAAGCCAGGAAATCAAGGAGTATTTATGTTATTTTGTGCAAAATATTTAGAATAAGAAATGTGGGTGCTATATTAAAGTTACTTGATAGAGTAAGGCTCCAGGAGGTACCAGGTTTAAAAAATAAAATAAAAAAGTACAATTGTCGTTATCTCTACTTTCAAGCTTGAGTAAATCAGAGGCAGCTGGAAACTTCATTCAACCAAGCAGTAGCTCAATGAACTATGTTGTAAAGATGTTAAACACTCTGCATATGTTCCTATCTTACACTCAGTTAATAGCATTTGAGTTTAGCTGAATTAAATAGTATCTATGACTTAGCCACTAAGTAGCTATGTATCTTTGTATAGTTCCTTTTGCCTCTCTGGGGCTCTAAGATGTGACTACACTGTGAGTTATAAAATTATAAATCTTCTTGGGACCCACAAATCATGAAAGTCGAACATGGTCTTTATTTTCTTTGGGAACAAGTATCATTTTGAGGCAATAAAGGAAATAACCTACACATTTGCCAGGCTGTACACTTGTCTCATTTATTAGTATATTGCCCAGCATAACCTTGAGGACAGGTAAGTCCTCAAGAAACAATGGATTATTTGGTGCCTTGTGATTTATTTCTCTTAGCATTTAAAGAATATTGTCAGGCATGACCTCAACAACCTAGAGTAGCTTACCTGGCTTTTGCGTCTCTACAGAGGTCACATGGTCTATGTAGTTAGAACCAGTACTGATGTTATTGCTTGTGGATATGGCCCCTAGTAGTTTTAATGAGGGTTATTTAATAGGTATACTAATTAGTGAATATACTGTGAGCTTACCTTTTTGAAAAAAATTCCTGGGAAGCTGTTGGGATATAATGCTGGTACGATTATCATGATATGGCAAAAATTGTGCAGGACCGCCACATGAGATCATAAGTAAACAGAGGATTTTAAAAAGTGACATTTAAGATATGAATTTTTCTCATGTGTTGTCTAATTTAGTCTTTATGATAAACCTCTAAGGTAGGTATGATTATCCCCCTTTTACAGGAGAGGAAAAATTGAGAGAGATTATTGCTCATTCATTCATTTATTCAACACGTATTTATTAAATGCCTCCTCTAGGCCAGACACTGAAAAAGCAGTGCGGGGGTGGGGTAGTGAGGGAACAGGATTCTTGCATCCGTAGAGTTGCATTTTTGGGAGTTATGGTGGCAGGAGATACTTGTTTAATGCTAGTAACAAATGCATAAACAAATAGTTTCTGATACCGTTAAGTTTATGAAGACAATACAAGGTAATGTGATAGACTGGCTTCGGGGGGTGCACATAAGAGGGGGGGGATCAAGAGGCACCTCTCTGAAAAGGTGACGTTTGAGTTGGAATCTAATTTGTCTAAGTGGAATAACTAAGACTTACACTTAGGACTCCTAGTGCTAAATAATCTAATAATACTATTCCTTTTAGTAACTCTTGCTATGAACACTAAAATACTAAAAGGTTTATATTAATAACAGAAAAATCCAAAAAGTCTATAAGTACCTATATCCTGCCTCCTCTTGAGATTGTTAGGGTCAAATAAAAAAATGAAAGGAATGTAAAATCTATAAAGAATTATGTACACTACAGCTTTCTTCTTATTGTGTACACTTGCAGTCTGGCATGGGATGCATGCTGAGAGCAAAAAAAGAAAAGGAATGAAACATGTATGCAATTTCAATTGAAGAAATGAGGAGTGTAGTGATGTAGCCATAAATAAGATGTGACCACATTTATTCTTTTTCTGCCCTCCGATGTCTTGAAGAAACAGCCTTCTGGAGATAAAGATTAAAATCATCAATAATCCACTGCCATAAAAATGATGGTTAATATTTTGGTGTATTTTTTCCTAGAGTTGTTTTCTATGCATATCTGAATAAAACTAACTTCAGATTTGAACATGGACTTTTTCTTTTTTACCTAATGTTTTATTATTAGTCTTTTCTCATGTTATTTAAATTTCATGAAACATAATTTGTTATGGCTCCAGAATAGTTCATCATACGGCTATACACTAATTAATGTTTTTGACCATTCCCCTATGTTGAACATATAACTTCGTCCAATTTTTTGGCATTTTAAATAATACTGAAATGATCCTTATACTTATTTCTATGTATGTTTGCTTGCCTCACAGTGTCCTTTGGATAGATTTCTAGAGTGAAAGCACTGTCAAACATAGGAAGTTTCATTCACAAAATTGCTGGGAAAAAGTTGCTGGGTAGTTTCAGGCTCTCTTGCAAAGCCACGTTTGACATCCTATTTCACCCTGCACTACTCTGAGTAATCGACTTACAAGTGAAAGTCCTGACTTACAGATGAAAGTCCCTGTGGGAGCCAATGGTCTAAACTTATCAAGTCTGATAGTTATTTGTCCAATATTCTGTTAATAAAAACTTTATTTTGACCAAAATTTGAGTCCATGTCCAATGATAATTGATATTCGCAGAATAATACTGAGACACTGCAAATTCTTAATCACCAAAAATGAAAAACTTATGTTCAGTAGAGTTTTGTATTATGCATTTATAAAATTATATGTTACTTATATAGAATTGTACTTACAATTTTCTAACTCTTAAAAAAATAACAGTTCCTTTATGTCAGTATGGTAGCTTTTGATTACTCATAATTATCAGTTGATCACAACAGAGTTTATTACATATTATAATGCAGTTTGTTCCTACAAAATTAAGTAAATAGGAGTATTAGATGAGACATACCCTCATTCTATGCTATATTACTTTCCCCAAATAAGCTTTTCTCAATTTTATTTAAAACATTCTTTATTTATACTGAAGTCTGTCAGAATAGCCATGAAGTCTGTCAGATGGCCTTAAGATTAGCAAATTATAATTTAGCTGAAAAATGACAATTTTAGCAGGTCAGTGTTCCCCTCTGGAGGCTAAAAAATATGCATCAACTACACTAAGAAGAGGGATGTTTATTTGAAACTTATCCAAACAATCTGAAACCCCTAGATGGAAATCTTGAAGAAAAGGAATTTTCCACAGATTTCTAACTTTCCTCTTTCTCACTTTTTGATATTCAAGAAACAGAATCAAATAGCCCATCTGGCTTTGTTGCCTGAGGTGGAAGGGAAAGGGAAAGAAAGAGACAGAGAAGCTCTATCAGAATTTGAATTTAGCTGAAACTTATATCCAAGAAAGAAAGAAAAGAATATTGTACCTTAAATGAGGTATATTTGGAATCATTTGTGATGTATAAGGAAATTTAAATTCATGAAATTGAACTTTAAACTACATAAACAATGCAATAAAAGCAAGCATAAATTACCCAGTGTTACCTTCATCCTTTATCCATTTGCATTAGGCAATGGTAAATGTATACTATTTCACTCAATGAGCTTATCTCCAAGTGTAGCTGTAGGAGAAATGATTTCCTTTAAAATAGCCTATTTTATAGTCAAGATTTCTCTCAGTTCAAATTGAACAGAAGCTCAGTTCTTATCAAGGTAGGGCATATCATGCAATGGAATAACTACTGAAGTAGGATTTGGAATAGCAGTTTTCTGCTTATTGACTTGGGACTTTAGGAAAGTCAAATCACATTTCTGGACCCATTATTTCCTTCTCTCTAAAATGATAGGCTTGGAATGATAATTTATCTTTTAGATCACTTCTATTACCTACCCCTTAAAAAATTGAAAGCCCTAAAATTATAGGTACCTGATGCATCTTTTTGTCTATCTCATTGTTCTGTTGTTCTGCTTTCTCTCTCCTTCCCCATATTTTTTAAATTTACAATTTCTTGTATGTTTGATTGCTCTATTAGAGGTATAAAAATAAATTAAACTTGTGAGTCCTTTCATCCCTATTAATTTCCAGTGTACTTGAGAGTAAAGATAGTCTTTTGTTTCTTTTGTGCCTTCACGTAATGTCTAATTGTTTTTCTGTGCACAGAGGAGTTCCTAGCTCTTTTTAAGCTGACCAAAGTCTTTACAGACTCCCCCATGGAACATTGTAAATAGAATAAACAGATGCATATGTTAGATCGTTGAATCTCCATTGTTTTGTTTGTATGTGTGTGAGCTCCTGAGGCTATATATCCAGATTCTAAATCTTAGAATCAGGGTCCTTATCCTCTGCTTCTTAGAGTTTTTCCATCAAGCTCAACAAACCATCCCTTTCAGATTTCCATCGTGAGCTGGGAGAAGTAATCATAGTTAAAAAGAAAAAAAAGATGTAGATATGATCTCATTGGGCACTTAGGGCCGACAGCATCAAGAACTGTTTTCCTTAAGAAAGCTGTCCCTCGGGGCCCTGAAGAAGGACAGAGCTGTGATTAACCACACTTGCCACTAGAGGTCAGTGCTGACCATTCACAGAGATAGTGAAGCCAATGCGATGGCCTCAGGACTCTTACTAAAGTTCAGAGTTAGAAGAGTATCTGAAGTTTCTTTGCACCATTGGTTGAGATTAAATGGTGGGTCCATTATGACTTGTGTATTGTGTGCAGGCCTTATTAGATATAATTTGAACTTGGCTGATGATTCTATTCTAGAATATTTAGGATTACTTCTCATTCTTGGATACAAATCAACTGTTTTAGAAACTTTAACAAATTCCTGCTTTGCGGGATATCTCAGTATGCTCTAGGTTTCCCTACTTTCTCCTTTTTAAGAATGTTATAGTAAGTATCAATCTAGAAGTAAATGTAGGGTATATGTAGAGGGCAGGGTGATGGTATTTGAGGTACTTTGATAAGGTTCTTGTATTCCCACACAACTTGAAATTCTTCTCCACTTTTCCAACATGGAGGCTTGTCATTCTATCATTAGGCATTAGTCCTTTTGAACGAAACCGCTTTCCTACAGCTTCCCCTACCATAAATGTTTGTTATTTGTATGTCATATGACAGGAACTGTACCTTGATCTTGAGCTTCAAGAATTCCCTTGTCAAATATTACCTGAAAGAGGTAATGCTAGGACATGGTTTCCAGCTTATATTTACTTGACAGAGGTTATTTGGCTTTTTGATTGTGTCTCTATGACTATTTATCTATGATCAGCATTTGTTATAAAAGAAGGAAGAACTAACCTACTATAAATAAGTATTTCTTGTGTATATTATTGCATTTAATGCTCATAGCAACTCCTGAAGTAGGGATTGATTTTTGTCTCCATTTTACAGATGAGGAGATAGAGGTTCAGAGTTGAAATAACTTGCTCAAGACCACACAGCTTACAAGAGAAAGGGCCAGGGTTTGAATCCAGGTTTTCTTTTCTCTAAAGCCCATCTGTTTTCCTAAGTATCAAATTGCCTAATGTGGTATACATACTAAAATTATTGTCCCCCATTCCCTGTCCCTCCGATTTCTCTATTCCATACTGGTCACCACTGCATCAGGTATCTTCAGGAGTTGATGATTTCTAATATTTACTATTCTAGCGTGCTATTCTAATGAGAACATGTCCTGACCCCAGTACATTTGTTAACATAGTTTAATGTCAATTACAGAAGGTCTCTCCTTGAGTCAAGGTATTTGATCATTGTAGTGCCTCTCCAAGTCTCCTTATAGTTATTGAAACTCTAAAAGCCAAAGGGCTCTAGTACACAGCTTGGGCTGCCATAATAAAATACAATACACTATATATATGGACATATATACACTACCAAATGTAAAATAGATAGCTAGTGGGAAGCAGTGGCATAGCACAGGGAGATCAGCTCAGTGCTTTGTGACCAGCTAGAAGGGTGGGATAAGGAGGGTGGGAGGCAGGGAGATGCAAGAGGGAAGAGATATGGGGATATATGTATATGTATAACTGATTCACTTTGTTATAAAGCAGAAACTAACACACCATTGTAAAGCAATTATACTCCAATAAAAATGTTAAAAAAAGATACAATACACTAGATAGTTAAACAATAGGAATTTTATTTCTCACAGTCCTGGAGACTGGGAGCCAATTTGGTTCCCCGGTGAGGGCTCTCTTCTGGACTTTCAGATGGCCACCTTCTACCTGTGACCTTACGTGGTGGAGAGCTAGACAAAACAACCTCTCTGGTGTCTCTTTTTATAAGGGCACCAATAGCGTTATGAGGTCCTCATTCTTATGAACTCATCTAAACCTAATTACTCTCCAAAGGTCCCATCTGCATATCATCACACTAGGGGTTAGGGCTTTACCATATGAATTTGTGGGGGAGATACAGTTCAGTCCATAGCAACTCTGAATATTAAATACCAGCTATTTTTCCTATCCAAAGTATAAGGAGGAAAATTTTGGGAGGGGAAATGTTGGGCAAGCGTTTTACTTTTGTTTTCATACTCGGTAATTTGGTGAAAATGATAGCCCACCACTATTTGGTGGAAATAGTAGTGATGTAGTAATTCTACTCCAGTAGTAACTGAGCTTCTTGATTGAGTTTCTTGAGAACTGTGCTGTTCATTTATATATGACTGACAGCTACATGTTAATTGGCACATGCGTTTTGAATGAAAAAGGGATCCCCTAAGGAACAATGCCTCCAAACCTGCCTTTCTGGTATGGTTTAGAGCTGTGAGGATTATACATAGGCTTCTTGGAGTTCTCAATTTTCCATGTTTTAAAAAATGGAAACCAAGTTTATTGAGGTATGTTTTGCATATAGTAAAATTCACATTTTTAAATGTATAGTTCGATGGGTTTACATAGTATAATGTAATTATACTATGTAAATGTAATGTAATATAATGTAAGTATACATTAGTATATACTCTGTCACTACCATAGGAAAAAATAGAGTATTTTCATCATCCCCAAAAGGTCCCTTGTACCCTTCTGTAGTCAATCCCTTTCTTCCATAACTAGCCCCCAACAACACTAATCTAATTCCTGAATATTGTTTTGCCTTTTCCAGAATGTCATAAAAACAGAGCTACATAGTGTTTGCCTTTTGGATCTGGCTTCTTTCTTGAGATTCCTCCATATTTTTGCATGTATCAGTAATTTACTTATTCCACCAAGTAGTATTCCATTACATGGATACACCACAGTTTGCTTATTCATTCACCAGTTAATATTTGAGTTCTTTCCATTTTTAACTATTTTGAATAAAGTGGTTGTATATCTTTTATGGACTGACTTTTGTGTCCCACCCCCAAATTTATATGTTGAAGCCCTAACTCCACACAATGTGACTGTATTTGGAGATAGGGCTTGTGAGGAGGTGATAAAGATTAAATGAGTTCATACAGATGGTGTCCTTTTATGAAGAAGAGAGTTCTCTCTCTCTGTCTCTCTCTCTCTGTCTCTCCCCCACTGAGCACACCAAAAGAAGAGGTCATGTGAGTACACAACAAAATGACGGCTGCCAAGCCAAGAGAAGAGGTCTCAGAATGAAATCTACTTTGCCAGAACCTTAATCTTGGACATCCCAGCCTCAAGACCTGTGAGAAATAAATTTCTGTTGTTTAAGCCACCCACAGTCTATGGTATTTTATTATGTCAGCCTGGGCAGACTAATACAATATCTGTGCACGAGTCTCTGTGTGGATATGGTTTTACATCTTTTGTGTAAACACCTAGGAGTGAGATTTTGGGGTCATATAGTCAGTTAAGTATATTTAACTTTATAAGAAACTGCCAATCAGTTTTCCAGAGTGGCTGTACCATTTTGCATTTCCATCAACAGCGTGTGAGAATTTCACTTGCTCCACATAGAAGCCAATACTTGGTACGGTTAGTCTTTCAAACTCAGCCATCCTAGAGAGTAGTGATATCCAATTGTGGTTATAATTTGCATTTACCTAATAAGTACTAATATTGAGCATCTTTTTATGGTTATTTGCCGTCTCTTCTTTGGTGAGATGTCTGTTGAAATATTCTCATTTTAAAAAGTTGGATTATTTTATTACTGAGCTGTAATAGTTCTGTGTATTCTAGATACAAGCTCTTTATCAAATATTTGTTTTGCAGATATTTTCTCCCAGCTTCAGTCTTCCCTTTTCTTTTTCTTGACAGTATGTTTTGAAGCACAGAAGTTTTAAATTTTAATAAATTCCAAAATCAGTTTTTTCTTTTGTGTTTACTTCTTTTTGTGTCCTAAGAAATCTTCACCTAATCCAAGTTCACAAAGATTTTTTTTCTCTTGTGATTGACTTAGAAATTTTATAGTTTTAGGTTTTACATTAGGTCTGTTATATATCTAAGGTTAATTTTTGTGTAAGGTACTATGTAAGGTCAACACTCACTTTTTAAAATGTTAATCTCGTCTTAATTTTTAAAGAGTGAAATGTAGAACTAGGACTGTCCCTTTCTTGCCACATGGTGAATCAAGATTATTTTGATCATAGACTTGATGGAATTTAATTGAATATTGACTTGGAAAAATATTTCCTCTCCAGTTATTTTTTTATATCTATAACTACATCTATACTTACATCTATGTCTTTTCTAAACCCTAGACAATCTTCACACTTCATTTAGGAATAAAACCTCAAACAAAAAAGAAAAAGGCAGCTATAACGAGAAGGTTGAGAAGGAATTTCATTCCAGTGTACTTTAATTCATTCCAGAATCACTGAGATTCAGAACATGCTGTGTTATGGGTGAAAAGGCTTTCTAATAATCAAATGTAAGTTGCCAATGAAAGTGTCTCAGTTGGAGTCCCTTGGATTTAAGTGCTTTCAGTAGGAGAGCATAAAAAATGACTTTCAGTAGGGTGCCTGATAAGTTGTTAGAATCTGTAATACATGCTGAGATTACTTCAATACACGCTGTAAAAATAAACTATTAAATAGAAGACAAAATGACAGAGGAAAAAAACTTTTCCAATAGTTACCACGGCATTGTGGAGGGTTTTTTTTTTTTTTTTTTATTGTGAGTTAAGTACTTAGAGACAGGAAACAAAGGGCAGGAATAAATAAGCACTTCTCTAAGTGGAGAATGATAGTGGGGAAATTCTCTAACAATTTCTTTTTTACTTTGGTTTATTACTATTAACATTTTAGTAAATTGTCTGAATAATAAAATCTCTACTGAAGTTAATATCAATGTAAGAGATGTTAGGCTCATGGAAATAAACTTACAGATAAATTCTCAATTACGTGAATGTAAAAAAACTGACAGATGAGGTTTAATGTGTATGTACAGGTAAGAGGCCTATTTAAAGGGAAGAAGTATAGAACTGATGGCTTCAAGGTATTGGTTATAACCTAGGAAAGCAACCTAGAAATGATTGTAGTCTGCTCCCCAAGGCACCAACCCAGTGGCCTGCCTCATGAAGAAAATTGGAAACAAATCAGAAAGCATCATCTTACAATTGTCTAAGAACTGGAATACTATAAATTCTCCAGGTCACCACTCCTCAGACAAAATAGAGCTGGATGAGTCCCAGAGAACAATAAGTAAAATGATCAAGGGGTTTCTATATGAATATCGATTCAAGAAATTCGGATGGTTTAGGCTAGAAACATGAAAGCAAAGAGGGAATATGATCAAAGCCTTAAAGTTGTCAAGCCTACTGCTAGGTAAAACACAGGCTTGTTCACAAAATCACAGAATATAGAACTAAAAACCCCTGGTGCTTGACATACTGTATGTAATATAGCTTTTTAAAGTATTACTTTATAGATAAAGCAGTACGTTTAGTGAGTGCAATTTCTTTAATGGTGAGTTAGGTCCGAATGAATGAGTAGTTTCTGGGACTATGATTATTGTTGTTGGTAGAGCCACAAAGCAAAGAATGTTTAAGTAATATTTCTGACCTTTAAGAAATTAAATGTATTACTTTTTCCCAGTAAAATCATAATGTGTATTCATTATAGAACTGTAAAAATATGGATTAAAAAATAAGTACCCACACTCTCACTGAGAAATACAAAGAAAATGTAACACTTTAATCTATTTCTCCCATGCATTTCTTTTGTATCTCTGTTCATACTTTATGTACAATTTTTTTGGAATATTATAAAAATAATTTCCTATTATTTTAATATGATATTTTTGTGCCCATAACCTTAATTTCATGGACATACTATAACTCACATAATCACTCCTCTAGTTCTCAGCATCTGGGGTCTTGCCAAACCAAACTGAACTTTTCTAGAGTGACATTTAGACAGTGATGATGATTCAAAAATAATCCCTTAAAGAGATGTCAAAAGCAGAACAGGAGAGTGGAGAATTAGAGGACATTAGGTTTTTGCAAGGTGCCTTAAAAATCTATATTATGTCAATTATTAACTATAGACTAAATATGCCGAAGAGATTTGTAATATGATTTTTAATTTTATTTGCATGCTACTGGGATTAATAAAATAGAAACTCATTTTAAAGTGACATGGAATGCAGAGTATCTTCTCTTATGCATTGTGTCAAAAGTACAATCACTAACATGAGAGGAGTTCATAATACTTTTAATTAAAAAGAGATTTTCATGCTTATAAAGATTACGTAAAATTACTCCGTAGTTATCTTTTGAGTGTGAATACCAGAGCTAGTGATACTTTTACTAACAATTTCATTGAAAGCTGTCAGTATTGCTTCAGTATGGTTTGAGACAATTTATTTTCTCTTAACGTACATTATTTGAAGAAGGTAAAAGAGGGAAAATAAACAAATTTACCAACCCAGCGAATGCTTTTCTTTGGAGAAATATGAAGATGAATAACACACAGTATCTTTCCTCAATATAATTATTATATAACTGGGGAATCAAAATATACAGAAAAACATAAGTAAGATTTCTATAATAAATGTAACAGAAAGAGAAAAGAGAGAAACTGGAAAACTTCATGGAGGAAGTAGTATTTAAGTTGCATGTTGAAGGATGGGTACAACTCATGCAGGTAAATAGGAAGATTGTAAGTCTTCCTTTGGGAGGGTAGGTAACGAAACGCACGGTGGCAGTAATGCCATGACATAACTAGGGGTATTAAAAAATTACTTTGGCTGGAGTGGGGAAATTCATTCTGGGAGGTAGTAGAAAATGGAGATGGAAATAGAGATGGAAGATGGATGAAAGATTTTAGACTTTATCCCCATGTATAATGGGGCCCTTTGAAGAGTTATTTAATAGTAAGATGATAAAATAAATGATACTTGTAGATGACTAAATCTAGTAGTGATGTGTAATTGGATTGGAGTGAAGAGAGACTGAACATAAGAATACCAGCAACAGTACAGAGAGATGAGGAACTAGGGAGACAAGGTCATTACACGTGCGGATGAATGCACTGTTATAGCTTGTATTTCCCAACAAGACTAGGTCCACCCAGGAACTCCATTCTATTATGGGTGTGATTTGCCTTATCTACCTTTTTTGAACACCAGTAAAGTCACTGGGATTTCTCACAGCATTATAGTCTCAGGGTAGTCAAACTTCTTTCATGGTGTCTGTCTTCTCCCAGTATGAGTTTTCTAAGAAAACCAGGCAGAAACTGCAAGTTTCCTATGATCTAGCCTCAGAAGTCATGAAACATCATTTCTGCCATATGCATTTAGTCAAAAGTGAGTCACAGGATTCAAGATTCAAAGGGCGGGGGGGTACTTCACTGGAGCATGGGTAATGAAATTCAGCCAGAGACTCCTCACCAGTTCCTTGATGAGGGTCCAGTCCCTCCCTGTTCCCTGGGCATGATTCTGTACCAGTCAGTGATCAATAAGGGAAGTGGAACCACTGTGAGTTCTTATAGGACTAGGGGATTTATTACAGGGAATAGACATTATGCAGTTGTGGCAGCTGGTGACTAAATTTCTGTAAGGCTGCTGCCCCTCTGTCTGGTGGTGGTCTGAAGTTGTGGTCAGCTGTTAGAAAGAAAAGCTGGACCCAAAGCAAAGGATGAAAAAATAGAATGTGAGAGGACATGCTGGACCCATGAGGACAAACTTCTGTCTCTCATTTTCTCCAACCTTGACAATGCAGGTCCTTTATAGAAGTAGTGAGAGACAGACTCTGAGAAGCAGAAGGAGAGCCAGTAGGAGCTGGTGGAGCTCTAGGCGCAGTTGCTGCCCCTTCCCAGCAAGCCGAGCCAGCAGATTGGTGATGGAGTTCACAACCTCCAGGGATACCTGGAACCCACATTGAGCTTCACATTTGCAGCTTCACTTCAGCCTTTCAAATCTCACAAAAACTTCTCTTTTGGCCATGTCTACACCAGAAACATACAGGGAAGGGATTCTGGGAAACGTAGTTCTAGCTTAGTTATGTTAACATTAGTACAAACCTCCATAAAGTTCTTCTTTCCTCCAATAATACAAAACACTTCCTGTGGCTGCTGTGAATGTCTCTGCGTTGCACGGGTTGGGTGGACTTTTGAGATGTAATTGGCTTTTGGCAACCAAAAAATGCCTTCTTTGGAGATAGTTACCTAAGAGCGGATCTTTTCATTGTTTAGATATTTACTGATCTTTGATTGTTTCCTTTTTCTTGCAGTAACTGAGATGACACATTTTGCATAAAGTGCCTCAACAGGTAATTGATCTATTTCTACTTTTATGTAAGTTTGTATGGAAGGTATTTTTAAAGAATATTGCTGTGGTTAGAGCTACACTGAGTGTTTTGGCTTAGAATGTTCTGTTATGAGGAAACAATTTGAGTACTGTTTTACTGATCAAGACCTAGCTGCAAGGGTCTTTTAATTCCTAGTACTGTTACAACTCTCTCTAAGCAAGAAAAAGTAGGTGAATCAATAATGCTTAGACCCTCCCTCCTACAAGCAGATCTGAGTAGGAAATGAGCCAGTGAGAACTAAACTCAGCATTTTAAAAAAATATTCACTTATTTATTTGTTTATCTATTTAGGCTGCGCTGGGTCTTAGTTGCCGCATGTGGGCTTCTTAGTTGCCGCATGTGGGCTTCTTAGTTGCGGCATGCATGCGGGATCCAGTTCGATTGAAACCGGGCACCCTATTTGTACACAGATTCCCAGAAAATCCTACTTGCTTTAATATACACACATATGTTAAAAAACTAGCAAAAACCAGCAAGTAGCTTTGCTATTAGAAGCAAAAAACGCAATACTTCTTTCGTTTGGACATCAGTAAGTAGCCTTGCCAGGGCAAGGCCTCAAAAAGTTGCTGTGAGCCTCACTTGTTCCTCTCCATGGAAGTCTTTAGTAAAAGCCGAAAGATTTATTCGATCTGAAGAGAAATTGATATGACAGGAGGAGATGGAGCAGTGAGGAACAGGCCCTGGCAGGCGTGCAAGGGGCGTGTGCCTTGGTTTCAAGGCGGAGTGGATGCAGTTGGTATACCATGACCCTTTTATTTGAATGTTAACGATGCAGAAATCCAACCTGACCTCTGAATTTTCACTAGACCAGAGCCTTAGCATCAGGGCTATCAAATCATGGTCCCTAAAGTGTCATCTTCATGGTATCTGCTATAGGAGAAGACAGCTGGGACAAAGGTTGAGAAAATGGGGGGAGAACAATAGTGTCACTTCTTATTTTGTCTGCAGAACTCATTTCACTTTTTTACAGTATCTGCTGTTGAGTGCTCACTTTGATCTGCCCTCCTGCGTGGTTAGGAGGACTCAGATTAGCTCTTCCCCGTCCTTAATTTCTCTAGCTAGCTCAGAGGTATTTGGAACAAGATTGCACTGAGAGCACTTATTACTGAGTTTTGATCTGTTACTCTGAGAAGACCTTACGGATTTCAATTGTTTCTGTGAGAGAATGTTCTGGATTCAGTTGTTACTCTGAGAGAACATTCCAGATTTGAACACTGGAAGCTTTCTTCAAAACTGTGTTGATTTCCATTATGATGTCATCATTCTTTCATTGAGAAAAACATAGAATAATGAGAAAACGTGGCATAATAGAAAACACACGGGAAATTGAGTCTTGGCTCCTAATAGCTTTATGACTTTTACTGATTCTGGGAATTGGTTTCCTTATTTGTAAAGCTGGTTGCACTAATTATTGCTGTGGAAGTAGATTCGGTGAGAAGGTGAAAATTATCTAAAAGAAATATGGTCCAAAAATGTGGTTTATTCCTTCCAAGCGTACTTGTGTTTTACCTCTGTCTGGTGCTCTGCTGGTTGAGAAGCAGCATGATCTGAAAAAGAATCGCTTTCCTCTTCAGCACTCCACAGCTTCCCATCTTCATTCATCTCTTAAGCCTAACACTATCAATATGTGTATCACTGCCCCTTATCTCCACTTACCTGATTCTACTTGTGGGGAAGAAGAAAACTGAATGGCAAAAATAAAATTATAAAGTCATGTGGAGAATTGTAATGTTGGTGACATTCTAAAATTCTAGGGATGATTATATACTTTTTTAGTCTTCTCTTTAAAACATTTCCAGACTTACTTCCAATGTAAAAAAATAATCAGAAAATATACGTTGAATGGATATATAAATGGCTTATAAAAGTTACCACAGGTGAAAATCATCCTTTCTAAATGCAATGTAAACCATCCTTCCTAAAGGCAATTAAAGTTATTTTCCTTTTTTGTGATTTCAAGAGTATTCAAATTATCCTTTATGTATCAGATTCTTTTTTTTTTTTTTCTTTTGGGCCTGGAATCTTTAAAAGATTAAAACTTAGGAAGATTGTTTTAATAAACGTAGAGCCAAGGCTGTGCATTTCATGAAGCATCTTTGCACTGTGAATAAACCCAATTCTTTATGGATCTTTATGGATTTTGTGAGCAGGGAACACTGTTGGTTAAAGTTTGGCAAGGTTAACGAGGGGAAGGAAAGTGAGGTTATTCAATTAATTATTATTTCCTCATCTTTAAATTTTTAGTGATTACAAAGAAAACTCAGTCCTAAATAGAAAAATAAAGTCAATCCATACTAAAATAACATCTCTGTTGGTTTTTAATATGACATAGTGATACATGGATAATTACTTAGAAATAGCAAAGTAATTTTCAGCTCTTTTATGTCAGCTTCTCTGTAACCAAAACACCCAATTTTTTGCTCAGTTAGGTAGATCCCTCCTTAACCAAAAAAGTTTCTGTCAGATTCAAAACCAAAATGGAAAGTAAGAGAGGATGATCAAATTCATTTCTATTTGGCAGACACTTAAAACTGACTTTCTTCTAGGCCTTAATCTTTTTTTCCATTTCACATCTTGGCATCTCAACACTTCGCTATCTAAAAACAAGACACATTCCTTCCTTTCCCAGAGTACTAGAGTGCTTTGCTCCAGAAACAAAAACCAAGTAAGTGCTTCCAAATGCTTAGCTCCTCTTTCCCGTACTTGTTAAAACTTTCAGGTGGGATGCCAGTCTGACTCCAGGCCACAAGAGTAGTTGGGCCAGTCACGGAGAAGTATGTCAGCACCGGCATGCATTGTCAGGAAGGGCTTGTGTGGCCTGATGCTGACACAGGTAGGCCTCCAGATAGCCTCTTTCTTCATGACCATAGCTACATCTTAACTGTTCCCACCCAATGTAAATCACAGTTGGGGCCTTGGGCTAATTCTGTGTGCCTGTGAAAATGTATTATTTACCTTGAAACTATGTATGTAGGACCTTTCAGGGTTGCAAATTATTTTCGCTACTGGTTGAGGACTTTCTTCTTTCAGTGTTGAACCTAATTCTTGCATCCGATTCTCAAATAATCAGATGACAGTTTTATAAAATGGGGATTCGTTTTGGCAAAACTGTAAGCTCAACATTGAAATGCAGCTGGTTTTGCTTCTTACAGTCTAGTTTATCTCCAGAACTTAGTTGATGCTCCAGAAGTTAAAATAGACGTGAATTAGCAGCAGAACCTGTAGCATCAGACTTCGCTTTGTCTGATACTAACTGAATTAGTGATTAATTATGTTTAGAAAGTGATTTGAGCAGCTTTGAAGATCATGAAGTTGTCTATATGGGTGTTTCTCACAAGGAAAGTAGGAGTTGTAGTGATTCTAACCATCACAAAGTAACTGGGGTGGTATTTGTAAGAGAGTTTAAGATCCAATAGTATAAAATGATGATTGTGTATTAATCAGAGAATATCACCTCCAAAAAAAAGGGGCCATAAGTAAGCAGAATGGATAGTAACCCAAGGAAGTCAGAGTGAAATAACCTTATCTCAGTGGCTAAACTAAGGGTGGGGATCTCTAACAAACGGTGGAAACGGGATAGTTATACTGAGTGCTCACCTGCTGGCCTTTGCTCCTCATTGGGCCTCTGACACCAGTGCTGGTGTCACATTTGTGTGTCTGTGTGTGTGTGTACATGCATGCATATTGGGTAGTCCCAAAAAGAAAACCAAAGCAATAATAGATTTGGCATTAGGTAATGATTAATTCAGAAATTAATTTTTCTGCATTGCAATCTGTTGGCTTTTTGTATTTTAAAGTTTGCTATGTGTATGTCAGTGAGGGAGTTGGTAATTGGAAATGGACCTCTGAGTAGGGGAAGGGAGAAGTGGTCCATAAAGACTTCTAGGAGGAAATGATTCTTGAGTTGAATCTTGAAATATTATGAGGATTAGATCTGGTTAATATGAGAAGGAAGAATATTTTAGGTTGAGGAAATGACATGTAAACAAATAAACACATAAAAAGGTGAGTGAGAGTGATCATTTGGGCAATAGCAAATAGGTAGGGAAAGGGTATGGGGTATGACAGGAAATAATATAAGATGGAGACAGAAGTCAGATGATGTAAACCCATGAGTGGTGTGCTCCAGCAAGCTGAATTTTATCCTGAAAGAATGGAGAACCATTTAAGCAGAAGGACATAGTCATACCCTGATATGACTTTGGTAGAAGTGTGGAAGATTGATTAGAGAGTATCAAGTTGGAATTAGATAAGTTATAATAATTTATGAAGGAAATGATAAGGCAACAACATTCTCCTAAACAAATGCAAAAAAAATTGTTATCAAAACTTCCCGAAGTAAATATTGGAATAGTTAATTTTTTGTGCTTTTATGTCAAAGCAATATTTTGGTTTCTAACAATGATAGTTTAAATATATTCCTAATTCATTTTCATGTGTGTTAGAAATGACTAGTAAATATGCTAAATAGTTATGGAATTAATATTTTGAATGCTTTTGTGATTCTTAGATGTATATGTTTTTGCATTATTATATTCTGAAGTTTCAGAAATATAATTTCAGTGTCATTCAACTTCATTGAAGATGTACAAATATCCCAAGAGACCTCTTTTATTCTAATTTCTCTTAGTTTTGAGTCTTTTGCTCAAGTTGAAAAAGGTAAAAATTTTCAGATTTCAAAAGAAAACAAAAATTAAATAACACAAATCTAACATGTTTGTCTTCCTGTTTCCTTCAAATCTAAGAAATAGATTGATATGACTATTTAAAAACCAGATAGTATTCCAGTACCACTTAATGCTGTTAAATAAAGCTTGACATTGAAATGAAAAGGGCCCTCTTAAAAAGTGAAGTTCTTTTTAGTTCTTGGAAGGTATAATAATTAAATAAGACTGTTTCATATATTGTAAAGGATTTTGATTTTCTAACTGCAGTACACTTTGTTTCTTTGAAAAGTATTTACATTTGAGAAGATTTCTTTTGTTTGTTTTGTGAAAGTATTAATTCTGAAAACAGGTGTGGCTATTATTTATATTTAAGAAAACCTCACACAAAAAGTGAAATTGTAGATTTTTGTTTACATTCTCAAAGAGTAGTTCTTTTCGTAAAAAAGGTGTTTGAACTGATGTCTAAATGTTAATATATTTTTAAATGCAATGGGGGCTTACAAGAATACTTCGACAACTGATAGAAGAAACAAAGTGCAAAATCATGGAATGCCTGGACAGCACATACCATTAGTCACAATCTGCTTGGCTCACGTATATATTACTTATTTTGTGAAACCACCAACACGTATGACACCAGCATATGTTTACCATATGCTTTTTTATCCTTGAGTTTGTTTCCTGAATAGTACACACTGTCCTTAACACAGAATGTATTTAAAATATGGTAAATGGGTCATCACGATAGTAATTCCAAACAAATTCTGCTAAAGGACAACAAAGTATAACATTAAGAGATATAGAAGAGATGTTCTTTCACCAAATGAGACCCCCATGTCCCTTAAATTATTCCTCCTATCTATGTTTTGGTATTTTCCATTGAGACACTTTGTCCTTTAAGACAGAGATTTCAGCTTAGCATTTTCCTGAAGATTTGTAGGAGATTATAAAAGGATCCAAATAGGAAATGTTTTATCCATACTACGTACTTTTTCTGATCCATTATAAACACACAGGCATATCAGGGAAAAGTGGGCCTCTGTGGGTCTCAGTCTTTTTTTTCCTGAAAACAAGCTTTAAGTAGGGCTGTATCAAAATCAGGTGCATCCAATCACCATGGAAATATTTTTGTAATTGCTTCCTGGAGGAGCTGCAGAGACATTTGTAGTCATATATATATATATACACGTGTCTAGGTTTTCCAAATTTGGACTCTTTTGGAACACAATACCAAAGGCCAAATCCATTAACCATGGATAGAACAGAAATCTCTACACAGCAAAAGAGCTCTGAGACTCAGCCAGTGACTTCGTAATTTTAAACTATAGCAAAGTTCAAATTTGTCCAAAATTTAACTTTTTAGGTAAACAATTTTTAGAAAAATCTTATAAAAAGACTATCAAAACCTCCCTGACTTCATGTTTAGCCTTACAGACTGAAAGCCTTGGTGAAGGAAAGGAATGAAATAACATAAGAGAAAGGGGGGGGGGGCGGGAAATAGGAGGGAACAGAGAGTAAGTAAAGAGAGAAGAGGTGAGGCTTCTCGCCAGCAAAGGACTCAGGTGTCAAACTAGAGTTTATCTAACACTGGTCAAAGGATCCAGCCAAAGGGAGACCTCAAACCAGAGGTAACTTGCTGGTAGAAGGAAGCCATAAAGATGTTCTGTCTGGCACAATTTGATTATTTTCAATGAAAGAACTGCCCTTTAAACTCTTCCTTTGTTTCTTTTGTTATTTGGTAAAAATTTCTCCACCTGTGTCTATACACGAAAACACAAATAACCAAGCCACGCAATGGCATCTTGCCAATATATTTTATGAATTTATTGGCACTCATTTTGATTCGTGAACTCATTTTATGTTTTAGGGTTTTAAAAATGTTAATATGTCCCAGGCTCCCAATTTATTTGAAAACTGAGTTTTGTGTCATAATGTCTCCAATGCTTACTTGTATGTGAACTTAATATCTTACAAATGGCGTATCCTTAACTTAGCAGGTGATGTAGTTTTTTGGGTATTGTGGGTTAGTTTCCCCAAGGCTGGTACTTTTCTTTATAGTTTTTCGTTTTCTTCCACGCCTTTTTCTTGATTTGAAAACTTTGTTATATTTAAATGTCCAGAGGAGACTAGGTCCTAGTAGACGTCTCTATACTCTGCAAAATTGCATTAAGGGAGTACATTTACTAATTTACGGAAGTGAGGTAGCTAAAATGGTTTGTTCCTTCTGCACATCACTAAACTGATGGCAATTATTATTACTAAGGCAAAGAAATCAATGCTCAGGCAATCACATTGTTAATACAGACCCAAAGATCCTCTCAAAGAGATAATCCACCCAGGCCATCGGGGGCCCTCTGAAGTTTCCTTCCCATTCTGGGTGGCTGTTCTATGCAGTAAATTAGATTTGAGATCAGTACATCTCTTTCCTTCAGTTCTCTGTTTAGCCTTTCCTCACTCTCTCAATCTTTTCTGACATATATGTGAACACCTTCACAGCACTTTGGCATCTGAGACAGCTCAGCTTAATGTAAATGTAGTGATTTCCTAGGTTTTATACCTAGTAAATGGTGCAGTTGGGCTTAGACCTATGGTCAAAGAGAACTCTTTCATGTTGAAAATGTTAGAAGTCCATTCACCTTTCCTCTAGCATTGAATGTCCATTCTGGTGACCACCAGCATTCTAACATGCAAGATTTATTAAAAAATGCCATTCTCTTCTCCATCCATATCATTTTACATCATGTGACTTAAACATTTCTTAACAGGCTTCCCACTTCTTTTTTCAGGCTATTCATAAAAATGAGTATGTAGGAAAATGAGACTTTGGGCATAATTGTGTCTATTTATAGTATATCTATTGTGTGATAACTGAATTGCTTGTTTAAAATATATGGTGCTTACAGGGACCCCCTCCCTCTGGGAGAAATATTCTTCCCCCTCAAATATCAGTGTCGGCCACGTGACTAGTTGTAACAAATGGAATATGAGCAGAATGGACACATCCCGGATCTGAGCAGACGTTTCAGAGCCATACATCATGCTGCCGTTGTTCTTTTTCCTGTAGAAAAGCATTTCCCAAATTGGGGCCACTCTTTCTGCCTGGATTTGGGAATAAAGACTTGGGGCCACAGCTACCTCATAGCCAACATGCCACATGAGTGAGAAATAAACCTTGGTTGTAAGTCACTGAGGTTTGGAGGTCGGTTATCACAACATTATAATATAGCAAATGCCGACTAACCACATATAATGCATGTCAGTGGGGCCACTGGTTTCACACACAATGGCTTTTGATACATTTCTTGTGGGTAATTTTGATACACATATATTTCTAAATTAATTGGAATTTGTTAGAGCAGCTATTGTGCCAACAGCTAAAGTTATTCTTTTATATTGCTATTCACTGATTTTTTTTCATTTTTTTATATTTTTATTTTTTAATTTTTAAATTTAATTTTATTTATTTTTTTATTCAGCAGGTTCTTATTAGTCATCAGTTTTATACACATCAGTGTATACATGTCAATCCCAATCGCCCAGTTCATCACACCCCCACCCCCATCCCCAACCCCACGGCTTTCCCCTCTTGGTGTCCATACGTTTGTTCTCTACATCTGTGTCTCAACTTCTGCCCTGCAAACCGGTTCATCTGTACCATTTTTCTAGGTTCCACATACATGCCTTAATATACGATATTTGTTTTTCTCTTTCTGACTTACTTCACTCTGTATGACAGTCTCTAGATCCATCCACGTCTCAACAAATGACCCAATTTCTTTCCTTTTTATGGCTGAGTAATATTCCATTGTATATATGTACCACCTCTTCTTTATCCATTCATCTGTTGATGGGCATTTAGGTTGCTTCCATGACCTGGCTATTGTAAATAGTGCTGCAGTGAACACTGGGGTGCATGACTCTTTTTGAATTATGGTTTTCTTAGGGTATATGCCCAGTAGTGGGATTGCTGGATCATATGGTAATTCTATTTTTAGTTTTTTAAGGAACCTCCATACTGTTCTCCCTAGTGGCTGTATCAATTTACATTCCCACCAACAGTTCAACAGGGTTCCGTTTTCTCCACACCCTCTCCAGCATTTGTTGTTTGTAGATTTTCTGATGATGCCCATTCTAACTGGTGTGAGGTGGTACCTCATTGTAGTTTTGATTTGCATTTCTCTAATAATTAGTGATGTTGAGCAGCTTTTCATGTGCTTCTTGGCCATCTGTATGTCTTCTTTGGAGAAATGTCTATTTAGGTCTTCTGCCCGTTTTTGGATTGGGTTGTTTGTTTTTTTAATATTGAGCTGCATGAGCTGTTTATATATTTTGGAGATTAATCCTTTGTCTGTTGATTCATTTGCAAATATTTTCTCCCATTCTGAGGGTTGTCTTTTCGTCTTGTTTATGGCTTCCTTTGCTGTGCAAAAGCTTTGAAGTTTCATTAGGTCCCATTTGTTTACTTTTGTTTTTATTTCCATTACTCTAGGAGGTGGATCAAAAAAGATCTTGCTGTGATTTATGTCAAAGAGTGTTCTTCCTATGTTTTCCTCTAAGAGTTTTATAGTGTCCGGTCTTACTTACATTTAGGTCTCGAATCCATTTTGAGTTTATTTTTGTGTATGGTGTTAGGCAGTGTTCTAATTTCATTCTTTTACATGTAGCTGTCCAGTTTTCCCAGCACCACTTATTGAAGAGACAGTCTTTTCTCCATTGTACATCCTTGCCTCCTTTGTCATAGATTAGTTGACCATAGGTGCGTGGGTTTATCTCTGGGCTTTCTATCTTGTTCCATTGATCTGTGTTTCTGTTTTTGTGCCAGTACCATATTGTCTTGATTACTGTAGCTTTGTAGTATAGTCTGAAGTCAGGGAGTCTGATTCTTCCAGCTCCATTTTTTTCCCTCAAGACTGCTTTGGCTATTCGGGATCTTTTGTGTCTCCATAGAAACTTTAAGATTTTTTGTTCTAGTTCCGTGAAAAATGCCATTGGTAATTTGATAGGGAGTGCACTGAATCTGTAGATTGCTTCAGGTAGTATAGTCATTTTCACAATATTGATTCTTCCAATCCAAGAACATGGTATATCACTCCATCTGTTGGTATCATCTTTAATTTCTTTCATCAGTGTCTTATAGTTTTCTGCATACAGGTCTTTTGTCTCCCTAGGTAGGTTTATTCCTAGGTATTTTATTCTTTTTGTTGCAGTGGTGAATGGGAGTGTTTCCTTAATTTCTCTTTCAGATTTTTATTCATTAGTGTATAGGGATGCAAGAGATTTCTGTGCATTAATTTTGTATCCTGCAACTTTACCAAATTCATTGATTAGCTCTAGTAGTTTTCTGGTGGCATCTTTAGGATTCTCTATGTATAGTATCATGTCATCTGCAAACAGTGACACTTTCAATTCTTCTTTTCCAATTTGTATTCCTTTTACTTCTTTGTCTTCTCTGATTGCTGTGGCTAGGACTTCCAAAACTATGTTGAATAATAGTGGTGAGAGTGGACATCCTTGTTTTCTTCCTGATCTTAGAGGAAATGCTTTCAGTTTTTCACCATTGAGAATGATGTTTGCTGTGGGTTTGTCATATATGGCCTTTATTATCTTGAGGTAGGTTCCCTCTCTGCCCACATTCTGGAGAGTTTTTATCATAAGTCAGTGTTGAATTTTGTCAAAAGCTTTTTCTGCATCTATTGAAATGATCATATGGTTTTTATACTTCAATTTGTTAATATGGTGTATCACATTGACTGTTTTGCGTATATTGAAGAATCCTTGCATCCCTGGGTTAAATCCCACTTGATCATGGTGTATGATCCTTTTAATGTGTTGTTGGATTCTGTTTGCTAGTATTTTGTTGAGGATTTTTGCATCTATATTCATCAGTGATATTGGTCTGTAATTTTCATTTTTTTTGGTATCTTTGTCTGGTTTTGGTATCAGGGTGATGGTGGCCTTGTAGAATGAGTTTGGGAGTGTTCCTTCCTCTGCAATTTTTTGGAAGAGTTTGAGAAGGATGGGTGTTAGCTCTTCTCTAAATGTTTGATAGAATTCACCTGTGAAGCCATCTGGTCCTGGACTTTTGTTTGTTGGAAGTTTTTTTTTTATATATATATATTCCATTTATAGTTATTATAAAATATTGGCTATATTCACTTTGTTGTGCAGTACATCCTTGTAGATTATTTATTTATTTGTTTGTTTGTTTATTTATTTATTTATTTATTTTTGGCTGTGATGGGTCTTCCTTGCTGTGCACGGACTTTCTATAGTTGGCGCCAGCTGGGGCTACTCTTCGTTGCGGTGCGCGGGCTTCTCATTGCAGTGCACGGGCTTCTCATTTTGGTGGCTTCTCTTGTTGCAGAGCACGGGCTCTAGGTGCACAGGCTCAGTAGTTGTGGCACACAGGCTTAGTTGCTCTGCGGCGTGTGGGATCTTCCCGGACCTGGGCTCGAACCCGCGTTCCCTGCATTGGCAGGCGGATTCTTAACCACTGCACCACCAGGAGAGCCTTGTTGGAAGATTTTTAATCACAGTTTCAATTTCATTACTTGTGATTGGTCTGTTCATATTTTCTATTTCTTCCTGGTTCAGTCTTGGAAGGTTATACCTTTCTAAGAATTTGTCCATTTCTTCCAGGTCGTCCACTTTGTTGGCATAGAGTTGCTTGTAATAGTCTCTTATGATGCTTTGTATTTCTGCAGTGTCCGTTGTAACGTCTCCTTTTTCATTTCTAATTTTATTGATTTGAGTCCTCTCCCTCTTTTCCTTGATGAGTCTGGCTAAATGTTTATCAATTTTGTTTATCTTTTCAAAGAACCAGCTTTTAGTTTTATTGATCTTTGCTCTTGTTTTCTTTGTTTCTATTTCATTTATTTCTGCTCTGATCTTTATGATTTCTTTCCTTCTGCTAACTTTAGGTATTGTTTGTTCTTCTTTCTCTAGTTCTTTAGGTGTGAGGTTAGATTGTTTATTTCAGGTTTTTCTTGCTTCCTGAGATAGTACTGTATCTGTATAAACTTCCCTCTTACAACTGCTTTTGCTGCATCCCATAGGTTTTGGATTGTCGTGTTTTCATTATCATTTGTCTCTAGGCATTTTTTGATTTCCTCTTTGATTTCTTCAGTGATCTCTTGGTTACTTAGTAACGTATTGTTTAGCCTCCATGTGTTTGTGTTTTTTACTTTTTTTTCCCTGTAATTGATTTCTAACCTCATGGCGTTGTGGTTGGAAAAGATGCTTGATATGATTTCAGTTTTCTTAAATTTACTGAGGCTTGATTTGTGACCCAAGATGTGATCTATCCTGGAGAATATTCCGTGTGCACTTGAGAAGAAAGTGAAATCTGCTGTTTTCCTATGTAATGTCCTATAAATATCCTTTAAATCTATCTGGTCTATTGTGTCATTTAAGGCTTGTGTTTCCTTATCACTTTTCTGTCTGGATGATCTGTCCATTGGTGTAAGTGAGGTGTTAAAGTCCCCCACTATTATTGTGTTACTGTCAATTTCCTCTTTTATAGCTGTTAGCGTTTGCCTTATGTATTGAGGTGCTCCTATGTTGGGTGCATATATATTTAGAATTGTTATATCTTCTTCTTGGATTGATCCCTTGTTCATTATGTAGTGTCCTTCCTTGTCTCTTGTAACATTCTTTATTTTAAAGTCTACTTTATCTGATATGAGTATTGCTACTCCAGCTTTCTTTTGATTTACATTTGCGTGCAATATCTTTTTCCATCCCCTCACTTTCAGTCTGTATGTGTCCCTAGGCCTGAAGTGGGTCTCTTGTAGACAGCCTATATACGGGTCTTATTTTTGTATCCATTCAGTGAGCCTGTGTCTTTTGTTTGGAGCATTTGATCCATTCACATTTAAGGTAATTATCAATATGTATGTTCCTGTTACCATTTTCTTAACTGTTTTGGGCTTGTTTTATAGGTCCTTTTCTTCTCTTGTGTTTCCTGCCTAGAGAAGTTCCTTTAGCATTTGTTGTAGAACTGTTTTGGTGGTGCTGAATTCTCTTAGCTTTTGCTTGTCTTAAAGTTTTTGATTTCTCAGATGAATCTGAATGAGAGCCTTGCTAGGTAGGGTATTCTTGGATGTAGGTTCTTCCCTCTCATCACTTGAAATATATCGTGCCACTGTCTTCTGGCCTGCAGAGTTTCTGCTGAGAAATCAGCTCATAACCTTACGGGGGTTCCCTTGTACGTTATTTGTTGCTTTTCTCTTGTTGCTTTTAATATTTTTTCTATGTCTTTAATTTTTGTCCATTTGATTACTACGTGTCTCAGCGTGTTTTTCTTTGGGTTTATCCTTCCTGGGACTGTGTGCTTCCTGAATTGGATGACTGTTTCCTTTCCCATGTTAGGGAAGTTTTCAGCTATTGTCTCTTCAAATATTTTCTCAGGTCCTTTCTCTCTCTCTTCTCCTTCTGCGACCCATATAATGTGAATGTTGGTGCATTTAATATTGTCCCAGAGGTCTCGTAGACTATCCTCATTTCTTTGCATCCTTTTTTCTTTATTCTGTTCCATGGCAGTGATTTCCCCCATTCTTCTTCCAGCTCACTTATCCATTCTTCTGCCTGTTATTCTGCTATTGATTCCTTCTAGTGTATTTTTCATTTCAGTTATTATATTGTTCATCTCTGTTTGCTTGTTCTTTAATTCTTCTAGGTCTTTGTTAAACATTTCTTGTATTTTCTCAATCTGTACCTCCATTTTTTTTCTGAGATCTTGGATCATCTTTACTATCATTACTCTGAATTTTTTTCAGGTAGATTACCTATCTCTACTTAGTTGTTCTTCTGGGATTTTATCTTGTTCCTTCATCTAGGACATATTCCTCTGCATTCTCATTTTGTCTAAATTTCTGTGATTGCAGTTTCCGTTTGCTGGCTGCAGGGTTGTAGTTCTTCTTGCTTCTGCTGTCTGCCCCCTGGTGGATGAGGCTGTCTAAGAGGCTTGTGCAAGCTTCCTGGTGGGAGGGACTGTTACCTGGCCACTGGTGAGTGGAGCTGGGTCTTGTCCCTGTGGTGGGCAGGGTGATAAAGTCTTTTTCACTTGAGAGTAGGCCTTTGATACGGAGAATACACTGGAATTATTTCAAATTGTTACTTTTCTCCTCATTTTTCCAAAGATAAAAGATTATTTTTCTTGGCTGTTTACCATGAGAACATGGTATTGTTCCTGGAGGTAAAACCCAAGAAAGGGTTCCTGCACCCCTACCAAGACTACAAGCTCTAGGATTTTCTCGTTCTCAAGGTGGTCTACACTCCAAGCAGTTAATCAAATAAACATTTAAGTTCTCCTACCAGTTTATGGATCCAGTGGCTTTTGCTTTAGCTGAGTTGATCTCAGCTGTTTTTCTCTATATTTGCATGTGTTTCTCAATATGGAGGTAGAGGTTAGCCCTGTGATATCAATTCTCTTATGTGTCCAGGAAAAGTCATTGATTTTTTTTTTTTTTTTAATTTTATGTTGGAGTATATTTTATTAACAGTGATGTGTTAGTTTCAGGTGTACAGCAAAGTGATTCAGTTATATATATACTTGTATCTATTCTTTTTCAGTTTCTTTTCCAATTTAAGTTATTACAGAGTATTGTGCAGAGTTCCCTCTGCTATACAGTGGGTCTTTGTTGGTTATCTATTTTAAATATAGCAGTGTGTATATGTCAATCCCAAACTCCCAATCTATCCCTTTCCCCACTTCTCCCCCCACCCGGCCCCCACCCCCAGTAACGATAAGTTCATTCTCTAAGTCTGTGAGTCTGTTTCTGTTTTGTAAATAAGTTTGTTTGTATCATTTTTTTTTAGATTCTGCATATAAACAATATCATATGGTATTTGTCTTTCTCTGTCTGACGTCACTTAATTATGATAATCTCCAGGTCCATCCATGTTGCTGCAAATGTCATTATTTCATTCCTTTTAAAAATTTTAAAATTAATTAATTTATTTATTTATTTTTGGCTGCGTTGGGTCTTCGTTGTTGCACTCAGCCTTTCTCCAGTTGCGGCGAGCGGGAGTTACTCTGCATTGCGGTGTGCGGGCTTCTCATTGCGCTGGCTTCTCTTGTTGTGGAGCACAGGCTCTAGGCACACAGGCTTCAGTAGTTGTGGCACGCAGGCTCAGTAGTTGTGGCACACGCACTTAGTTGCTCCATGGCATGTGGGATCTCCCCAGACCAGGAATCAAACCCATGTCCCCTGCATTGGCAGGCGGATTCTTAACCACTGTGTCACCAGGGAAGTCCCTATTTCATTCTTTTTAATGGCTGAGTAATATTCCTTTGTATATATGTACCAAATCTTCTTTATCCCTTCATCTGTTGATGGACATTTAGGTTGCTTCTGTGTTTTGGCTATTGTAAACAGCACTGCAATGAACATTGGGGTGTATATATCCTTTTGGACCATGTTTTTCTCTGCATAAATGCCCAGGAGTGAGCCTATTGCTGGAATATGGTAGCGCTATTTTTAGTTTCTTAAGGAACCTTCATACTGTTCTCCATAGTGGCTGTACCAATTTACATTCCCACCAACAGTGTAGGAGTTTTCCCTTTTCTCCACCATTTATTGTTTGTAGACTTTTTGGTGATGGCCATTCTGACTGGTGTGAGGTGATATCTCACTGTAGTTTTGATTTGCATTTCTCTAATAATTAATGATGTTGAGCATTTTTTCATGTACCTTTTGGCCATCTGTATGTCTTCTTTGGAGAAGTGTCTTTTTAGGTCTTCTACCCATTTTTTAATTGGGTTGTTTTGATATTGAGCCACATGAGCTGTTTGTAAATTTTGGAGATTAATTCCTTGTTGATCGTATTGTTTGCAAATATTTTCTCCCATTCTGTGAGTTGTCAGTTAGTTTTGTTATGGTTTCCTTTGCTGTGCAAAAGCTTTTGTGTTTAATTAGGCCCCATTTGTTTATTTTTGTTTTTATTTCTGTTACTCTAGGCAATGGATCAAAAAAGACATTGCTGTGATTTATGTCAAAGAGTGTTCTACCTACATTTGCCTCTAAGAGTTTTATAGTGTGCTGTTTTACATTTAGGTCTTTAATCCATTTTGAGTTTATTTTTGTGTATGTCGTTAAAAAATGTTCTAATTTCTTTTTTTGCATGTAGCTGTCCAGTTTTCCCAGCACCATTTATTGAAGAGACTGTCTTTTCTCCATTGTATAGTCTTGCCTCTTTTGTTGTAGATTAATTGACCATAGACTTCTCTCCTGTTCCATTGATCTATATTTCTGTTTTTGTGCCAGTACCATACTTTTTTGATGACTGTGGTTATGTAGTATAGTCTGAAGTCATGGATCCTGATTTCTCCAGCTCTGTTTTTCTTTCTCCAGGTTGCTTTGGCTATTCAGGGTCTTTTGTGTCTCCATATATATTTAAAAATTTTTTGTTCTAATTCTGTGAAATGTGCCATTGGTAATTTGATAGAGATTGCATTGACTCTGTAGGTTGGCTTGGGTAGTAGAGTCATTTTAACAATATTCATTCTTCCAATCAAAGAACATGGTATTTCTTTCCATTTGTTTTTGTCATCTTTGATTTCTTTCATCAGCATCTTATAGTTTTCAGGGTACAGGTATTTTGCCTCCTAGATATTTTATTATTGTTGATGCAGTGGTAAATGGGATTTTTCTTTAATTTCTCTTTCTAATCTTCTGTTGTTAGTGTATAGAAATGCAACGGATTTCTGTGTATTAATTTTGTATCCTGCAACTTTACTGAATTCATTGATGAGCTCTAGTAGTTTTCATCTTTTTTAGCTTTTTTTCTGGCCTGGAATGATTACTTCCAAGCTGAAGTCATGTCATAGCTGAAACCAGAAGTCAATATTTACTTTTTTTGATAAATAAAATAGCTGAGTGTTTCAATTCAGGACTCATTTTTCTTATTTAAAATAATCCTCACTATTGATAGCTTATAGAAAAAAATTATAAAGTCCATGAGGAAATTCATTGCCAAGAGAGAAAAGGCACACATACAACAAATGGCAGTATTTGTACTTGAGAAACTAGAAAAACCAGAATCCATTCTGAAAGGGACTTTAAAGCAAACATATTTAAAAGATCAGAGGATAAAATGAATTCAGTAAGATCCATAAGAAAATTTTAAGACTATATGATAAAATGAACAAGAAGATTGTAAAAAGCATCAAATATAATTTTGGTAGCTAAAAGTGTAGGATTGAAATAATAAAAACTCAGTGGATCAGTTAAAGCATTGATTGATATAGATAACCAGAGAATTAGAAGATAAATCTGAAGAAGCCATTCAGAATGCAGCTCAGATATTTTTTTAAAAAGACAAATTATGATTTGTCCTAAAAAAAAAAAAAAAAGACGAATTATCTTCAGGGAAGACAAAATGAGAAGCTCTGCTATGTGTCTAAAAGGAGTCCCAGGGGAGAATGGGAGAGAGAAAAAAGTCCTGATGTGATGGTTCCAAGTTTTTAGGAATTGTAAAAATATTTTGAGTCCCCTTTGATTGTAAAAGCATATCAAGTCTCTAGTAAGATAAATAAATGCAAATTCATTCCTTAAAAACATCACAGAAACTGCAGAACATTTGGAGAGAGAGTAAGAGGAACGTTTTAAAGGCTACTAGAGAGTCAAGACGGATTACATATAGATAGCAATCACAGTGGCAGAGTATTTCTTAGAAACATCAATGGATCTCAGAAGATAAAAGACAAATATCTTTAAAGTACCGAGGGAAAATCTGTTTATTTAGATTTAGATACCTTTTCCACACAACCATCAAGAAAATGAAAAGGCAACCTATAGAATGGGAGAAAATATTTGCAAATCATATATCTTATAAGGGGTTAATATATGAAGAACTCATACAATTCAGTAGAAAAAATGATTTAAAAATTGGCAGAGGAACACACTTTTTTCCAAAGAAGACATACGAAGGACTAAGAGGTACATGAAAAGGTGCTCAACATCACTAATCATCAGGGAAATGCAAATCAAAAGCACAATGAGGTATCACCTCACATCTGTTAGAATGTCTATTATGAAAAGACAAGAAATAACAAGTATTGGCAAAGATGTGGAGAAAAGGGAACACTTGTGCACTGCTGGTGGAAATGTAAATTGGTGCAGACACTATGGAAAACAGTATGGAAAACAAAAAATTAAAAATAGAACTACCACATGATCCAGCAGTTCCACTTCTGGGTATTTATCTAAAGAATGCTCATTGCAGCAATATTTACAATAGCCAAGACATGGAAACAACCTAAATATCCATCAATGGATGAATAGATAAAGAAAATTATATATAATTGTACATACACAGGAATATTATTCAGTCATATAAAAGATGGAAATCCTGCCATTCATGACAATAAGAAGGGACCTTGAGAGCATTATGCTAAGCGAACTAAGTCAGACAGAGAAAGACAAGTACTGTGGGATCTCACACATGCAACCTAAAAAGCCCAAACTCATGGATACAGAGAACAGATTGGTGGTTGCCCGAGGCAGGAGGTGGGAGGTTGGCAAAATGAGCGAAGGTGATCAAAAGGTACAAACTTCTAGTTATAAATAAATCTGGGGTTGTAGTGTACAGCATGGTGACTGTAGTTAAGAGTACTGTATTATATATTTGAAAGTTGCTGAGAGAGTAGATCTTAAAAGTTTTCATCACAATAAAAAAAGTTGTAACTATGTGTGGTGATAGATGTTAACTAAACTTATTTTGGCAATCATTTTGCAGTATATACATATATCAAATCATTATGTTGTACACCTAAACTAATACAAAATAATTTTTTGTAATGTACAGCATGGTGACTGTAGTTACGAGTACTGTATTATATATTTGAAAGTTGCTAAGAGAGTAGATCTTAAAAGTTTTCATCACAATAAAAAAATTGTAACTATATGTGGTGATAAATGTTAACTAAACTTATTTTGGCAGTCATTTTGCAATATATGCATATATCAAATCATTTTGTTGTACACCTAAACTTATACAAAATATATGTAAATTATATCTCAATTAAAACAAGATTCCACATATAGAGAGATCTCACACACACACAAAGAAAAACTTTTCACATCTTTTGCCATTTTTTTTTACACTTTTAATATCTAATGATCAGGAAGATGTGTAATAATTTAAAAGTAACTCTATATACAGTAACACTTAAAACTGAATTTGTATCATATTAAACACAACTGTATCTACATACATTTGAAAGGTGATGATGTAAGTCCTTCTCTATAATATATATGTCATATGTGTAATGTGTAACATGTAATAGATGTTTAACATATACTAAAATACATTTTATTGTCAATCAATGGCCAGAGCTTAGTGCTTGAACATAATCATGGACCATTTGCCACAATTACTCACCCACAATATTTTTTAAAACTGTAACTTGACAGCGTCTCATGGCTCTGTTTTGAAGCTTGTTTCTTACAGTCCTGGTAGTATATTATTTTATGCTGAGTTTCAGCCATATTGGTCAACATACCTTCAAATTATAGTATTTTCCAGCCTTTGCACATTCTAACAGATATCCCTGGTGCCCAGCTGCTGTGATTTGCTCTGGTGGAGACTCAGGCTGTTTTAAGAGACAGTGTAGTTCTGGAATGTAGGACTGACTTTGGATCTCAGTGCAGCATACATGCAGTTGGCTAAGGATCAGAGTTTTGGCTGCATGGATAGATCTGGGTCCTCTGAGAGCAATTCTAATTTCAGGTATCTTAGATGTTGGAGGATATTGCCAAAATATTTTTTATTCCTTAAAAACACTCAGATTCCCCCTCCCCTGCCACTTTTTCAGTCTAATAAATCCCAAAGGAGCCTTAAAAATAAAATATATTTTCAAAACAAAATGTGTTCTCTCAATCATAGGAGAAACAGCTGTTTCTCACTGGGTCATTCAGTCAGAATATATCCATGAAATATATATATATATATATATTTCACTTTTTGAGAGGGTGCAAGTAATATATGTGTTATACTTTTAGCCACACCTTTGTTTGCTCTGAGATTAAAGAATATATGTGATTTCCTTAGAAATATACAAGCTCAGGAAAAACCCTCATGATTACAAATCCTTGCCCAGCCATCAGCTTCTTCTTATATGCTGGGAATGCAGTTTCCTGAGGAACAACTTTCAGGAAAATGTGCCATTCTTTGATGTCTTAATTTCTTATCTTTGAATCTCCGAACAGTTTTTAGAAATTCAAGGCATGTCGACTCTTTTCAGCTCATTAATTCAACAAATTTGGTTGATCTCTATGCCAGGCACTGTGATAGTTGGTGGGGATTCCCTGATGACTCTGAAAGAAATAGTCCATAGCCATGCAACATTAAGTTCTCAATGCCCTTGATACCAGATTCTTGGCTTCAATGGAAAACTTTACTTCTTTTTAAAAACTATCAGTGGTCTCTCCTCTCTTATTTTTTGAGCCAGATTCCTCACACACAGCAGCAGTCATCTCCCCCATCATAGCTCAGCCTGAACTTTCTGAAGGACTTTCTATTGCTGGACTGTATCTATATAGCTGGTGGCAGAATGGTTCTAAAACAGGAATACAGGGGCATCATTTTTCTAAACAGATAAGTCAGTGATACCTCTTAGTACACACACAGCATTGCGAACAACAGAAGACCAGAAGTATCAGTTGCTCTGTTTTGGGTAAAGTGGGAGATAGGCATTTTTGCAGTACAGCTCAGTGGAAAGAACTTGGACATTAGAGTTTTTTCTAAATCTTTCATAGAGCTATATGAGCTTGGACAATGTCTTCTTTTGTCTTTTGTTTCTTCATATGGCAAATGGGAATAATATTACCTGGCTTATATGGTTGAGTATTTATTCAGAAATGGTACAATGCAGCAATAGTGGATAGTAACTATTATATATAAAAATATGTACATTTTATCTTATATATGACTTATGGAATCAATATTGATTAACTAGGGCACAGCTCTACTTGCCATGGATATGCTATGGATATGTATTATTTTACACCTTTTAACCTCTGATCTGCTCCAGCAACAAAATATGCTGCTAGTTCCATGCTCTGTCATGCAAATAAACACGGAATGACCACAGTATTTAGCGTAAGCTGGTCTTCTAATACTTAATATGAAAATCATTGCACTTATAGCTACCAAAATTTAGCTTTCCTTTTTCTTAAACATGGAGAATTTTTAAAAACCCATTTCAGACCTGAAAGACACCTCAGTTTTTGTATCTAGTACTGGCTTTTGTCCAAATGTCATGTAAGGAATTTATTAATATTACTATAATACTTCAGAGGACTGTGGAATGTACATTCTAGGCAAATTTTTTAGGCTCTGTAGGGGGGGAAGGGAAAGAGCAGAGATGATGGTGGGATAGAATTCTCTTCTCTGCAGGAGGGAGAAAGAGAATTTTCTTTATGCCACTCTTTCACGTTGAGGCCTGCACCGCTGTGCCCGTAGCATCCTAACATAATGTTAAATCACTGGTTCCTGCGTGGGCTAGTCCTATCTTGTCACTGACTCAGAAGGAATGTAATAAGAATTTCCTAAAAATGTATTGGTGACAATAAAAAAAACAGAGACTAATATATTTTATAACTGTATTTCTTGGGCAAGCCAGTACTATTTTGGTAAAATAAAAATATTTCATACTTCATTGTTAATACTTTCATTTAAAATATGCATCATTTTTGTTTTTGTTGCAAATATTTTGGAATATTATCATCTACTATTGATATAATAAAAGTTTAATTTAATATTTTTAAAGTTCTTTAATGGGAAAACTGACACAGGTTAATCAAAGACATTGAGAGTAATCGCTGTTTTTTTATGAGAATTTTCTCCAACACTTAGCTATTTAAGAACATTTCATTTAATTTAATCACTAAATGCAAAGGTCTTTGCCTAGTCCATTATCTTTGACCTATTTCCAGCATTTGTTGGAGTTTTCCTCCCCTTTCTTATTGAAACCTCACTCTTCCTTAGGCTTCTGTAACATGTTCCTCTCTAGATGTGCTGATTATTTACTTATTGTCTCTCAAATTCAAGACCCCTTTTTCTACTCTGCTCTATAAGGCTGGGCATGGAGCTCTATAAATAACTTTTCCCAGACTGCCTTATCAGTTGGCTTCTGTTAGGCCCTGCCAGTAGAGGGCCCTAGAGAGAGGTTGGAAGGTGAAGGGAGAGAAGGAGGGTTTCCTTTCTGGTTTTCCAGTCGGTAGCAGCATTGTTCCAGTAACAGGGGACAGCTGGCTGCAGCCTCCAGCTTCTTTTGCCACTGCCAGCACCTGTTGGTAACAACATGCTTCCTTTAAAGACTGGAGTATGAGATGTTCCCGTATTCCCTCACACACTGGAGCACATTCTTCTGGGCACCTGTTGAACTGTGTCCCCTCCGCAGAGTTCTTGGCACCTGCCCGGCCAGAGATCTAAGAACCAGCTTCAAGGAGCTTTCGCCAAAGGACCAAACACCAGGATTTCTGGGCCCCTCATCCAAATTCAAGGTTCTGACATCACCACCTCTTTTCCTTTGTTTTCCCAGCCCAAGGGGCAGTAGCTGCTTCCTACAGTTATTAATCTCTGTGCAAACTCAGCAATCCCTTTTCTGTTCTTGCAACCATCTAATATCAACTGATTCTCTGTATTAAATTCCATTTTAGAAATACCTAGCGTGCTTTCTCTTTTCCTGACGCTATTCACAGTTCTCTCTTTACTCTGCTTCCTTTACTGGATCCTTTTTCCCCGGGAATGTTTAGTCCTTCATATATGCTCTGTATATCAAAATCTGTATATCAAAGGTCGGATCCATTTCCTCAGCTTCAAACATCACATCTCCACCAGTTCACATCATCAACTGTTCACTCAGTATTTTTGTTGGAATTTCCTATCAACTCAATGTATTTACAATGACTCAGATCAAACTCTTCTTTCACGTACCATTTCCATGTTTCACCGTGTGCTTCCTCTTCAAACTTGCCTGTTTCAATCAATGGTACCTCAATCATCTTACGAAGACTCATACTTTAGAATTTTAAAATTCTCTCCTCTTATTAGACCCTCATGTTCAGTCAGTAATAATATCACCTAGATTATTCTTTTATACTATATTTTGCATTTATCCTTTTCTTACCCACTACCATCACCAATACCCTAATTTAGATCCTCATTAACCTCACTCTCTGATGACCAGTAAAATCCATACTTGTTTACCTGTTCCCAAAATTATTCTCTTGTGTACCTTGCTACCAGTCTAATTCTCATAGACCCTGAAATCCCCTTCCACAAACCTTCAGTGCTTCCTTCAGCCCGGAAGATAAAATGCAAACCCCTCGGCTGGAAGTCTTACCTCAATAAATGTTTGGCTTTGTCTCTTACCATTACCTCCAATTAAATCTCTACTACAGGAAAATTGGTTTTCTCAATGACATCCCACTTTTCTAACCTTGTCACTCTGTAGAATGTACCCTATTCAGCAAAGCTCTTCTTCGTAATGCCTTCCAAGAACATCTCAGACAGAATTGATCTCTCCCTGTGAGGAACTTTGCCTGGAAACCACTTCTCTGTATTAACTATTTGGCACTAGTCATGAGTTGCATGCAATGCTATCATGAGAAAAGAGGGAAGTATATATTTAACAGATAACAGAGTAGCGCATGGGTGGTCACGCTGTGTGTGAGACAACTCTTAGGATGTATCTATCCAATGTTAGGTCAAATAAGAGGCAAAAAGAAAAAAAAATCTGAACTAACAATTCATTTTTCCTTCTTGACAATAATTTAAAATTTTTTTTAAATTTAGAAGTCACTAAATTAATCAGCTATATTACCTTAATTTTTTGTAGAGATAGAATTTATTAATAAGCCTTGATATTTCTCATTTTATGGGAGTATGTGCTCCATCATTCATAGTTCTAAAATTTTTGTCTTGTATCAGAGATCTGGAAGAAATAATAACATATATTAACATACATAAAATATATTAATATATTTTAGTACTTCTTAAAGACATAAAATATTTTGGGGAAGTTTTGTTTGAGAAAAATTTCCTGCCATATTCCCTCCCTTTCTTCCTTCCTCCCTCCTCCCTTCCTTCCTTCCTCCCCCTCTCCTTCCCTCGCTCCTTCTCTCCCTTCCTTCCTTCCTTTCTTTCATCCATCCAAATATGTTATAGTAACTCTTGCTTCTGAAAGCCAGGATTCTAATAGTGTCAGATTTCATGATTAAATCTGATAATGTCAAATCTCATTATTAAATGTGACCCATCAGATAAATGCCAGGTTTTGCAGTGTGTAGAGATTTTGAGTGCTTCAAAGGAAAAATGTCTACAGAGAGCAAAATATTTATAAAAAGAATACCAACAAAACGATGTGGAACTGCTTTGTCTACACTTTCTTGAATGGCTTTCTATAATCCGACCCTTGGCAGTGTACAGACAAGTTGAGAGAATTGTTATATATGGAAAACCTCCAAATAACTAAAGAGATATTTTGAACTGTATAGTATGTTAGGAAGGAATCTGGAAAGAGCATCTTAGTTTTTTGCTTTCAGAGAACTTTATAACTGCATAATTTTAGTATGATACCCAAAAACAAATTGAGCTTCTAGTGGGTTTCAGGACAGTTAGTTATGCACAGAGTCAGTGAGTCCCCATGAATGGCAACTCTACACCTCCCACAGTATCTATTTTTACTATTAACATTTTGAAAGTCAAGATGATCTAATTATGTAACTAATAACTGGACAATGAAAGTTTAAATTTATATAATCATATGTTTAATAAGTAGATAATGAGCCCAGTGATAGCAGGGTCCTCAATAAACTTATAAATACACAAAAAAATATGTCCTGCTTTTATTCTTATTCGGTTTTCCATGGATACGGAGAGTAAACGATAAATATTTTTCTCATTAAAATCCCTCATATACTTGAAGTCAGCCAAAAAGTCTCCAATGAATAGATCGAGCATGTTCCTGGTTTGCCCAAAACGGTCCCAGCATGGGTCAGTTGTCTTGGCAAAATCTATAATAGCCACTCCCTCCCTTTGCTCTGAAAAGTTTCCCAGATTTTAAATCTGGGAATTATGTGGTCAATCCACTCATTAATCTTCGCTCATTCAGGCCAAATAATCCATATATAATCCATTCTTTTTAGAACTATCTTCATTGTTTTTCTCTAAATCATCTCTACTGATAAGGGAGCAGGTTGCAAATTTCCTCCCCTTAACGGTGTGGAGACATTTCAATAGTGAAGGTACCTGCTTTCAGAAAAGATAGCACCAGATCCAGTTATTGAAAGACCAAAGTTAAGGAATAATTGAGGGGGTGGAAGTATTTAAGAGTGACAGAAAGGAGGAGGGTGAGAGAAAGGGTGCCACTGAAAAGTTTATGATAAGCAGATGAATTCTAGTACAAGAAATCAAACACCACGTATTTCAATTCCCACCAGAGGTTCAATTAGAAATAGAATCCTTCTTTGCTTCCTGCCCTACGCTGGCGTGTTGTTACAGGGCATGCACTGTTTTAACAGCTGCAGAGTCTTACCTCAAGAGTGATGGAATTGCACTGGTGATGTTGATCCCTGTATGGAGTTAAAGCTAAGAGGAAACTTGATCATTTGCAGTATGATTTAGGAATTGAAGGTGAGTTATGCTCTCTGTATGAGGATAATGAGTTAAGAAAGTCTAAAGTATGTGAAGTCTTAGTACCAGTTTTGCCCAGTAAACCTAGTGTTGGACTTTCTCTTTTCAGACAAACCAAGTATGAAGAACAGCATAGACAAAAATGTACAAAAAGTAAATTTTAAAAAATTAAAATATGAACACTGAAATATTCATTTGAGCCTCTGGAACAAGCAAATGGCAAGATGTCACTTGCTTATTTTCTTTTTCTATAGTTTTCTATCCTCCTTTTCTAACTCTGCCTCTATTCCTGTTATTATCACCTCACATTTAATAACTGTGAATGAGCAGACATCTCCTTATATCCATGTGTTCCTCTGGTCCACTGGTCCTGAAACTTGATCATGCATTATGAACACCTCGAGGGTCCATTGTAACACAGATTGCAAGAGCCCTACTCCCAGAATTTCTGATTCAGTAGGTCTGGGGTAGAGCTCCAGAATTTGCCTTTGTAATGTGTTCCCAGATGACACTATTGCTGCTGGTCAAGGGACCACACTTGACAAGCACTGTTCTAGTAATTCAAGGTCTTGCTGAAAGGCTTGGTGAAAGTAAACTACTGAGAGGGTAAAGGGAAATGCAAATGCATTGTTTGGGAAGAACATAGGAAAACGAAGCACCAGCTCCCTCAATCAGACTTGTGAAGGGCTCATCACCACTCTTCCCTCTGTGGTCTCCTCCACCAACCCTGCCTCGTTCTTCTGAATTTGATGCTAGGGGTTACTTTTCAAAGCATTCCAAGAGGAAAAGTATGTTTATTGAATTTGAATTTATTGATTAACTAAGTGAATTCATAGATTTGAGAATATTAGGTAAGAGTAACTTTGTAACAACTGGATTTTAAATGTTTGGTGATGTGTTGAGAACTGTTGTGAATACAACATTCATTAAAATATACATAATGAACCTATGTACACGATGGCATGAAAGATGGTGACCTGATCTGGTTTTGGTTCCCAGAATATGGCACAGATGATGCACAGGTGCAGTGTGCATTGTTCAGTTGGCACGTTACTTGAATGGTTTTGTTGCTGCTGTGTGTGTCAAAGTATTCAATTTTTTCTTCTCCTGCCTGCAGACTTCTGCCTTTTAGTTTACATTTCTTTCCATTTACTTACTACATTTAATCTGTATTTATTTTCATCTTGTTGCCAGAGTCTCCTTAGATCTCACTATGTAATATCCTCATATTCTTTACTTCTAATTTCAGTAATTACTACCTTCATTTTACTCACCTTTAGTGCTCTAGTGATTTTTCCATTACCACTTTAACTAACCTTCCCCCCCACACTTATATCTTTTTCAGTATCTTAAAATATAGTGGGATATCTGATTATTTTATTTCTCTTTAGCTAGAACCCATTTTTTTTTACAAAATGTTTTGGGATATCTTTCAATGATATACACAAAACCCAAAAATATATGCATAAATTATAAAGCCAAGGCCATGAAAAATGTAGAAGACAAAAGCAAACTCATAGAAAATTTAGAATTAAGGAATGCATATAAAGACTTTAATAATAACATACTTTCATTAATAAATTTAACTCTGAGCTCCTTGGCAGCTGAAGCAAAAGGAGCTGTGATTAGTTTATAGGAATCATATGATCACTTAAGGAGAGGACATACTAGTTGTTTGTAAGGTCAAGCACAAAGGCCCATGCCTTGAGTGGGTCTTTATATAGGGGATTCTGGTTTATGTAGTGGCTGACATTTTAATAGCATTATTGAGTAACTGTAGTAGTCCATTTCATAAAGCATTTTTAGGGCATCTATTAATGTAAGCCAAGGGATAATGTCAAAGTACAACAAAGGAAATATCTTGTCAGAGGCTAAGTAAATAGCACAGCATGATTCAGGGGTTAAAAATTAGGATGTCTAGAGAGAGAGACATACACTTCATTTTTTTCAAAACAATCTCCAGAAATGAAATTCCTTTCAAATGGCTTCTGAGAGAAGTTAGCTAGCAAACAGTTTGAAAGTATGTTCTCTGGCAATAAATAATTCTTTGTTACTGATTAAGGACAGACTCTGTATTTTAAAAATTAACTAACTGAGCAGGAGGGTTGACAACCTTTTATGAAAACCAGATCAAAAACCAACACTACTTCTTGAATAGATGGCCACCCAATTTCCACATTGAGGTGGGCCAATAGAATAGGTGGGTCCGAGTTTACTTGAGAAACAGTTTCTGAGTCTTTTTCAGCATGTGAACAAACGAATTATTAAGTCTCTAAAGTTCTTCACCATGCAGTGTGACCTAGGTGATTTAGATTGGAACATTTTCAAAACATAAGTTACCAGCCACCCACTATGGCTATAGAAAAAGAAAATATCTCAGCAAATGCACTGATGGAACCTCTGGTTTTAAGAAACTAATTTCCTTGGTGAATCTGCCAGGATGAATTAGTTACGAGTGAATGTGTAACTAGCTAAATTATCTTGTTATATGGTGTTGATAGGATCAGTTACATTTTGAAAGATAACTGACCCAAATAATTTTGGTTTTAAAGTAAATGATTTTAAGCAATCTTTGATAATAATAGTTCATAAGCAGAACCAATTTCCCCTTAAGAGTCCTGATAGTCATAATCATGGTGTAAGCATATAGAAGGAACATTCTAGTCTCAATATCAGACATAGTTGTAGTGATCAAACAAACCAATGAAATGTGTAAAAAGAAAATGGGTGGAATTAAAACACAGAAAGATTTTCTGTTCTTTAAAATTATTTGATTAGCTAGTAGGCCATTTCTCCCAATCTTTATTCTCCCAAAAGAGCTATGGCTTTACCAGCAGATCTGTATAGAGCACCAGGACCAGTACCAGGAAATCACTTAGCAGATATTGACCATTAGTTTTTGCCCAAAGTAAAAGGCTGAGTAAAACTCTACCAAAGTATGTCATTCTGGATAGACTTGGTCACAAGGACAAGATTCAACCAAGTTTGTAACATTGGTCTTTTATAGGATAATCTTGCCCCAAATCTATTATTTCTTATATAAAATATTGAGCTAAGAAATATCTATCTGTAGTTTGTCAAGGAGAAAATTGGCATGGAGTTTGAGATGGAATGTATAATTAATGATACCTTGTTTCAGAAATACTGTAGCTTTCCAACTCTCTTGCTAAAGATCTATATATTTTTTATTTTTCAAGCCTAAGAATGCTATTGTTCTGTTAATGGAGAAAATGATTCCTGGTTCTAAAGGAGTTGAAGACTTCTGAGTGAATACATAAGAACTGGAATGTTTCCCCTTTCTTATTTTCCATTCACTGTAGTCATTTAATGATAACTAAATGTCACTGGAGGTTGGGATACATGTGAAATGTACCAAAATAATCTTTGCATAGAAGGAAATCAATTTTAGCACCTTTTAAGGCTATGACATAAGAAAAACCCTGCAAATAACTGTGACCAGCACTGAGGCAAGCTAAACTTATTTTCAAATCAATCACTGAGAGGGAAGAGCTGAGAAACAATTTCTTGCTTGTACTGCTCTATAGAAAAATTATGAAAGATACAAAATGTATTATGTTCTTTGATTCCAAATGCATCCTCTTGTGTTCCTTATGTCTTCTTTAGTGTAATAATTTATGTAAAACATGCTTTTTCTTATGAGCAGTTATAAGTATCCATGTTTCCCCATGAGAATGTTCGAGTAGTTAACATATATGAAGAGTAAGTGATACATACTTAGTAAAAATGAACTGTTTTTTGCTATTACAACTCTGTCTCATTTGAGCCGAAAGACAATATTAAAGGTATGTGCGTAAGTGGGACTCTTATTGCATCTGTGTCTTCTTCTAAATTAATGCAAAAATAAATATATAAAAGACATTCTATCATTCTGTTTACTAGATCTAGAATGGGCTACACATGTTCTGGAGACCTCAGTAGATTTACAAACTTAGCAGATTTACTGAGCAGACTGAGAATTCCTCCTCCAAGCTGCTTCATTGCCTCTTCCTGAGATCCTCAGTGAATTTTGTATTTGTAGAAAAAAATTTGTCTCACAGTCTTCTGGAAATTTGGAAAGACTCAGAAATCACCCCTTTTTCTGAAGTTGTCTCTTGAGATGTGTTTCTTTTCCTATCGTGTCTCTGAAATGTAAAGTTCCTGCACAGTTGTACATACCATTTTATTTTTCCTTCCTTATATTGAGACCTAAGCATGTTCTAGCAGAGTAAAAATTTCATTTGGCATGTAGCCCATATATTGATGTTCCAAATGATATTTCTCCTAGAACTTGTTGGCTTCTATAATTAACCATTCTTTACATATCAGAGCATATAACTCACATTGCATCACATTTATCTAAGGAAATTCTATTATTTATATCTAAAGGTAAATGGGCCAAACTTCCTTATATACCACAGCAGCAGATTGTGTGCTTTCTTACAGAAATGACCTGGAATGCTTTGGATTCAGTATGGTTATTTCATTGGCCTTTTGACAAATAAAGCTCAGCATTAAAGCCAGAGATCCTTAGTAACATAAGTCACTCTATAGAGTTTAGAAAGTTCAATTAATTCTATCAGTTGTCCCATATGCATCTCAAAGAAAGGTCATATTAGCCCATTTACTTTACTTTCGACTGTATACCACATACAGTATTTGCATGCAGATCAGAATTACTTTAGAACAGATTTCCACAGGATAGTCATTGAGGAATCAACGAGTTTTACAAAAGTATTTGTCCTATTCATCATTGAAAACTTGTTTTAAAGAGTGACTCAGTTATAAAGTCACAACCACTCTCAAGGCCTGAAATCATCCATCCCTCTTTGATGGAATGAGTAAAATTTAGTAGTCTGGGTATGAAGATTCATTTAGAGATTCAAAATTGTTTGATTTGTAGCTTTGTGCTCTTAGAAACATCTCAGTGCCTCAGAGCAATTATAGTAAAAAAGGTTAATACTGCCTCACTCTCTGAATTCATCAGTAAGAGGCACATATATAAGTCACAGCATCCATATTGATAACCAACATTATTTGAAACAGAGAACCTCAATATAGGTGCTAAAACTGGGGAAATATTTCATTTGCTACAAATGGAGAATTAATTTAGAAAGAATGATGTTAGCCTCAGAAGAATATAAAATTTCTTAATTGGTAATGTGGAATAATAGTAAGAACAGGGCCTCTATTTGAATCAGGTTTCAACATAACTACTACATTGGATGTAGAATTGCATTATTGATATCTACTTGTCTTCCCTTCTAATTATAAGCAATTCCAAGTTAAGACCTCTCTCCTTTATATGCCATGAATGCTCACACCTCCTAGTACAGAGATGAAGACACACTACTGATGTCAAAAATCTCAGTGTTGAAGAAATAGTGGATTCTATAAGTATCTGTATCTAATTTATTTCAATTTAACAAATGCCCATTGAGTTTCCAGGCAACATTCTGGGTGCAGTAAGTTGCAGATATGAATAAGCCATGGTCCCTGACATCCAGTGAAAGAAACAAACACATTCAACTAATTATAATGGAATATGTATTTTAATGATGGTCTGAATAAATTGTTACGGAAGCACAGAGGAAGAAATGATTTATTTTCTCAGATAAAATATTCAAAAATTGATTCTCAAAGTGCAAAATGTGTGAATTTCATCTTGATATGAATTAGAATTTTCTTTTGTCAGATGAACAGAGTAAAAACATTTCCAGTAGGAGAAATGGAATAAGAAATGAAAGAAGTATATCACATTGTGCAAGTAATATTGAGCACCTTAGTATGATTAGAGTGTAGGGAGAGATACTGATTGAATAAATGAATGAATGAAGAGTGGCATAAATTGAAGAATGCTACTCAGTGGATCCTCTAGTTAATTCAGTGCAGACCATGTGGATCCATTTTAATTAAGATAATGAAAGAACCAGATTGTGTTTTAGAAACCTTGGTAGGCAGTCTGGAGGCTGGATTGGAGAATGTAGCTACAGGGGAAATGGAAATTCAAGGAAACAATTTGTTTTTGCCAAAATTATCAGAGTAAATAAGAAAATAAGTAGTTTTACATAAATTAGGCACATGGTGGTTGCATTCATTCTGTTAGATTTATATGGTGCTTTTTTTTTTTTTAAACTGAAGAGAAGCCTGGTTTGGAGTTGCTTCTCTTTTCATCTTTTCAGATTTTATGCCCATGAAGTAAAGAGAATGGTATTTTTTCCCTTATCTGTCTCCTGTCTATGGAATGGCTTATGCCATGTTATTTATCAGAGGCTTTGAAGTCTTTGAAAGAGAACGCCATAAAAATCATAGAGTGTTATTGTCCCTTTTGAACAGAGACCATATTTGCCTTATTTATGCTATCTTTGAACGAGGACCAATAAGATACCGGCTTTTGGCCGATATTTTATACATAAGTTTTTCTTCCTGAATAAATTAGAGGACCATTTCCTGGGACACAGTCCAGCAGAAAATATTGCCCATCAGCAAAATTTCTTGGATGGCAATAAGAACACCATTTCCTATAATGACAAATGAATTGGAAAATTCCTGGCTCTTGGTGGTTTCACTATGAACATACAAGTTATTCTCTTAAAGTGGAAAATATATTTCTGGAAAAAGTGTTTTGGCTTTAGCAAATACGTATATCCCCTTCTACAATGCTTGTTAACCAGACTTTCTTGAGTTTCTCTACTATTCATAGCTTTCAAACAATATGTTATCATAAGCATCTCCTTATTTCCTGAAGTGGCTGCTAATGAAGATGTATTTCTGGTACCTCCTAAATGGTCTGGTCCTTAAATGAAACAGATCTCAGGCAGTCTGATCTCTTAAAGTAGGTAAGGCATCTTTGATTTGCTTGAAGGAAAAAATAGAGAAAATCAAAAGGACTGGGTCTGTTTTTAATGTGATAACACTTCGGCTAGAGTTTCCTCCTTTCTATTTTCTGACTCTAATAAAAAATATCTTACCCTTCAATACCCCAAATTTGAAGAAATTCTTACTAGCCATGTAGTAGAAATGAAGATATAAAATTTTAGTTTATTGTTTAGGTATGTGTCATTCAAACGTGCAATGTTTCCTCAAAGATTACAAATTCAGTTCTATAAATTAGCACACAGTGGTAAAGATTAGGAATTTGGACTTCAAACAATTTGATTTTACATTGTAATTAAATACACCTAAACAAAATTTAACTCTTTAAAACTAAGTTGGCAAAGAAGTCTTTTTACATATATTCAATGTCTGTATTATATATGTGTGTATATGTATGTGGTATTTATGGTAACTTTCAAAGTATGTAATCAATAACCACGAGATGCACTTTCCTACACTCTAAGCTCAGACTAACCTAAAGTAAGGAGTCGATGTATAGTATTAGTACTCTGTTTTAGCTACTTTTTTATTCACTTCTTATTTAATAAACATTTTTGAGTCCCTACTTCCTCCCAGGCACTATACTGCATTTTAAAACAATGAAATGTTAGGTGGACAGTAGGACATACCCTTGAAAAAATTCATTAAACCGTTCTTCTTGTCTATAGTAATAGTAAACCAAAACACATAAAATTTAAGTAACTTTGTGTCTGTGTCTATTGAATTGTAAACCAGTAGAAAGTGGGTAGTTATGTAAGCATTTGTTTTGGGGTAATGATTCAACACTAGATATTCAGTGCAATTTTCATGGCAAGGTGATTATAATATCATGAGTTTAACTATAAATAAAAAAATTTTGTATGCCCAATAATCTAATATTCTGATTACATTGATAGTTATTTGTTATAACCAAGTTTCTACTGCATTTTCAATATTTTTTTTTATAAAAATGTCAAACAGACAAAAGGAGACAGCAGTAAAATGAACCCATTGTACCCACAGCTGATGCAGCGTTGCTTTAATATCACTTTTTCTCCAAGCGCACACGTGTGCGTATGTATGTTGAGGGGGTGGTAGTGATGATAGGGAAGTCTGTTTTTGTACATAATATAATATTCCATTTGAGGTTCTTGGGAGGGCACCTAAGATTCAGCAGCATGAGATTGTTGGTTCAAAGCATCGGAAAAACATGTTTTAAATTTAAGTTGCAAATGCAACTGTCCAGTGGGGATTAATCCCCCTGGTAGATAATGACCATCAACACTTATATCACCACCAACATTTGAAAAGTCAAAGCAAAGCAGGAAGAGGAGTATGCTTAGTCCAGGTTTAGTGTGATTAAAGGGACCCTGTTCTGCTTGTTTTATTCATCTGGCTGTTTGTAAATGCCCAAGGAAGGTGAAAAATAGCTCCCATCATGAACAACAAAAGTACATTTATCCACCATCCCACCCTCTTCCAGCTTAGCACTGAGAGTGTCTTAACTGGGTGTATTATTTGTATATGAAGAGAACACCCCATTTCTACCTTGAGCTTTATTGTCAGGACAGAGTGGGAGTTGGAGTTGCTCAGTTGCCCTACTCTCACCTGAGGATCTAGTCATCAAGAACATGAACAGCTGGGTATAGTTGAGGGTACAGCCAATTGTAAAAATCACAAACTGCTGGTCTTCTATCAGAACCCAGCCCATTAATCTTTTAGTGTGAGGCCTGAACAAAGTTCTTAGAATATTTTAAGCCTACATTTATACAATGGAGATGGCATATAAAAATTTGCATTTTCCACTTTTCTTGAAAAATTAGAATGTCTGGTATCATTGCACTAACAATGGCCAAGAGGCATCTATTTCTTTGGACAGGTAACTTCTCCTAATATACTGCAGTTCCCACCCAGCCAGGGTCATTCATCCGTGCTCCCAGCTATGGGAGAAGAACTTGAGCTGCTAATCCTGGTGTAAAGCCATTAACAAGTGCTGCTCCCTCCATGTAAACTGACGGAACCAAACAAGCTGACTTCCAAGGACAGAAGCCCTGTTCGTGACTTTGAAATTGGACCTAAGAATGTATATTTTGACCAAGGTATCACAGTACAAAGATGTGAATTTCTAATGTGTTAGCTTATGAGGAGGAAATTTCCCAACAGATGACCTAGAACCAGTTTAGATAACGTAAAAACCCTTGAGGAATGTAAAAAAAGTGATGAGAGGGGAAGATCAGTCTTTACAGAGTGCGGTTGCTGCTTGTCAGTCCCTATTTACCCCAAAGAGGGGAGCGGTCAGGGTGCTACCTCCTTCATCTCAAGCCTAGTGAGATGTGGCTTCCATAGGATCATTCAGAAGCCTGAAATACGTTCCCTATGGTTAAGAGGCATCATTAGAAGATGCCTGATTCATCCAGAGAAGGGGAAACATATTCTGTTTGGATTGCAGCCCACTTCTATTGAGTGTGGGGCAAACGATGTGTTTTCAGTGAACCAGATGTGTGCTACCCATGCAAGAGAGGGGCTGTTTTGAATCTTCTTGCAAAGGGAGGATGAGAGACTCTAACAGCAAGAGCCTGTGAGGAGTGGACAATCTGAGGAGACCTGGAAGAGGGTGCCAATGGGTGAGGGGGAAGAGGGAAGCAAATAAAAAACTGACCACCCATCCTTGGTTGACACCAGTTTCCAGCCAGCTGGAAAGGAGAGAATATTTAATTCTACTTGAAGTTTAGAATTACATTACATAGGATTTGGCATTTTACTTACCAAACTGAACCCGTGTTTGCAACTTAGAGTGATCTTAACACTGTTAATACTTGAACGTGAACATGATTGTTAAAGGCATGTGATTTCTCAAGGTTTCCTCAGGTCAGGAGATTGCCACCACTGAATACATTTTAAAGGGACAGTGGGACACAAAAACAAGGTTGTGTTTTGATTATGTCAGGAATTGTGCTTGTTCACTGAGTTGGATACAAAACATCAGCACAGCAATGTAAGCAGTCAGGCTCTGTGGGGAGGTTGGTGTACTGTCTTCAGGCTCTTAGACCTTCTGGGTTTCATATACAGCTCTAGAAATGTGCTGATAATCAGGTCACTAGTATATTACTTAGTGCATCTTTTGTGTTATTTTCCAAGGCTGTTCAAACCATGTTAACATTAATTTTCTTTAGCTATTTTTTACTTCCCTCTAATCTTCCTTAAAATCTTAAATTCTGTCAACCTGTGGTTTTCATCAAAATCACCTTTTGTAAAAAAAAAAAAAAAAAAAAAAATCACCTTTTGTTTCTGCATTCTCATCAATGTTGCCTTGTCAGACAGAGGCACCTCCCAAGTAGGTGAAACATAGAACATCTTTACTTAGTCGCTTACAGATTATGGAAAGCATGCAGTGCCTTCTTCCTATTGTCAGTGAGTTCCTGTCTGGGGATTTTATGACATGCTCTACTGTCTCATTTTTTTAAATTGGAAAATGAAAGGGAAACAAATGTTTTGATTGTTTTCTAGAAGTTTATCTAGAGTTCAAGAAAGAGAAGTAAGTGAAAATGGAAGGTGTTGAAATTAATAAGGTTACAGTTGAGGCACAATAATTATGAAGAAGCAAGAGAGAACCAAATTTATTAGTATGTTATGGATATACAACATGTGAAGTACACCCTGAGCAATTTCCTGTGGGGGAAAAATCTCCAACAGAAAAATGTAAGAATAATGTAGGTTAAGTCACCTATGTCAGAAGCAATTGATACTTAATAATCATAAAATTAACTAATTGGACATATTTATAGGAAAGAGCAAAAATAAATCAATTTATAATTCCCTGGGTACATTTATATAGATTTAAAAATATAAAGATGGACATTAAAAAGAGGATGAGAGGAAAGGGACTCTGGAAGAAAGGACCTTTGGGAATCCATGAAACATTCTCTGTGTGCGTGTGGTTGAATATTTGTACGTTTGAGAGATAAAGAACAAAAAATTAAAAATTTAACTGATATTCTAAAAATCACTAATATATCCACTCCTCTTCAATCCACAATTAAATTTTTCAGGGATATAATTAGTTTCTCAAATAGTTAGAAATTCATATGTCATTTAAGCAGTCAGGTTTTATTTATCAAAACCTCCATTAGCAGGTACGAAGTAAAAAAGCATTGATTTAAAAATATATTCTTATTACCTAAGGAAAAGGGAGAGACTATAAAAAGAAAAATATGCAAATGTTAATTCATTAGATTGTGAGTTCTTTGGGAATGTTATAATATTTATAACTCAGAGCATAAAGATACTAGCACTCAAAAAAAAAAAAAAAAAAGACTGAAGAATGAATGAATGGGAAACTAAATGCCTAACCTTAGAACTTTTCAAAAACATGCATATAAATATGATTTTACTCTTTTCTCCAAGGTTGTTTCTTCATGGAATGATTGATTAATTGATTGATGGAATGTCTAATGTAGATTAGAAAGAGCTCAGAAATTTAGTCTAACACTCTCATTTCACATAGGAGAGTCCTAGGGTTAAGAGAGGTTAAGGTAACACGACAGAATCAGGCCTAGAAACCAGGTTTTCTAACTTTTTGACCTGTGTTGTTCTCAGTACAGCATTCATCTGACAAATTCTTTAATGTTAAAGTTGTAGATTCAAAATGAAATGTTCTAATTTAAATGGTAAGCAATACTGAGAAATGGTTTAGAAACTTCTTCCATGATGTCGAGAGTTAAAGAAAATGTATTCAGATCTGATTCAAGCACAGGCAGTGACCCTGATCTCAAAGCTTATCTTTTTGGAGTATGTTGTCAGAGTTAGAAAGGTCGAGGATATTATCCTGAGGTCTGAAGAATTCTTGTCATTAGAAATGGGGGAAATTAAGCCACTGAATTTTAAAGAAAATTACTCAAATACAGGCACCGTTATTAAAAATTATCTTTTTGAATCATCTATTCAGAATCCTAATAAGGGAAGTTTTAAGTGGAAATGGATTAAGCCATAGTTTCTAATAAGAATCAATGTACTTTTATTTGAAGTATATGCCTTATTCAGACTTGTTTAAAAAGTACCGTCTTTTATCATCTCAGTGAATGTTATCTGGTATCTCTAGGGTATCACACAAGACTGATTCTGAAAATTGTGGCTGTAGCTTGTTCAATTAAATAATTTTCCTAATGACAAAAAAAAAAACACAAGGCAAATACTATAGTATTTTCATAAACAATGAGTAACAATTGCAGGATATAAATGGAAAAAGTGCCATTGTTGATAATGCAGTGGCTTTTAAGCACTTGTGAGAGAGTCCAATTATAGTATCTCCTGCTACCTTCTGCCTTTCAGTATAACCCTACCACCCATGAATGGGAGCATGTATCACTTCCTCCCAAACAGTTCCATTCAGTTAAGTCATGAAGAAAACCTCTTTTATGCAGATCCCCACTTCCTCCCCTCTGATGTCCAGATCTTTCAAGCTCCTAAGTCACACAGCATTTCTGTGCATCCTTACCTCCGCCTCAGCAAGGCTGTTGGGAAACACTTCAAACAGTCTCTCCCCTAGGGGGACAAAAACTGGCAAGGGGGGAGGGGAAGGCAGGGAACTCAAGTCAGCGCTTGCCAAAACAATGAAAAAAACAACGTGGAAGCTTGTGGTCCTGGTGGTGGAGGGGGAGTGATCTTTACTGAGCCAAATGAAATGACACCTGAGTGAGATGTTTCCTTCATTCTAAAGAGAAAAATTAGGAGTTAGGTAATCACTTTACATCTGTGAAAATGAATAATAGGAAAGTGGTGGTAAGAGAATAATTTGGGGTGTGAAAAAGAGGCCTGAAAGGATGTGGAGATGCTTTGACTTCCCCAAGCTTTTCAAAGCCTCTGAATTTCCATTTTAACCCAGTGAGACACCAGGCACTTAGCGTCAGTGCAAGACACTGAGTCTGGACTCTTAATGTGGTTACATTTGTTCTGACCTAAAAACCTGTGGATAAGATTTCTCTCAGTGACATGTTCCTTGTAATAAAAACATAACCATACTAGATATGTATAGCATAAAGGCAGATTGTTTTTAAACAGGGGGCTTTTCAAGGTTTACTGCAAGGCGTCAGCTACTCTTTAAGTTAAAATAATGTTTGACAGGTCAGTAATGAGACATAAAAGATTTAAAAAAAAAAACAGACAATTTTGTACAACTAAAGGGGCAGAAACAGAAACATCAAAGCTCAGGAACTGTATACATTGCACAAAGCATTAGGAGTTTCTGTTCTCTTTAACATTTTGACATATGTTGTGTAGTGTGGTTAGAGCTATTAAGGGAATGCAAAGTTCTTTCCAAGCAGTTCTTTTACCACTTACATCGCTCCATGGTCACTTGAAGGGCACTTTGAAGTTTCCCAGGAATAAGAGCAAGGTACTGCTGTGCTTTGCTGGATAGGATAAGTAAGAACAGAGAATGCTATGTAATGTAATGCAGCAATCTGTCAATTAAGTAGTATTTGTTTTTGATTTAAAGGCATTTTGATTTTTAATACAGGGATTCCAAGAGAAATCTTCTGTCTTTTACAATTACCCCAGTTCTATTAGAACTGAGACCTCTCTTAGGGTTGAGGAAACTTGGAAGTTAGCCTTGGCAGGTTGACTGTCCAATTAAAGGAGTATGGGTGGAGTACCTCCCAACTGGTAGATGTGAAACTCCACATAGATTTGGAAGGAATTTTTCATAACTATTACATTCTTCTGCTTGATCATTTATTATTTGATTGGATAGTTTTTCATTTAGCTTCAGCAAATTATCAAAAGCATTTCTTGGATGGAATAAGACAGGTGTGATCATTTCTAAAATTGAGTTTGAAATGCTTTCGTACAGGAATGCTTTTTAGAGCATGTTATAGCTTAAGGGACAGAGAGACTCTTCAGTTTTCTCATAACTAACTGTTTTCCTGAGCCTGATTTCTGGAGCCAAGATTTTCCTTGAAGAGTCAACATCATGTAATGGAAGAAGCATGGACTTTAGAACCAGACAGTTGTAGATTTATATGCAGCTTCTACCACTTACCAGCTGGGGAAGCTTGAGAAAGTCTATTAATTTCTCTGAGCTTTGGGTTTCTCATCTGTGAAGCTGGGATAATAATACCAATTGATGCAGGTTTACTGTAGGAATTAAAATATAGTTTATGTAAAGTTTTAACATCTAACAAGTACCAGTTCTCCCATTCTTCCTTCAACAGAAGGAGGACTGATTGGAAAGGCTTACATTTGGGAGCCAGAAAGAAGTATATTGAAGATTATGAGAAGGAAAACTATTCTTTCTCTTTATATTAATGTTTATTTTTGTAGCTTCAAAACCTATCATCTCAAAAGCTTGGATATTGGAATCAGAACAAATGAATGAGGGAATTATGTGGACTCATTTCTCCCTACTCCTTATTTTTTCTAACCCCCCATCGCCACCATAGCTTTAAAAGTAAGCCATTTGGGGGATCAGCATGAGCACATCAAAGGTAAACACAGATTCCTCAAACTCAGCTTGTCCAGTGCTGAACTTAGGATCTTTTTCTGCCACCATCGGCCACCCAACCTAAGAAGCCAGGCTTTCTCTTAGCTATCCTCTCTGATACTCCCTACATGCAACCCACCTCCAAGACCTCCTGTTGCTACTTTTAATATGCCCCAGTTCAGTTCCTTTCTCTCCTTCTCCTTTGACTCCATCTAAATTTTGGTGCTCTTCAGCTTTCTTAGATTACCTGCCAGGAAATTTTAATTGGTGTCTTTTCCTCTGGTCTCAATCTCTTCCAAATACAAAGCTAATTTTGTAACTCCTCTGCTTAGAACCATTAAATGTTTATTATAACCATTAAATGTTTATTGTTTAATTTAAAAATTAAAGTCTGAATTCCTTGGCATAGTTACAGGCCCTTTATGATGTGGTTCCAGCCTGTGTATTTGGCCCTATATCCTGCCAAGCGTCTCCTTGCTTCCTAAACGCCATCCACTCAGAATCACTTGAGGTTCCCATGCTGCCACTACACTCTGTACCTTGGTACATGATATTACCTCTACCTGGATCTCCTTTTATCCTAAGGGAAATTTCCCAGTTCAGACATTCCCTTCTCTGAAACATTCCCTGACTCTCATGGTTTACCACTACCTGACCTTCAGAACCTGGGAGAACTAATCCTCCCCTTCTCTATACTCCCTGAATCTGTGTAGACTCTAGGATTCTACTCACCATGTTGGATTAGATGCAGTGTTTCCAGCCCCTGGATAGTGAACACTGTGAACAGTGCACATATCTTTTTGTCTTTATGATCTCAAAGGCTGCTTGAAACAACAGAATTTAGGAGACAGTATCAGGTTACATGGATGTGGCAGCACAGGAGAGAGAGAGCTGTGATGAGACCAGGCCACATTTGCAACCTAGGAAGCAAAATAAAAGGACCAGCTTGATGTTATTTATGATAATTTTGGCACAGTAATATTATATGATGAAAATATATCAGTAGTATAGAAAGAATAGTGAAAGACAGTTTAGTGGCAAGTGATATATTTGTTTCAAAATGCCAGTGACTTGACCCTTAAACTTTTAGAGCCATTGTGTCAGTTAGGGTATGGCCCAACATGTTGTAAGAAATAGATTCCAAATTGCAGTGGATTAAATAAAATAGTAGTGTATTTCTGGTGATTTCATGATAAAAGTGTTTGTAAAATATCAGGAGATAGAGAAGGAGTGATCACTTTGACAGTGGGATTGAGGGAAGTGATAATTGGGTTGAAACTTGAAGGACTCTTAGGACTTTAACAGGTAAAAATATAGGAAAAAGACATTCCTGTAGAGAGAATAGCATAAAAACACATGCACTGTCCAAGGAAATGCAAAAAGTCTGGTATGATGAAGTGAGAAACTAGTGAGAGTTTAGGATGATCAGGTGTGTGGGAACCACACTGTGAAAGCCTTGAATGGTAAGCCGGATAGTTGGGTTTATGCGAAGTCTACATGTAATGTCCCAAGTGGAAAGCCACAGAAGGCTTTTGATCCAAGTGGTGATATGACCCTAACTATAACATAGGAGGAGCCTTCAGAGGGCAGTGGGTGGGAAGGAATGGTTTATTACTATATGGTTGTATGGCACCCTGGTCATTCCTATGGTGCGTAATCTGGGAAAGGAGTTTACCACGGGTAAAGGTAGATCTTTCTAAATCCTGATGGAGAGGAGTTACTTCATTTGCTATAGGATAAAATCTGGAATGACTGCCTTAGCATTCTCATTCCTACTCAAACATCAGAATACCTGGGGCGGGGAAAGGTCAGAAGGTAAAACATCTCCTTCTAGGCCTGGTGGGAAGAGCAGGATATAATTACCTTTATAAAATGAGACATACCAGGAGTTGAATGGCTCACTTAAAATTCAAGCAAACTTAAAATGTATGACCCTAAACTACATGCCCCCCAGGCTATCCACAAAAAAAGATTTGGCTGTGTACTATTTCCTTGGGGGTGGGGAAAAGAATAGAGTATACATTTCTTCACACATCTAAAGATTCCTTTGAACTCATTCTTCTTATATCCCTACACACTTTTATTTGAAGGCTGCAGTGCCCACAAATCCAGCAGATAACTTACATTTTGATGTAAGCAATTTCGAACAATTTTTCCTCTCTGTATTTTTGGCCAAAATTTTTGGTCAGAGAGAAGTGAGTCATAGACTCATAAAAAAGAAACATTTGGGTCATCAGTGATATTACTACAATGCTTATCCTATAACAGTGTTCGAATTTTAGCTGGTTATTTTTTAATACCCAGACCCATATTGTATTATTCCAGGCTAAAGAAATTTAGTGAAGATCACTCCTAGCTTTTATCTTCTATCTATTAGAACATTATTTCCCAAAGTAGGGGTGAAGCCTGTTAGTTCATAGGAAAGTGACATCACTGTAGAGACATCACTGTGAATTTTCTAAAAACCAGGCCTAAAAGAAGTTTAGGCTTTAGACACATGGAAGAAATGTAAAGACACTGCTAGTAGGATAAACAGGGTATGTAAGAAAAAGCACACATTCATTCTTTTATTCATTTACAAACATTTATTAAGTGGTCACAAGGTGTTAAACAGAGCTGGATAATTAGTAGATCTTGAAGAACCATGAAAGATAAACCAGGAAGAATAAGTGAGAAGTAGAATGTGAAGGGTCTTACATAGCTAGCGAAGGCATTTGTACTGATAATTTCTCTTGGAGGCAATAATGAATCCCTCAGAAGAGCATCACGTTTGAAAGATTAATCCAGGAGCATGGTCAGTTGATGGGGAAAGGGAAGAGAAAGAAGGCAGGAGAGCAGTTCAGGGAGGCTCTTGTAATAGTCTAAGCATGAGGGAACAATGGCCCCAGTAGGTTGATGACTGAGGGATGGAAAGGAGTAGAAGATCAAGAGATAATAGGCCAAGAAAGAACAGAGGAAATTGGTAACTATGATGGATATAATGGAGGGAAAAAGAAAACATTTTAGAGGGGGCATTTTTGGATAAATGCTATTTGTTATAATATCTACCTTGGTACATTCAGGACATAGAAATTTCCTTTTTTTTTTCTCTCTCTCCTATGAATTCGTTAGTGTTATGTCTAATCAGGGTTAGAATATTTAGGAACATGACTGGTCATCTATAGGATCTTATATGAAAATTTAAGTGTAGAAAAAAGTTTCCCTTTCATGTCACTCTATAAAAAAAAGGTATAAAAACATATTTTAAAACAATTATTATAGACATTTTCCCACTTTAAGTAGGAGCCAAAGTTTTGTTAATCTATATTTAGGAATCAAATATTGGCCTAGAGATTATTTTTAAAAAACGGCCAGAAGATACATGAAAATGTTCTTTTCTTGAGACTCGACTACACAGAATTTTTAGAGAAAGATTTCTGTGCCAGGTTGGTTTTATAAGGACAGAATTAATGGTAGTAAGCCAGATATTAGGAAAAAGATTTTCCTGTTAGGTCAAGAAGTTCATGCCTTTCTGCTGAGCTATCATTATAAATGGCTTACTTAAAATTAAGCGTTGTCAAGCATTAAAAGTGTGAACACCAAAGCTCGGTTTCTCAAGCAATGTAAGAGCTGTGAGGGATGTGTTACTACGTATACTCATTTGAGAGACATGGAGCTCCTGGTCTTGGATACAGCACATGGGAAGAGAGTCAGAGAGGGAGGAAGTTGGTAGGGTCACTCAGCTATGGTCAGGAGAAGAGTCGTGTTTGGATCAGGGAAGAGTAGGCAAATGCACAAGCCCAGCTGTTCAGCAGCTGTCCAGAAGAAAGCTGACAAGTATACAAGTGGGGTCTTAAATAGCCAAGTGTACCCACTGATGATGGTTCAGACTGGTTTACAGGCTTTCTAACACAGCACCACTCTCACTGCCAGATGAATTAGATTATCTCATAGCTCCTTGCATTGGTTTTTCTTTTATAGCATTTATCAAAGTTAGTCATTATACATTTCTGGGATTACGTGATAAATGTCTGTCTCGTCTATTGAGCTACAAGCTTAATAATGTAGTAATGGAAGGGACCATGGCTGTTTTGCTTGCAGTAGTTATTCCCATGTACAGTCAGTGCCTGGCACTTACTTTATTCCCAATAAATATCTATTGAGAAGACTAATGTCTAACACTCTTATTCCTCCAAGTATTATTTAAACTTGTATTTTTAATTGGCAAACTAGTTGGAAATAATCAGAAATAGATAGTATATAATGATAAGTTTGAAGACTCTCAGTGTTCAAATGTCAGAGAGCAGAATGAGGAAATTAAAGTGACAAATACCAAAATTTTAAGGCTTCATTGATTATCAATTTAGCATCCATCTATGAAAAGAGGTCCAGAAGGGACTGTGAAAATATGCATTAATCTATTTCACTTTCATGAAAATGATCAAATCATGAAGGTCTTCAAATTAGTGAAAATTAAAAATAACAGTGGAATCACTGGATACTTAAACTATGGTGGGGAAAGCAAAGTCATTTCCATAAGAGGAAATTGTAGCTGACCACATCATATATTCCCTTGAAAGACTATGCATACATCACTGTGGATAAAGGATAAACTGAAAATGTAATGTATTTTCACTTTCAGACACCTTTAACCAAGTTCTGCATCAAAAGCCATTGGAAAAAAACTGTGTCACTATGGAACTGGGGAAAATGTTTTGTCACAAATAGGAAATTGGTTCAGAAATAGGAAATAAAGGGTAGTGATAAATGGACATTTTCTTGTTGGAAAAGGTAAACAGTGAGGTTCTCAGGGATCAGGGCTGATATAACTTTTGTTCAACATTTTAATAAATGATCTGTAAAAGGAAAAAGTCCCCTGGACTTTTCACATCTTAAGATTACTTAACTCTTCCAGGTAAGGAAATGTGAAATGTCATATCAACAGGCTAAGCTGCAGAGAGATTTTGCAGACTATGTGTGGGCAAAAACTTAAAATAAAGGGCTTTTTACTTCTTGTTATTATAAAAGAGATCATATAACATGGTAATAATACAAACAGCACAAAGGGATAAAAAATAAAGTGAGGCTTTCAACTCAGACTACCCTTCAACACCCTCACCTTGATTCTGTTCCATAGAGAGTGCCACCTAATTTCTAGTTTCTAGACCGTCCTTCCTGAAGTATGTGCATATATGTACACTTATGTACCTATGTCTTTATAGAATATATTTACACATAAATGAGAGCTTACTGTATACACACTATTCTAAACTTTGGTTATTTTTATTTAAGAGTACATATTAGAAATATGTTTTCTATTAGCAGAAACCACTGCATCCCTTTTAATGACTGCATATATACTGCTATGTGGATTTTCCATATCTAATTTACTTAGTACCCTGATGATAGATATTTAGGTTGTTTCCTGTTTTTTTGTTATTAAAATTTCCATTGTTGATATTTTTGCTATCGTTGTTACTACAACAAGGACATTCTTGAATGCATATTTCTTCACGTATTTGGGAATATACCTGTAGGATAAATTCCCAGAATTGGGATTGCTGAGTCAAAGATTAGATGTGGTTATAGTTTGCTTTGCTCCCTATTGCCTTACAAAAGTGTTGTATTGATATATATTTTTACAAGTAGGAAATGAGCATCTGTTTCCTCCTACCATAGCCAATAGTGAGTATTATAAAAACTTTTTAGTTTTTACAAAGTATAATCTTCATATTAAAGATGCGTTTTTATTTAGAGTCATGTACCACAATGTTCATTGCAGCACTATTTACAACAGCCAGGACATGGAAGCAACCTAAGTGTCCATCGACAGATGAATGGATAAAGAAGATGTGGCACATATATACAATGGAATATTACTCAGCCATAAAAAGAAACAAAATTGAGTTATTTGTAGTGAGGTAGATGGACCTAGATTCTGTCATACAGAGTGAAGTAAGTCAGAAAGAGAAAAACAAATACCGTATGCTAACACATATATGTGGAATCTAAAAAAAAAAAGTTCTGATGAACCTAGGGGCAGGACAGGAATAAAGACAGATGCAGCAGACATAGAGAATGGACCTGAGGACATGGGGAGGAGGAAGGGTAAGCTGGGACGAAGTGAGAGACTGGCATGGACATATATACACTACCAATTGTAAAATAGCTAGTGGGAAGCAGCTGCATAGCACGGGGAGATCAGCTCGGTGCTTTGTGACCACATAGGGGGGAGGGATAGGGAGTGTGGGAGGGAGACGCAAGAGGGAGGGGATATGGGGACATGTGCATGCATATAGCTGATTCGCTTTGTTATACAGTAGAAACTAACAAAACATTGTAAAGCAATTATACTCCAATAAAGATGTTAAAAAAAAAAAAAAAAAAAGAATAAGTAAGGGAAATTGAGCAACGGATACTTAAAAAGTAAATTTTGCCATCAAAATCTCCCGCCACCCAGTCTCTAAATTAATTGGAATTTTAAGTTAAATTTTAGGTCTAATAGCTATTGTTAAGATATTAAACAAGGAAAAAAACTATATGAGTGTAGGGTAATTGTAATTCTTGGAATACGCATTACAATAAAAACACCCAATTACTAACCATAAAAAAAGGTGTTTTTATTTAAAAATTTCCATTAAATTTTTATTTAAAAAATGCAGGCCCCCCCCCCCACCCACCCCAGCATACTTGAAAAGTCACTATTTTCAGCATGGAGGAAATGGAGCCAGCTGTAGGCTGAGGCTAGGAGGGGAGGGGAGACAGTGAGAGCAGATAGTCCTTGAGGAAGGCTTGAAAAAAGGAGGAGAGAGAGGTAACAGGCAGGAAGTGGGGTCAGGGCTCAAGTCAGGAAAAACATTTTGTTTCGTAAGGAATTTGAGTTATTTAGAATTGGAGTAATCTTTCTCCCGAGGAAGTGGATTCCTTGTCACTAGAAATGGGCAAGCTGTGACTGTGATAACCTCTGGCCAAAGACACTGCAAAAAAACTTCATGCACTGGAAAGAAGGCTCTAAAATCACCTTGTCTCAGGCTTGTCAGATAGGAAAATAACTAAGAGCTAATTGGATCCTCTCAACGACATATAATATATACTTCATGAAACTGCAGATTCTGCTTGAATATCACTAATTACTCACTGAAGTCAATTGTGGGGCATCACAGAGAAGAAAGAGATGATCTCTAAAATTCCTCCTGATTTGAAGTTTTTATGATGGCTACATTAAGAAATGTTTTTATTTAAGATCCAGGTTGGAGGAAAATAATATGACTGACCAAATCCCTATGTAATTATTAGTTCTAGAGGCTTAATTTGTACAGAAGAAATGAGAATAGATAAGATTTAGTTGATCACAAATTAATATTTCTTAAGAAAATCATGCAAGCCCAAGAAATACTTTGAAGCAAAAAAAGTTTCAACTGATAAAGTGGTTCCTGCATTAATAGTTTACTATACATTTATGATTTTTATAAGTATCTTCCCCATCTGTTTACACTCAGTAAGTCCTCCATTTCGTCAGATACATTCCATATACACCCAATTTTATTTACAATCTGGCCCATTTTGTGTGTCTCTCACATGTACACACTCATTTTTTCATCTGGGATTTATACACATCAGTAAAATGCCTGATACAAGAAGGACCAAGCAAAATTAAAACGAAAAACAAAAACCCCAAACTTCCCAAATATGAGTTGAAGCCTTTTTTTCCTTGCAGTTTTCTTAGGATTTCATGAAAAGCCTGGGGTGGTATATCATAATAATTTAGTTTAGAAGATAACTGTCAAGGGTGTATCAAAATGTTTTTACCAATTTACATTGAAATGCTTGGTTTCAATATGGGCAATCTTTCAAACACCTGATTAAGTTTGTTGGAAGTTTTGTTTGCTAAAGCATTCCACATCCTGGGAAAATAAAACCAAATATGTTGTTTTTCTTTGTTCTCCACTGAGCCATGCAAAGTTAAAGAGAGCTAAAAACAAAAAAATCTGAATAAATCTCTAAATCAAATTGACCTTTTCTAGGCAATTTTTTCTGCATCTTGGCCGGGACTGAATCTATATCCTTCTCTTTTTCTAGGCTCACTCTGTGTGGCCCACTTCCTGTAGCTGTTCCATTCTCTGAAATGACAGCATTTTCAGACTACAGTAGCTTAAGAAACATTAATTCGCAGTCATTGGAAATAGCCTACATTTCACTCGAGGCAAAGAAATTGTTCTTGCTTTTTGACACTTGAGCTTTCTTGCTTCTGATTTCAGGCACCCCAAACACAGGGAGGTGTAACTTTCTTTTGGAACCATTTCCTTTGTGCTTTGCTTTGCCACTTGGCCTTCCCTGGTCCCCCCAGCCAGGCTGTCAGCACATTCTCTTCTCAGGGTGGTGTGGGGAAAAAAGCCTGAGTATGGAAGGAGAGTTTATTTTAGGTAAATTTAATCAAGCAGTGAGCTTTTATTTTTACTTTTTATATTTTGGAAAAAAGACCTCATGTTAGAATGGACAGAATTCTGGAACTAAGTTTTAGAGATTTTCAGTTTTGCAGATGACAAAAGAGTCTCAGATCTCTCTGCTTTTACCCTTTACAACTTGTTTCCCTTTTTTGACAGAAGGAAGTAGTTTTACAGTGTACTCAAAATAAACCCCAGTTTTCTTTGGTCTACAGTACTTGGGAATGGTGGGCTGCTTGAAAGAGAGGAAAACCTCCTGATTAAAAGCAAAGCAGACAGACAACTTTCACAGGCCTCGTCCAAAAATGGACTGGGAAGAATGTCTCTAATACAAACGGTCTAGTGAGAAAAGCCATTCCAGCTTCTTCTTTTTTCCAGATTTAAAAAAGTTGGATTAGCATATCATCTTGAGTATATGAACCCAATAGTAAGCACATCATTAATTATAGTAAGCCTGATTCTCTATAGTTTGAGTGTACAAATTCAAAACTCACATTTTTCTGTAAGCTGACACAAACAGAAATCACTCCCCTCCCCAGGGGATCTAACTGATAGAAATTTGGTCCTATTGAAATTTACCTTCAGTGGATACCCTGCCAAATACAAGAGAACTGACTTTATCTATTTTAAATCTTACTTAGCATTGCTGTCTATACACTGGATCATCAAAATACTCTATTCAGTATTGTTTGGTACTGGAAATTGAACATTTATTATATCATGGGTAGTTTACCCATTCTCACTTTTAAGCCACCTAAAAATCCTATGGGTTATTTATCCCCACTTACCAGATGAAGAAACCGAGACTCATGGAGTGAAGTACAGATATATATTATTATGTATATTAAGTCATATTGTATATAATATATATAGATTTCTATGTCATATAATTACTACTACAACTTTATTAGAGACTTTTGATACAGTGTAAACCAGGGACTTTACAGTAATAGAGACTTAAATGTTAGCTTCCCTTAAACAAGTTATTCAATCTAATGTAACTCAGTTAAAAAAAAATCAACACTCTCAAAGGTATATTCCCCCAAAGCAGAACCTAAAGCAGCCATTTGGGTACAGATGCTTTACAAGGGATGTGCTCTTCAGGGAAGAACCAGTAAGGGACCGAGGGAAGCAGAATACAGAAGCAGAAAGAGTGGAGACAGGATGTCGTCTCGGAATGTCTAGCCTTGGCCTGATCCACCAGACATCGAAACATACATTGTATGGCAGTGTATGCCTGACCGAGGGAAGGGACAGAGTTTTGTACCCCTTTATCAGTCAGTCATTGGCTGACCCCAGCAAAAGTTTGGCATGACCTTCCTCCTACTCGACTTCTGGAAAGTTGGCTCCTGTCTGCCGAGGCCAGTCTTCCTGAGAAGGTCGAGGGTGTCAGGGTGTCAGTTGTTAGCCCACATTACCCTCAGCAGCTGGAGCTGTGTGTCACAGCAGGTTAAGGTAAGCAGGGCAGGGCGTTTAAAACATTGACTATATCAATTTCTGTTGCGTGTCTGCTAGATGCCATTGACTGTATTCCTCACCTTAAAGGAACTCAGAGTCTAATGGGAGGAAAAATAAGTATGACAGGGGTCAAACTAGAAAAATATCTGTAGTGTCACAGTCTGTTCTGTACGCCTGGGCTGGGGATGGGGAGATGGAGGAGGAGAAGGGAGAGGGAGAGGGGCTAAAGGGATGATGAAGGGCTAAGAAAAATCAAACGATACCCGAAGGGACTGACCCTCATGGTGCCTCTTGGAGACCCTTAGAAGTTAGTCGATGAGATGCCAAAGGACATTTCAGACAGTAGAAACAGCATAAATAAAGGGAACTTGACTAATCATGGCAACTTTGGGGAGCAGCATTAGGTCTGTATAACTATAGCATGATTAAACCTTGTGAGGGCATGGTGGGAGAAGAGACTGGAAAGATGAGTAAGGGTCTTTTGGTTTATGCCTAGGAGTGGAATTTAATACTGACGCAATGGGAAAGTTGAAAAAAAAAATTGCTACAGGGTGACATAGTCTCAGGTCTTTGCCACACCCATGACAGTAATTACTTACATACATTTTGCTCTGTAAGTAGATTCATACAATGTTGCCACGTTGTTTTACACTTCTTTTTCTCCCACCTCCGTTCTCCTGGAAATATCTGAAATGTAGGTTGGATGATTTTGCCATGCTAATATAGTTGATTAAAATACACCAAGGATAATTCTGAGGTTGGTGTCAAAAAGGAGCACATTGCCTTATTCCACATGCCAGCAAATGCATGGCTTGAGCACAGGGACACAAGCTTGCAGAGGCTGGTTGTGGGAGTCTTCCTCCAGGCTTCTCCAAGCCTGCGCTCACCCTGACACTTACTCCCTCATCTCTGAGGTTCTTCCACATCCCATTCTTTGAGCTCCATAAGTCACATGGCTGTTAGACTCCTAACTTGCTAGTTTACTTTGCTTTTCCTCAAACCCATGGCTCCCACCACTGAACGCTGGTAGACTTCTTCAGGGTGGAGACCGACTTACTTATTTTTGCTACAGTCACCATTGTTTTCTCTCCATTTTGATACTTTTTCCTTTTCCTGTCATAGGGTCATATTGCTTTTCCACATGGCCTCTCTGTAAAGCAGGTCCTCCGTGTGCTCTGTGGAACTCCCAAGTTCCAGCCAAGGTGCATGCTTTAGAAATGTTCTTTGGAAAGTAGCACAGAGCATGGGCTGGAGTGTAGAGTGGTGGGAAATAGAGGTGCTGAGTCCCATGTTCAATAGGAGATATACACATCAAAAAGTCACTGTTTATGATAGCAAAACCTGGAAGCAACCCAAATGATTTTTTTTTTTTTTTTGGTCAGGAGGTGGGGACCGTGAATAATGGTGGTATAGTCACACAATAGAATATTGTATAGCTGTCAAATGAATAGATTACAGTCCCACCCAGTAGCATAGATAAACATAACAATATAAGTATAAAAAGTCAGTCACCCAAATTTACATCTAGCTTAATACCATTTTTATAATATTAAAAACAATATAATAAAAGTAAACATTTTAAGAATACAGAATGGATAATAAAACCATATCATAAAGTAAAAAAGGGACTAATGAAACAGGATTTGAGGTGGTGGTTACCTTACATGGGAGGAAGCAAAGGAATGGAATGGGGGAGGTAATTAGGTGTATGTCAAGTTCCTAGCTTTTATTTTGAATGGTGGTTTCATGTGTGATTATCATATAATAAAAAGTAACTCCAAATTGTAAATCAGTTACATAAAAGAGGGTCAGTATGGACAAATGACAAGAGTGTGTCATGATCCATGGGCTGTGATTCAACTAAGTCTGTGTACCTGAGATCCAAAAAGAAAATCATAGATAATTCTTGTAGTCACTCAGGAGATAAAAGGGAATAGCAACGCTTATGGCATGAGCTGTTTTGAGAATTAAGTGAGACAAGCAGTGAGCTTCATAGGTTCTTAACTGACTTGGGAATGGGGGGGGATAGTGAATCTTTGGCAAGACTGGGAACCATGATCCCTGAAGTTTGGCCTCGGTGGGTATACAGCACAGCTGTTTCTCTTTGAGGCCTTACCACCTAGATCAGATCCTAGTTGAGACCCAGATACCCTTGTCCTCTTCCCACTTTCTGGGAATCTTATCTCTTTCTCCTTGTCCACAGGGTCATCCCACCCCCTCTTCCCTCTGTAATATCCAGTACGTTCTCTTCAAAAAATTAAAAATTTTCCAAATGGTAGGAAAACATTGACTTTAAGTAGCTTCTACTTTATGGCCTGAAAATATACCTAACATAAGAAACTACTCCGGGAAAATGAGATGTAAGAAAATGTAAGGAGAAACACAAATATTTTAGTAAAATTTCCTTCCTGTATGTTAAGCACTGGTCATGTGGCCTTAGGTGCTCAGTAAATATTCTTGACCTGCCTCCACCCCCTAGTTAATAACAAGGAGGATGGGCTTTTGTTTCCCTATTTGGCTCAGGAAATCTTATACCTGAAAATGTGAAGGGGGTTTCGAGTGGGCACTGTGGAGAAACCTATTTCTGAGTTTGCTTCTTCCAACTCTGCTCTTCTTTCTATAGAACAAAAATGATAACTCGTGTGTTCCGTTGCCAGAATAGTGTGACATATAGGAGGTGCTCAATACACATTTCCTGGCGACAATTCCAAAATAGAAGATGTGAAAGCATCATTTTTTCTTGAAAAAAGGAAACTTGGGACGAAGGCAGAATTCAATGTGTTCTAAAAGTGGCTTGTGTCTTCCTGTGGCTGGCAGACTTCAGCCCATTTCCTATTTCCAGAGGCTGGATGTTCTCCAGTCCAAGTGAAGGAAGTGCACTTCCTTGGAGTGGGACTTAGAGCATCCATACAGCCTCAAGGCAGCCCACCCACCCAGAACCCCTCCCACCACACATCACAGCATGGGAACTGAGCTCTGTTTTCCTTTCCTTTCCATTGATTCACGCAAGCAAACAAAATAACGCACTCTGCTCCCTTAAAAGAGCAATAGTTTAATCTGAGAAAAGTCATTCTAAATAACAAACTGGTGCTTCAGGAAAAAGTTCCTTTGCCTCCTAGCAGTTCCACAGAGGTAAACTATTCATTACAGGAATCTCCTGGGTAATCAGCAGACCCCAGCCAATCTGTCCAGATGGCCCCATCCTATCACTGTGTGTTGCAATAACATAAAAAGAAACCATGCTCTGTGTTGGCTGATTTGAAAATGGACCGCTGTTGTGGAGATAAATATAGAAAACTTATCAGGTTACTAATCTGCCATTGAACGGTAGGCCTCAAAGGAAAGTCATAATCATGCTTGTCATCTCTGCCTTCAAAGGCCATCATCACAAATATAGCTAATGAATTACAGTAGCACCTGCCTCCACCTTTATCAGCTTCCCTTCACGTACTTTTCTTTGTCTTTTGAAATATCAACTGACTTCATCATGATTAGACAATGATACTGAACAAAATCATGATTTCTGATCTGCCTTAGCGTCACCTTCTGTCTGTGTTTCTGCTGTTGCTGTTAAATTCAGCTAGAAATTTAGGGCAGTGGGAAATCCATTTATTTAATTATCTACAGTTGACGATAAATGTTTTTGAATGAATAAACGAGTACATGCATTCAGTTACCTCCACTATCTCAAAGTTGTACAAAGCTATCTTTTTTGTAATCTTACCTAAAAAGTCTCCATAATTTCACTCAATATTCCATAGAAAATTATTTTAAAATCTCTTTTTTTCTTTGTTTAAAGGTTGAAAATAGGGGCTTTGTAGAACAGTTTTAGATTTACAAATAAATTGCAAATATAATACACAAATTTCCCAAAAACCTCCAGACAGTTTTCCCTCTTATGACATTTTATGGTACATCTGTTACAATTAATGAACCGATATTGATATAGTATTATAACTAAAGTCCATACTTTATTCAGACTTCCTTAGTTTTTACCTAAGGTCCTTTTTCTGTTCCAGAATCCCATCCAGGATATGATATTACATTTAGTCATGTCTCCTTAGGCTCTTTTTGCTTGAGACAGTTTCTAAGACTTTCCTTGTTTTTGATGACCTTGATAGCTTTGAGGAATACCGGTCAGGTATTTTGTAGACTGTCCTTCAACTGGAATTTGTCTGATGTTTTTCTGATGATTAGAGTGGGGTTGTGGGTTTTGAGGAGGGAGGCCACAGAGGCAAAGTGCCATTTTAGCTATATTATGGGAAGAATCTATTAAATCAATTTAACTTATTACTATTGATGTTGACCCTTGTCATTTGGTTAAGGTAGTCTTGGTTAGATTTCTGCACTATAAAGTTAGTCTTCTCCCAAGCCTCCTCCCTACTTTCCACACTGTACTCTTTGTAAAGAAGTCATACGAATGGCCCACACTTAAGGAATGTGGCTGCTACATAAATTATTTGGAATTCTTTTGTATTAGGGGATTTCTCCTCTCCCCCATTTATTTCTTTATTTGATCAGTCATCTATATCCTGGACTCATGGATATTTATTTTAATACTTTGAGTTATAACCTAGCACTACTCTGTTTCGTTGCTCCCATTGTTCCAGCTGTGACCATTGCAGGCTCTTTTATCTGGCTCCATTGCCCTTTGACATACTTCCATCCTTGCAGGATTTGTAAAAAATCAGTATTAGCTCCTTCTTACTTTTTGGTGCTCTAAGATGCTCCAGCCTTACGTTGTATATTGTCTGCCCTAGTCCTAGAGTCAGCCATTTCTCCAAGGGGTCCTGGTTCATTTTATTGGTGTTCGAATAGACAGTCGGGGTGCTCTGTGTATTTGCTACCTGGATGTCATTGTTTCTAGGCCCTCTCAATCGACTGAACAAGGAAATATACGTGTGAATTTTAATCCGTGTATATACACATACCTATAAATATTTCTTTATGTAACTATCTGTATCTATATCAAACTAAACATGAGTTCATACTGATGTCTCCAACTCTAATCCATTACCACATGGATCATTTAACTTCCCCCCATACTCATCTCTGAACTCCCACTCCAACAGTGAGACACCTGGCTCCCACTATCCACCATCCATTCACCTAATTGTTCAGTTCCAGCATATAGTGTGGAGTGTGTCTGAATATCGCAGTGTCTGAATTCTTTACCCATACTTCCATGGGAAACAGCTCGATCAACTAAAATCCAGTGATTATGCACAATTTCTTTTGCCTTTCATCATAGAGACACCACTCATTTCCAGAGTTACTTGGACCTATCTGTACTTTTATCCCCATCACCCTTCAGTGAGATTGCTTCATATATTTGTAATACAGTTAGATTGTTCTGACATATTCTACATTCCCTTCTGGGATCCCCTGACTGCCTAAATAAAATTTTTTACTTTGCATACATTAAGGTTCACTCTTTGTGTTACAACATTCTGTGGTGTTTCACAAATGTAGACTGTCATGTATCCAAAATTATAGTGTCGTACAGAATAGTTTCACTGTCCTAAGATCTACCCTGTACCCCACCTACTCAACCTTCCTCCCTCTCCCTGAGTCCCTCATCAACACTGATCTATTTACTGTTCCTATAGTTTTACTTTTCCTAGACTGTCATCTAATTGAGATCATATGGGATGTAGTATTTTCAGGCTGATTTAAAGAAATGAAAGCACTTAGCATATGCATTTAAGGTTCATTCATGTTTTTCATGCCTTGAGAGTTCATTTCTTTTTATTGCTGAACAATATGCCATTGCATGAATGTATCTCAGTTTGTTTATGCATTTACCAGTGAAAGACCTCTGGCTGCTTTCAAGTTTTGACAATTATGAATAAAGCTGCTATAAACATCCACATGCAGATTTTTGTGTTGACATAACTTTTCACACCACTTGGGCAAATACCTAAGAGAATGATTGCTAGATTATATGGGAAGACTGTGTTTAGGTTTGTAAGAAGCTGCCAAACTATCTTCCAAAGTGGCTATACCATTTTTGCACTACCACCAGAGATGAACAATGGTCCACATCTTTACCAGAAATGGTAAAGATGGTCAGTTTAAAAAAATTTTTTTCCATTCTAGTAGATGTGTAGTGGTATATCATGGTTTTAATTTGCAATTACCTAATGGCAAATGATATTGAGGTCTTATTTGCCATCTGCCTATCTTCTTTTGTGAGGTGTCTGTTCAGATCTTTTACTCATTTTTTAATTGGGTTATTTGTTTCCTTATTGTTGGATTTGAAGAGTTCTTTGTATATTTTGGGTAAAAGTCCTTTATTGGATGTGTGTTTTACAAAGGTGTTTTTCCTCAGTCTGTGGCTTGTCTTTTCATTTTCTTAACAGTGTCTTCACAGAGAGAAGTTTTAATTTTAATAAAGTCCAACTTACCAGTTTTTTTCTTTCATGTATTATGCTTTTGGTGTCGTATGTAAAAACTCTTCACCAAACTCAAGATTGCCTAGATATTTTCCTATGTTTTCTTCTAGAAGTTTCAGAGTTTTGCATTTTATGTATAGATATATGATCCATTCTGAATTAATTTTCATGAAAAGTGGAAGGTCTCTTTCTAGGTTAAATTTTTTGCATGAGGACATCCACTTTTTCCAGCATCATTTGAAGATTGTCCTTTTTTTCCTCCAGTTTTATTGAGATATAATTGACATTCAACACTGTATAAGTTTAAGGTGTACAGCATAATAATTTGACTTACATATATAATGAAATGATTACCACAGTAAGTTTAGAAAGATTATCCTTTGTCCATTGAATTGCCTTTGCTCTTTTATCAAAGATCAGTTGACTGTATTTGTGGGGAGTCTATTTCTGTGCTGTCTATTCTGTTTTATTAATCTGTATGTCTACTCTTTTGCAACTACTACACTACCTTGACTTCTGTAGTTTTATAATAAGTCTTGAAGTCAGGTACTCTCAGTTCTCCAGTTTTGTTCTTCGGTATTGTGTTGAATATTTTGGATCTTTTGTCTTTCCATACAGACTCTCCAATTGGTTTGTTAATATGTGCAAAATAGCTTGCTGGGATTTTGACTGGGATCATTTTGAATCTATAGATAAAATTGGAAAGAATTGACATCTTAATAATATTGGTTCTTCTAATCTGTGAACACAGATATCTGTTTACTTAGAATTTTTCGTTAGATTTTTGCAGTTTTCTGTACACAGATCCTGTACATATTTTGTTAGGTATATGCCTAAGTATTTCATTTTTCTTGGTGCTATTGTAAATGGTATAATTTTTAAAAATTCAAATTCTTATTTGCTGATATGTAGGAAATCAACTGACTTTTAAATCCTAAAACCTTGGTATATTCACTTATTAGTTACAGGAGGGTTTTTTGCTTTTGTTCTGTCCATTCTTTGGGATTTTTAACATAGACAATCATGTCATCTGTGTACAAAGACAACTTTATTTCCTCCTTCCCATCTGATATACCTTTTATTTCCTTTTCTTATTGCATTAGATAGGACTTTTCAATAAGATGTTGACTACACATGGTGAAAGAAGACTTAGTATCTTGTTCTGATCTTAGGGAAACTGTGTCCAGTTTCTCACTATTAAGTATGATGTTAACTTTTGCTTCCTTTAAGAATTAAGTATTTACCTTGGTCAGTTCAGGGTGTTATAACAGAATACCATAGACTGGGTGGCTTAAAAACAACAGAAATTTATTTCTCACAGTTTTTGAATCTAGGAAGTCCAAGAACAAGGTGCCAGCAGATTCAGTGTCTGGTGAGAGCCTGCTTCCTGGTTCATCCTGTATCCTCACATGGTAGAAGGGGAGAGAGAGCTCTAAGTGCACTGATAAGTATGCTAATTCCATTCATGACCCTAATGATCTAATCATAGCCAAAGGCCCCATCAGTGTGGTGAATGAAGTACAGCATTCACAATAGTTCCTTTTTTTTTTTTTTTTTAAACTTTGGGTTTGTTTGTTTGTTTGTTTGTTTATTTATTTATTTATCTGTGGCTGTGTTGGGTCTTCGTTTCTGTGCTAGGGCTTTCTCTAGTTGTGGCAAGTGGGGGCCACTCTTCATCGCAGTGTGCGGGCCTCTCACTATCGTGGCGTCTCTTGTTGCGGAGCACAGGCTCCAGACGCGCAGGCTCAGTAGTTGTGGCACACGGGCTTAGTTGCTCCGCGGCATGTGGGATCTTCCCAGACCAGGGCTCGAACCCATGTCCCCTGCATTGGCAGGCAGACTCTCAACCACTGCGCCATCAGGGAAGCCCCACAATAGTTCTTATTTTCTGTAAGCTCAAAGCAAATTCTCTGTCTACAAATTCAAGATATTAATTTTATACAACTGGATTTTATGAAGCTTATTAAATCTTGAGGGTCTAGATCAAAGTTACGACTTTTATTTACTACCAGTTAGTTATATGAGCGTAACAGAGCTGCTGGAGTCAGTTAAGACAAAAAATTTCCAAATGCTTTATCTCTCAGTAGAGTAGAGTGAGCTTTTAAAATTTCTTGAACTATGTAGTTATTTAGAGATATATTTATAATATGAAAGTCCAAGGGTCCTTTTGTCAACCTTATAAATAGGCTGAGAAATTTTATCAGCCCTCAGAAACATGCAGAGTATCAGCCAGCAACATTTTTTAACAAGAGTGTCATAGTGATGAAATATCTGATAGCTATGAATGTTAAGCATGGAGTATATATTGGGACACATTTCAGTTTGATGAATATTCTTATATCTATGGTATTTTAAAACTTTCCTTAAAATCTAATGCTAATCATAAGCCTTGGGTAGGAGGGTGAAGTCTGGCTCTTTACGATAGATACTGAATTATGTGAAAAAGGTCTGTTTTGGATCATTTGTGTTGTTAAGTATAACATTTCCTAATCCTATTTTGATAAGCCACAGTGAATAAGCAGTCTTTTATTCCATGCATAGATAACTATAGATTTTACATACTGTCTCTAGAAATACATAAATCCAGAGCTCAAGACACAGTATGTGCTTCATCTGGCTGTTCCTTTGTATCCTTCATCTTATCCTTTAATAAACTGGTAAATGTAAGAAAAAAAAAAAAGACACAGTACATGAAAAGCTCTACCTTAAAGGAGGTTATTACTTTTATATTCACCTTCTATCTGACTCTCTTGTCCTGCATTCAGTTTTGTTTCCAGAACTTTAGCTGTTCTAGTCTTTTCTACAAACTCCTCTTCCTCACACTAATGGACAAATTGTAAACCTTTCACTTCCTGGTCTTTTAAAAAACATTTTTTATTCCTATTCTACCCCAGGAGAAAAGAATCCATGATTTCTATTCATGATAATACAAACTTTTTACCCTCTTTGTTGCTATGGAATTCACAATTTATTCCTTATTTCATATTTGTTAGATTTTTTTTTTTTCATGTTCCTGGGGTGGGAGGGTGAGGCAAGTCGATGGGAGAGAGATAAAATTTTGAGGAATAAAATTCAGGAGTCTTGATTTTCTGATCACTAACACCTTGTTTGTGGAATTAACAAATTAAGCTAAATGTTAAATTTGCTTTAATATGTACAATAAATCTCCCCATTCTAATTCTGTATATTTCATTTGTATATTATTATTGTAATGAAGATTAAGTGATTAAAACATTGCTTCTGGGTTATGATTACTTCTCATTTTCCTACTAAAGTTCTGAGACTAGACTGGCCATCCTTCCAGTCTCAAATTTCTATATGTTGCTCAATATTGAGTTTGTGTTTGGATATATAGACAACTAAAATTTTTATTTCTGTCAAGTGAATAAAAAAATGAACAAATCAAAGCACTGGAAAAACCAAGTGGTATTTAGTCTGACCTCCAATATTAGAATTAAAGTCAACGTGGAATTTTGTAGCCAAGGCACACTTATAAGTTTTTTTTTTAATAATTTCTTTATTTTTTCCCCATGTTCAATATTAGTTATCTATTTTATACATATTAGTGTGTGTATGTCAATCCTAATCTCCCACTTCATCCCACCACCACCCCTCCCCCGCCACTTTCCCCCTTTGGTGTCCATATGTTTGTTCTCTACATCTGTGTCTCTATTTCTGCCTTGCAAACTGGTTCATCTGTACCATTTTTCTAGGTTCCACATATATGCGTTAATATACGATATTTGTTTTTCTCTTTCTGACTTGCTTCACTCTGTATGACAGTCTCTAAGTCCATCCACGTCTCTACAAATGACCCAATTTCATTCCTTTTTATGGCTGAGTAATATTCCATTGTATATATGTACCACATCTTCTTTATCCATTCATCTGTCCTTATAAGATTTTAAATGATGGGGAATTTAAAGATTAGTGATGTTAATTCTAATTTGAGTTAGCCCTATATTTAGGGGAAAAAAATCAATCTGAATTTAGAATCTGTCACTTGATCTGTGCTCAGTTTCTTCCCTCTATAACAATGGGTTTGGGTTGTTTTAAGTGCCTGACAAAGGTCCTCTGTCTTCATTATAGAACAGAAAAACATTTCAGAGATTGAGATTTCTTATTGCCAGATTTGGAATAGGTACTCCACCATATTTTTTTTAAATAATCATTATTATTTTGCTCTAATCCAAAAGGAATCATCATGGGTCTTTCTTACAAACAGAATTAGTTTTCTTGCCTTAGTTGTTTTTAAAGGGCAACATGACAAAATCAAATGACTTCCACCTCCTGAGCTCAGGGAAAAGCTAGAAATCTCTGGAGGATGATACTGCCTGTACTTACTTGCAGAAAAGAATTTAGCATTTTTGTGAGTAAAGACCTTAAGGTGAAGAAAATATAGAAATGAACATGTTATCATGTATCAGTTATCCGGCAACTGTCTAGACAAACGATATGTGATAAATAAAATTTGGAGAATATTTTGTGATATTTTGGGTTCAAAATTTGTAATGAATTTCAAGCTTTTTCCTATTTAGCTTCATTTACTCTTGTGAAAGAGTTATTTCCTGTTCTTCAGAAGGCTTTTTTGTGAGGTTTAACTGAAGGATTGAACAGCTTCTTAGTCATTAAATGGCTCTGACAAATAACATTTATAACATTTTGGAGGAACACAACTGGATGAGTGAATCAGAAACCAAATGAATTTCAAACGACAGATCTGATTCAACATTTATCTCCCCTTTTACTCTTAAATATGCACATGTGTGATGGGCCATAACCACAAGACTAAGACACAGTAATGGGTGACTAGATGTGGGGAGGCTCTTACAGGAGCAATTTATTTGCAGAGAGTTCTGGGAATTAATTTGAACCCCCAAAACTGTTACTCTATGTAGACCATGAACTTGCTACTGAAAAGGAAAAATAAACCCATCTGTAAGAGTATTCAGGAGAGATGGCTTTATGAGTTTAGATAACAAGGACAAGTGGAGAGAGAATGATAAATCCAGCAGAGGTCAATCCTTGGGAAGAAACAGAAGTAAGATGCACATCTGGAACTAAGTCCACAAATAAGTAGTATGAAAATAGTCCTTTTATTCCAAGTCCAGGGTGCGATATTATGTAGGCCTTTCATGACATTATACCAATTGGGGCAGTTTGTGAAAGAGCACAGAAGGTCATGGGGACCCTTAGGAATTTTTATGTGTGCTGGGCATAAATCCCTTCTGTGCACAAGGGACTCATACTTGTAACCATGAAGTGGATAAAACTTAGTTGTGGAGCAGAGAGAGATTTAGAATCTTCATCTCTAATTCAAGGTCCATGATCTTGAAAACCTCCTGCTAAAACAGGACCCGCTGTTTGGAAAGAAATTAAAGTCAAAGAGCAGATTGATAAGCCACTGATTAGAAGCCTTGCTTATTCTTACCAGGCCTCTAAGATAGTGAAGACAATTCCTGAGAAGGCATCCCTTAATGATATCTTAAGATGGTCTATACTTTGACACTTATTTTATTCTTAATTTTGGTAAGACTCAGTTGTAAGGTGGACTTTTCCCAGTCAGAAAAGTTTGTTTGTTGTTGTTTCTCCTCGTGTGTTTTCATATATAAGAAAATATACTTTACTGTTAAAGTTTCTCACATATCTCTGGTGTCTAGAGAACATCTCTTGTTTTTGACTGTTCAGTTCTATTCTTTTTGGAAATGTTTGCTTTCTCATCCACTATGATTCTGTTGGGACTGCCAATTATATCACACTCCTTGTGATCACACACATAATATCACACTCCCGGTCACAGGACTGAGTGTGTGATCTAGACCATATTTTTCTACTCTCCTGCTAATGTTGATTGATTCAAAAGTAGGCATGTGACCCAAGGTAGGCCAATCAATGCATTTCTCCAGGAGTCCTCATTTTGGAGCTAGGAGAAGGTTCTTGCTTTTTTGGATAATAATGCTTGAAGGGTAGTGTATTCATGAGATTATAATTCAGGTGATGTTACAAAGACCTCAAGTTAGCATTAGCTTAAACAAGGTAGCAGTTGACTAATTTATTATGTAAAAGTTTGATCTGTATGGTAGCGCTCCTCCACCAAGTCATTAGGGGCTCACACTCATTCTGTGTAGTTATCCTGCAATTTTAAACATACAGCTTCTGTCTCATGGTCAAAGAGGACTACTCCAGCTTCCACCTCATGTCTGCATTACAGCCAGTGGGAAGAGAGCAACCAAGGGGGCTGTACACCTCATCCCTTCAAAGGCCTAAGTAGAAGATGTATAAGTTACTGCTGCTCAAATCATATTGGCTATAACTTAACATGGCCACACCTGTCTTTAAGGAAAGCTGGAGATAGTAGCTATTACATGAATAACCACATGACTACTTAAAAATTCTATTGTCGTAGAAGAAGTGGAGAATGGAAATTTAAGGAAGATTTTTGTCAAATATAGGCATCAGGGTTTCCTGGAAGCTGTCTTTTCTACTGTATGAAATCTTCCTGTAGTTGAGAAAAGTTGGAGTATTTAAGTACATTTAAATGTTTGAATATAGTTGTGCTACTTCCTGACTTTCTATTTAAATAGACAAATTATTTGTGTATATGTGTATATATTTTGCTAAATAAATTTAAGTCAAGCTGTTATGGCTTGTGGTCCAAATAGTCTTGACTAATACTGTGTTGCAAAGGGTGAGGGGAAACTAATTCTTAGTCACCAAGAATGAATAAAAAGAAGAGAGTTTTCACTGCTTCTTTTATGACATGGGGTATGCATAAAAGTGGAGTCTCCTGAAAACCATGATCATTACATATTGAAAAGAACTGTGGTATATTTGGCTCAAGAAAGATTTAAACTGAGCAAAGCATTTAAACTCTCAGAGATGGTTTGGGTTTGATGAAGGCTGAAGATAAGGATGAAGAGTACAGGAATTAATAAGAATAAAATAACCAAAAAAATAGCCACTTCTTAAATACTGATTGTGTGCCTAAAGAATTAAGTATTTAAATAATTTCATTTAGTTTTAACTTCAACTTTATAGTAATCAGTATTACCCCCATTTTATAAATAATCAGAAAGTTTAAATAACTCCCCCAAGATGATAATTTGTGGCTAAATCAGGATTGCATCTTAATCTGACTCCCAATCCAGCCTTCGTCTTTTCTTATCATCATCATTACCACCATTGGTTTCATCATGGTCATCATGATTCACTGTCCTTTTTCACAAGCACCCCCATCTCACAGCCACCACCACCACCACCATCACCACAACCACACCATTACATCAGAAGCACTCTTAGCACTACTGCCCTGATCACCACCATCTAAAGTGCTCCACCATATCCAATAACAACCCCAGAATAATAATGCTTGAGGAGAATATAAGACTTAAGTGTTCGTTTTATTCCATGCAAAGAATAATCTTGGACATAGAATAGCCAATACAATTAATATAATAAACAAAAACCCACTCCATATTTTATGTAAGTTATTCATTAATTTTTCTTCTTGTATCTCAGGATACATTACACATACTGTCCAATTTATTCCCTAGTATTTGGGTTTTATAAGGACAAAGACCTTGATTTGTTCACTGTTTTATTTTTAAAATATAAACTTAATGTACTTTCCCAGTCATTCATTCATTACAGAAAATAGTCTCTTTAGTGTCAGGCTCTAAATTTGACTTCGGAATGCAATGGTGATTAAGGAAATGAGACAACATACAACTGAACAAGGAGTTGATATGAGTTAAGTGTAAGGAGAAGGGAAGTACAGGAAGAAAAGGGAAGACAAGGTAGAGACACCTCATAGTTTAGGGGTGGGATGGAAAGATATCTTGAAGGAAGTGATGTTTAAACTGAGACCTAAAGGATGAGTAGGGTACGGCAAGAAAAAGAGGGGAGCAATGTGTCCAGAGCAGACTGCATAGACAAAGGCCCGGACACAAAGAGGACATCTTTTTCAAGAAATTAATATTCATTGTGGTGAATCTGGACATGAGAGGGAAGGGCTACAGCTGTAGGGGGAAGGAAGTGTCGAGTCACATAAATTATGCTAAATAAGGTGGACTTTATCCTAAGGACAATGGGAACAAGTTAAAATATTTCAAGGCAATCAGAGTTGTGCTTTAGCACTTCGCTTTAGACTGCTGCTTGCAGTGTGGAGAATAAACTGTGGAGGTCAAAACTGGAGTCAGGGATTAGGACCATTATTAACTTGCAGTAGTCCAAGTGAAGTGATCATCCTCAAGAATTATCTTACTTGAGATGGGAATAGTTGTCTTTCATCTTTGTAAAGGCAGCGAGAGGGAAAATGATGCACAAATTCAAGAAATAGTTATGAAGTAGAATCACCATAACTTCTGGTTGATTAAAGCAGAGACATGAAAGAGAAGGAGGATTTAAAGATTATACCACTGTTTCTGTGTGGGCAACAAGTATCTGGTAATGTAATGCATTTAAATATGGAGGAAGGAAAGTTTTCAAGAAAAGGGAATGAACTAAGGTTTTTGGTTAAAAAATAAAACTTTTTATTTGGTAATAGTTTCATGCTTAATGAAAAGTTGCAAAAATGATACAAAGAACCTCTTAGACACTTATCTCTCTCTTTCTCCCTCTTTCTCCCTCTTTCTCTCTCTCTCTCTCTCTCTCTATATATATATATATACACACACATACAGAGATAGATAGATGTATTGATAGGTAGAGAGGTGATAGTTATAGGTATAGATAGATGTAGCTATCCATGAACTATTTAAGAATAAGTTGCTCACAACATAAAATTTTATCTCTAAATATTTTCAGTGTATATATTTTAAAGAACAAGGACATTCCTTTACATAACCACACTGCAATATTCCATTTTAGGAACTTTACATTGATACAACATTTTAATGTACATCCATATTCCAGTTTTGTCAATTGATCCAATTATGTCCTTTATAACATACTTTTCCCTCCAGAACTGCATTCATTCCACGATTATGTATTGCGTTTCATTATATGCTTCTTTAGTCTCCTTTCATCTGAAATAGTTCCTCAGTAGTTTTACTGTCTTCCATTTTTTATAATAGAGCAGAATAATTTATGTAATGGACATGGTCAAAATTAGAATTCTATGTTACTAATTCTTTCTTTCTGCTACTTATTCTGTATTTCCCACTGAATGTTATCTTTTAAAGTATACCTGGAAGAAGCCTGCCCGTAGTATTTGTGTTGACCCAAACCGAGCCAAAATTTACCTCATAACAAAAAATCCCATGTACAAATGTCCAGGATTCAAACAAAATGTCAGTGGCAGCAGAACTCACATCTCAGAGCTGAAAGCGAATACTCCCTAGTCTGTCTGCTGAAATGTTACCTTTTACTGCTCCTTGTGGAATGGCAGAAGTCAGGTGCTCTGTGAGTCTGCATTTAACAGCGTCCAAGAAGCACTAGGAATGAGAGGCTGCATGTTAAATGGAAATTTCTGCTGAAGTAGTGCCCCCCCCACACAAAATTAACCTTGTTGATTATAAATTTTGTACATGTATGTATTTTCTCACGGGGAGAGGGAATGATGTGAACGTATTACGCCATGTGGGATTGAGAAACATGCAGTTAGGAGAGAGTAAGCTCAGGGTACACACACAATAAAGCACTCCTATAGAAAATGAACGGGCTGTCAGGGTAAACAAAAGAATGACCAGAACATGTGTTTTTAGTCATGTGACTGAAAAACCACAAAGTTTTAGAAAGAGAGACCGAGTCTATTCCTTAGAGGATTTCACAGAATTCTTGGGCTGGTTGTCAGTCTTAGCTGAGCTGATGGATTGGTGTGGCAGAGATAATGTTAGATCGAATCGCCATTCCAGTTAAAACCTCCCCGAGATTGATGGCCTGGGTCAGTGACAGTTGTCTTTAATGCTCCCTATAACTCTATTTTTTAGAATGCTTTATATTTGTAAACAGAGTTTACACTTGTTGACTATTCGCTATGTGCTCGAAACAGTTCCAAGTGCTTAGCATGTATTAAATTATTTAATCTTCAAAACAAACTTCTAAATTACATATTATTATAATTTCCATTTTTTAGATGAAAAGACTAAGCTATAGAAATGTTGAGTAACTTGCCAAAAAAAAAAAATTGTGCCCCTGGGCAACTAAACACTATCATGATTCACTTAGCTTCTTTCCAAAGAAGTGAGCATAAAGGAATAAACTATATTCTAAAACTTCTGTAAATGAATTGATTAATTCATGCTTGGCCATGTCACTTTTTAGCTCAATGAACTGTCCCACAAATAGTGCTAATATGTTCTATATCTATTTCAAAAAAACTAACTGAAAATCGTATACCGCAGTGTAAATTCATATCGAATGGTTAGTGTATTTCTATTTTTGCATATTGCTGAACACATAGAACCTGTAAATTCTCAGAGAGTGGTACTATTTATACATGATGTAAATTTGTGAGAAAGCTAATGATACTTATCTCCATATTAATAAAACTGATCTCATTTTCCCTGTAGTTTAGGAATGTCACTTAACATACCTTAAAGATATGTCACATTATTTCATATGTTATAAATTTTATTGTAAAATTTTAATAATTGAGTAAAAAACTATAATAATATAAAATTTGTTGCAAATATTATTTTAAAAATCTCTTTTGGAGAGCCCCTTAATTCTATATGTAGAATATAATATTTAAATTGTTCTTCAGTATCTACATAGTTTATAAAATAATCTGTTTTTCATGGAATTATTCTTAATTTCATTAATAGAACTGATAATAACATTCATTACTTTGTGGGCTCTTTCACAGTGATTCTTGGAGACCAATTGTTGCTACGCATAATACAGTGAATCACTAAAACATCTGTTGCTACTTTTTAAAAAGTTGGTCATATACATAAATTGCCTGTCAGCTGTAGCCTGGGCTCCATCTATTGCACAATGTATGCTACTGGGAAATTGATTTTTTCCAGGAATTAATTTTTAAGGCTTTCAAACAAAAGTGACCCTTTTGTATACATTGTATGTAATTTTGAACATAACGTATCCACTTATACTTTTGCATTCTTTATGAACTGTACATTATGAGCAGGAAAACTTCATTATCAGACAGGATGGTTTCATCTGTTGTAATCAAAATTGGCTCGACTTAGCTAATTTTATACATCTTTCTCAATGCTGATGATTATTCTTCAGAAAGAATCATGGCTTGCAGAACAGAAATTATTTCATTTTTTCATTATCCTACTTATAACTCTCACATAATGATACTAATTTTACTTTAGTGTTATAGGGCCCATCACATTTTTAATCATTTGTGTTCCTCCGTAGGAAACAAATTGTTAAAAGACTTTTAAAATAAATCCAATGTTGATATTCTGATTTTCAGTGTTTTCCTCTGAATCTCAGTAATATTATACGCATTTGCCAATTTATCTTTTATATCTTTCCTGTCAGCAGTTTTAATCTTCCTTTCCTCCTTCCTTCCTCCCTCCATCCCTGCTTCCTACCTTTCTTGTTTTTAAAACTCTGTGTATAGATGATCCTTATTTTATTTAACACATTCCCCAATAATGGAATTTAAATATACCCTAGTTTTGGCTTCAAGAAGTTAACATTGTCTTACATATGTGTTTGCAAACTTTCTTCAAAAATATCTATTAAAAAATACCTGTAAATAGAACTTTTGGAACAAGGGACATGAATATTTCTATGTACTGGGTGGAGAATCGGAATAGGGCTCTCTGTTAGTGACCATATTTCTAAATTCTCATATTTTCCTAAATCTCTCATTTTGGGCTAGAATTTTAAAATGCTACTTTTGTTGTTTTAATTATACAAATGATACATGAATTTATATATGATGAAAAATTATTTGGATAAAAAATTTCATTCCCTTTTTAATCTCTGCCAAACTATTTTGTAAAGGAGGGGTATGCATACACACACACAGATATAGACCTTTTTCCGTTATATAAAAACAGTGTGGATTATACTAAACATATTGTACTATGAATAGGTCAGATCAGTAAGTCAAATCTTTTATGTTTTCATTTTTAAATCAACTTTACTGAGGTATAATTTACATACAATAAAATGCATCCATTTAAAATGTACAGTTTGCTGAATTTTAACAAATGTTTACACCCCCATAAGCACCACCATAATTAAGATATGAAACACTTCCATCAAACTACAAAGCTCTCTTGTATTCCTTTGCAGTCAGCCCCTTCCCCATTCCTGGCCCCATGCAACCACTGATCTGATTTCTATCGTTCGAGATTGTTTTCGCCAGATTTAAAAATTCATATACCAGATGGCTTCATAGGCAAATTCTATCAAAAATTTAGAGAAGAGCTAACACCTATCCTTCTCAAACTCTTCCAAAATATAGCAGAGGGAGGAGCACTCCCAAACTCAATCTACACGGCCACCATCACCCTGATACCAAAAGCAGACAAAGATGTGACAAAGAAAGAAAACTACGGACCAATATCACTGATGAACATAGATGCAAAATTCCTCAACAAAATACAAGGAAACAGAATCCAACAGCACATTAAAAGGATCATACACCATGACCAAGTGGGGTTTATCCCAGAAATGCAAGGATTCTTCAATATACACAAATCAATCAATGTGATACACCATATTAACAAATTGAAGGATAAAAACCATATGATCATCTCAATAGATGCAGAAAAAACTTTTGACAAAATTCAACACCCATTTATGATAAAAACTCTCCAGAAAGTGGGCATAGAGGGAACCTACCTCAACATAATAAAGGCCATATATGACAAACCCAGAGCCAACATTGTTCTCAATAGTGAAAAACTGAAACCATTTCCTCTACGATCAGGAACAAGACAAGCTTGCCCACTCTCACCACTATTATTCAACATAGTTTTGGAAGTTTTAGCCACAGCGATCAGAGAAGAAAAAGAAATAAATGGAATCCAAATCAGAAAAGAAGTGAAGTTGTCACTGTTTGCAGATGACATGATACTATACATAGAGAATCCTAATGGTACTACCAGAAAACTACTAGAGCTAATCAATGAATTTGGTAGAGTAGCAGGATGCAAAATTAATGCACAGAAATCTCTTGCATTCCTATACACTAATGATGAAAAATCTGAAAGAGAAATTAAGGACACACTCCCATTTACCATTGCAACAAAAAAATAAAATACCTAGGAATAAACCTACCTAAGGAGACAAAAGACCTGTATGCAGAAAACTATAAGACACTGGTGAAAGAAATTAAAGATGATACAAACAGATGGTGAGATATACCATGTTCTTGGATTGGAAGAATCAACATGAAAATGAGTATACTATCCAAAGCAATCTACAGATTCAATGCAATCCCTATCAAACTACCAATGGCATTTTTCACAGAACTAGAACAAAAGATTTCACAATTTGTATGGAAACACAAAAGACCCTGAATAGCCAAAGCAATCTTGAGAAGGAAAAACGGAGCTGGAGGAATCAGGCTCCCTGACTTCAGACTATACTACAGACTTCAGACTATATTACAAAGCTACAGTAATAGTAGCAATACTATAGTACTGGCACAAAAACAGAAATATAGATCAATGGAACAGGGTAGAAGGCCCAGAGATAAACCCACGCACATATGGTCACCTTATCTTTGATAAAGGAGGCAAGACTATGCAACGGAGAAAAGACAGCCTCTTCAGTAAGTGTTGCTGGGAAAACTGGACAGCTACGTGTAAATGAATGAAATTAGAACACTTCCTAACACCATACACAAAAATGAACTCAAAATGGATTAAAGGCCTAAATGTAAGGGCAGACATTATAAAACTCTTAAAGGAAAACATAGGCAGAACACTCTATGACATAAATCACAGCAAGATCCTTTTTGACCCACCTCCTAGAGTAATGGAAATAAAAACAAAAATAAACAAATGGGGCCTAATGAAACTTAAAAGCTTTTGCACAGCAAAGGAAACCATAAAAAAGACGAAAAGACAGCCCTCAGAATGGGAGAAAATATTTGCAAACAAAGCGACGGACAAAGGATTAATCTCCAAAATATACAAGCAGCTCATGCAGCTCAATATCAAAAAAACAAACAACCCAATCCAAAAATGGGCAGAAGACCTAAATAGACATTTCTCCAAAGAAGATCTACAGATTGCCAACAAACACATGAAAGTATGCTCAACATCACTAATCATTAGAGAAAAGCAAATCAAAACTACAGTGAGGTTTCACCTCACACCAGTCAGTATGGCTATCATCAAAAAATCTACAAACAACAAATGCTGGAGAGGGTGTGGAGAAAAGGGAACCCTCTTGCACTGTTGGTGGGAATGTAAATTGGTACAGCCTCTAGGGAGAACAGTATGGAGGGTCCTTAAAAAACTAAAAATAGAATTACCATATGACCCAGCAATTCCACTACTGGGCATATACCCAGAGAAAATGATAATTCAGAAAGAGTCATGTACTGCAATGTTCGTTGCAGCACTGTTTACGATAGCCAGGCCATGGAAGCAACCCAAGTGTCCATCAACAGATGAATGGATAAAGAAGATGTGGCACATATATACAATGGAATATTACTCAGCCATAAAAAGAAATGGAATTAAGTTATTTGTAGTGAGGTGGATGGACCTAGAGTGTGTCATACAGAGTGAAGTAATTCAGAAAGAGAAAAACAAATGCTGTATGCTAATACATTTATATGGAATCTAAAAAAAATGGTTCTGATAAACCTAGGGGCAGGACAGGAATAAAGACATAGACGTAGAGAATGGACTTGAGGACACGGGGTGGGGGAAGGGTAAGCTGGGACGAAGTGAGAGAGTAGCACTGACATATATACACTACCAAATGTAAAATAGATAGCTAGTGGGAAGCAGCTGCATCGCACGGGGAGATCAGCTCGGTGTTTTGTGACCACCTAGAGGGGTGGGATAGGGAAGGTGGGAGGGAGACGCAAGAGGGAGGGGATATGGGGATATATGTATACATATAGATGACTCACTTTGTTTTACAGCAGAAACTAACACAACAATGTAAAGCAATTATACTCCAATAAAGATGTTAAAAAAATTAAAAAGAAAAATAAATTCTATGAAAAAAAATCCATATAAATGGAATCATACAGTAAGTGGTCTCCTGTGTTTGGTATCTTTTTTGATACCAGGCATTCATCATGTTTTGAGCGTCATTCATGTTGTTGTATGTGCCAATAGTTTGTTCTTTTGTTACTGAGTATATCTATATATGAACATGTTTATGCATTTACCTCTGATGGGCATTTCGGTACTTTTGTTTTTTGGCTGTTATGAACAAAGCTGCTCTGTACATTTGTATACATGTATTTTAGAGGACATATGATATTTGTTTTGGGTAAATATGCTGGGTTATATGGGAGATATATGTTTCATTGTATACAAAACTGACAAACAATTGTCCAACATGATTTTACAATTTTATATTTCCTCCAGTATTTCATATTCTTAATATCTTTCAAAAGCAGAAGGTGTTAATTTTGGTACAGATCAATTTATCAGCATTTTTTCTAATGATCTGTCAAATCAGTTTTTTACAAAGGAATCTTTGTCTAATGTAAGGGGTGAAGATTTTCTCTTGTGGTTTCTTCTAGAAGCTCTATATTTTTAGCCTTAACTTTTAGACTTAAGATCATGTTAAGTTAATTTCAGTATATGTTGTCAGATAAGTATAGTGCTTCACTTTTTTCCATGGAAATATCCAATATTTTAGTGCTTTTTTAATATGTACCGCATTTTCTCTTTTTAACTTCTTTTTTTAATTGAGGTATAGTTGATTTACAATATTACATTAGTTTCAGGTATACAACATAGTGATTCAAAATTTTTACAGATTATATTCCATTTATAGTTATTACAAAATATTGGCTGTATTTCCTGTGCTATACAATATATTCTTGCAGCTTATTTATTTTATACATAATAGTTTGTACCTCCTAATCCCCTACCCCTATGTTTCCCTTCCACTCTTCCCTCTTTCCACTGGTGACCACCAGTTTGTTCTTTATATCTGTGAGTCTGCTTCTTTTATGTTATATTTGCTAGTTTGTTTTATTTTTTAGATTCCACATATGAGTGATAATATATAGTATTTGTCTTTCTCTCTCTGACTTATTTCACTAAGCATAATACCCTCCAGGTCCATCCATGTTGTTGCAAATGGCAACATATCATTCTTTTGTATGGCTGAGGAGTATTCCATTGTATATATATACCATAGATTTTTTATCCATTCATCTGTTGATGGGCACTTAGGTTGCTTCCATATCTTGGCTATTGTAAATAATGCTGCTATGAACATTGGGGTGCATGTATCATTTCAAATTAGTGTTTTTGTTTTCTCCAGACATATACCCAGGAGCAGAATTTCAGGATCATATGGTAATTCTATTTTTAGTTTTTTGAGGAACTGCCATACTGTTTCCACAGCAGCTGTACCAATTTACATTCCCATCAAAAGTGTACAAGAATTCCCTTTTCTCCACATCCTCGCCAACATTTGTTATTTGTGTTCTTTTTGATGACAGCCATTCTTACAGGTGTGAGATTGATATCTCATTGTGGTTTATTTTTAATATTTATTTATTTATTTGGCTATGCTGGGTCTTAGTTGCGGCATGCAGAATCTAATTCCCTGACCAGGGATTGAACTTTGGCCCCCTGCATTGGGAGTGTGGAGTCTTAGCCACTGGACCACCAGAGAAGTCTCTCTCGTTGTGGTTTTGATTTGCCTTTCTCTGATGATTAGTGATGTTGAGCATCTTTTCATGTGCCTGTTGGCCATCTATATGTCTTCTTTGGAAAAATATCTATTCAGGTCTTCTGCCCATCTTTTAATCAGGTTGGTTTTTCTTTTTTTTTTTTTTTGATATTGAGTTGTATGAGTTGTTCATATATTTTGGATATTAATCCTTTATTGGTCATATCATTTGCAAATATTGTCTCCCATTCAGTAGGTTGTCTTTTTGTTTTGTCAGTGGTTTCCTTTGCTATGCAAAAGCTTTTAAGTTTAATTAGGTCCCATCTTAAAATTTTTGCTTTTGTTTCCTTTGCCTTAGGAGACAGGTCCAAAAAAATATTGCTGCTACTTATGTCAAAGATTATTTTGCCTATGTTTTCTTCTAGGACTTTTATGGTTTCCAGTCTTACATTTAGGTCTTTAATTCATTTTGAGTTTATTTTTGTAAATGGTGTGAGAAAATGTTCTAATCTCATTCTTTTACATGTAGCTGTCCAGTTTTCCCAGAACCTCTTATTGAGGAGACTGTCTTTTTTCCATCATATATTCTTGTCTCCTTTGTTGTTGATTAATTGACCATAGGTTCATGGGTTTATTGCTGGGCTCTCTATTCTGTTCCAGTTATCTATGTGTGTGTTTTAGTGCCAGTACCATACTGTTTTGATTACTGTAGCTTTGTGGTATAAGTATAGTACCCAGCCTGGCTAATCCAAGTTTGAGTATCTCTCAGCCCTGTAGTTCCTGAGTCTGCGCCCAGCTTCTCTGGAGTTTCACTCTCTTCATAAGCTGGTTTACACTCAGCCAAACACTCAAGAAGACCCATAGCCGTATTTCTGAATCTCTTTTACTAGATTGCTTCCTCCTTTCCAATGCTCTGCCTCACAAATTCTAGCCACCTCAGCCTCCCCCACACTCTGATCTCTCCCTTCACTCAGAATATCACCATGTTCTTCCTGCACCAAGATCCAGGAAAGTGCCTCCAGGCTCAAAGCCCAGGTGTTCATACTGATCATGTCCTTTGTTTCCTTTCTCTTAAGGATCACAGTCCTGTGCTGTCTCCTGTCCAGTATATGAAAATACTTGTTTCTATTTGTTTCACTAGAGGGACCAGTCTGGTACCAGTTACTCCATCTTTGCTAGAAGTAGAATGCTAGGAACATTTTATTTCGGTAAATTTTGCCAAATTTCCCTTCAAGTAGATTGTACCAATTGTCATTTCCACCAACTCTGTATGATAGGTGGTACTTATTTTTCTATCCATTATCAAAACTGGGTTTCATTCAGTGCTTTATATACTTTTTTTTTATACTTTTTTTTACTATTTGTCTGTTTGAGAGGTATTTTTATTTACAATTCTTTGAATATATGAGTTAGGTTCAGTCACTTTTATATATATTATCAGCCATGCGTATTTCTTTTTCTTTGTTTATTTATGGACCTTAGTCATTTTCCCATTTATATTTTTCCTTTTTAATTGATTTCTTAGTATTCTCTTTATATTCATTTATTTATTCATTCATTCAGTCATTCAACGAATATTTATTGTATACCAGCTACATTCCAGGCCTGTTCTAAGTGCTGGGAATATGACAGTGAGTTAATTCTGCACTGGTGAAGTTTATCTTCTAATGAGTAATGAGGAGAGAGAGAATTAATACAGTGTAAGCACATTTGATATATCATGTGGTAGTAAGTAAGTATGGAGAAGAATAAAACAGGGTATGGGAAATTCAGTACAATAGAAATATATTATTGAATTGGGGGATTTCTGTTTTATGTAGGATCTTTAGAAAAAGATTCTTTGCTAGGTGATATTTAAGTGAATACTTGAATGAACAGAGTAAGCCATGTGGATGTCTGGAGAAAGAACATTCCAGTTAGATGAAACAGCCTGAGCGAAGGCCCAATGATGGTTGTTGCTTGGCATGCTGGAAAAATTAGAAAGAGGCCCCTGTGGCAGGAAGGGAAAGAGAATAGAGGAATGGGAGCAGTAGTGGTCAACTGGGGAAGATATCTAGATTAGGTAGAACTTGGCAGGAAATTACAAATTCATTGTTAATTCATTCATCTGCATAAGATGGGAAGCCATTGGAGGATAATATGCAGATGGACATAACTGATTGTCATTTATAAGGGATCCTCCTGGTAGCTTTGTGGAGAAGATAATACAAGGGAGCAAAAGGGAAACAACAGCAGCCATGTGTCTCAACACATTACTGAATATCTAGTATTAATTCTATTGAGTTGTGTTACCTTGATTATATACTAAATTCTCAGATGCGTTTGGCTCTTTCAGTTCTCCTTTAACTTGTCTGCCATTGTTAATGTTAAACTTCATCTTGATATCTGGTAGGTCTCTAACGAGGGTGATCGTTCTGCCCAGTTAACCAGAACAGTCCCAGTTTATACCTGTTGTAGATCAGTTAATATGTGTTAATTACTTTTAATATGTCTTTTCCCGTCAAGTTTCCTGGTTTGATGATAAGCTACATGGTCACTCTCTCTATGACCTCATTACTGTTCTTTCAATTTTCTGGGTGTTCTTTTATATTTATTTTTTAAATTATGGTTTTATTTTCTATCATGTTTTGATAAAAATTCAAGTTGATATTTTGTTTGGGATAAAACTGAATTTTTAAATTAATTTTTGCATAATTAATATTTTTATAATATTTGTCTTTTCCTAACCACAAAGAGTTCTCATTTTAAAATAGTGAAGTCTTCTATATTCTTTAGTATATTTTATTTTAAATCTTTTTCTTTACATGTTTTTTACACAATTTTTAGTGGTTTTATCTAGTCATTTAACAAAATGTTTTCTTATGGAATTTTTCAAACACGAAGAAGTAAAGAGTATAGGACAACAGCCTCATACAATCATCACCTAGCTCCAACTACCATAAACATTTCCCTAATTTTCTAGTTATTTTAACATTTTTTGCTGTTACTATTGAAATATTTTTTCTTGCTGTATATTTTAGAAAAATATTGTTCATGTACTATTGTAAATTGCCACATTTCTAAATTCTGTTTTTGTTTCAAAAATGTTTTTTCTCATGGGATGGGATTGTCAAGTATAAAATCCTGTCAATTGCAAATGATAATTTTGATTTCCTTCTCTCTTTATTTATGCCAGTTATTTTTTATTCTTATTGTATGTTAACTAATCTCTTAACTGGTGTAGATTTAAAAATAGCATTGTAATAAGTATCCTCATAACATCATTCCGTTTTAAAGAAATGTGCTGAGAGAAACTTTCATACTTTCCATTTCCAATTTCATATTTCTGTTTAGTAGTTTTTTTTTTATGAACTTAAATATTCTTAATACATGATAATTTGAATGCAGGTTTTAGGCTCTTTATAAGCTGAGGAGTTTTACACATTTTAGGAGCTCTTCATAAACACCATTTTCAATGAATGCATAATACTCCATTGGCCCTATATCGCTCTGTGGCAGGCTCTATGCTCCCAGTCTGTGCTACACCCTTGTGGGAAGGGCTTCACTCAATTGCAATGTGTGCAGCAGCCCATGAAGCCAAGTCACACCAAGCCACAAACCACCTGAGTAGACTCTACATGCCTGACCTTCTCTAGATCACATTCTATATCATCACTTATAGTTAAACTGCCCACTAGTCTCCTACTTTTGAGCTTTAAGCAGTCTTATTTGTTTTTCCTATTATAAACAACCCTGTGTTGAATATCTGTGACCTGGGACCAGTAATGGATTATCTTTCTGTAAATGGTCTGTCCCCATGTGAGTATCTTTAGTGCTTCCCTGGTGGTCTCCAGGCTAGACACAGTAGGCTCTGAAGAACCCTCTGTGGTGAGCACTCCTCTCCCAAGCTGGAAAAAGACAACCCAGAGCCTGAGTTGCCCCAGAACTACAAAGACTTGACCTTCCCAACTTTCTTCTAACTATAGAGCTGCGATTAGAAGTGTGACATTATGTTGATTATGCTGTGATATGACCTTCTATTCAGGGAAATAATATAATCTATTCCCCCGAATGCCTATTTTCTCATTTCTGCAGTATTCAATATTAGAGTTGGAATTTCATAAAGAGGAATTTTTGCTTCATCTTTTATGTGGAAAGAACACTAAAATAATTTTGTACATTCATCTTTGTGCATAAGTCTGATTATTTTCCTAGGATGAATTCTCAGAACTCAAAGTGCTAGAGTCAAACATATATTTAATTTTATTATGACATACATTGCAATATTGGCTTCCAGGAATGCTGTATCCATTTACATTTTTTTATCAGCAATGTTTGAGGACTCCTATTTCTTCACTTCCCAGCTTACATGGGTATTATCAACCTTTTAAATTTTGTGTCTGATGGGCAACCACTTAAATGTCTGTCTCTTTGATTAGACATGTTTTCATATTTTCTAACCATTTTTTCTTCCAATATTGATCACTTATCCATATTCTCTTTGGGTTTTTGTATTTTTCCTATTGATTTTTAGGAATATGGTTTTGATTGAGGGATATCAACCATTTTATCTTTATTTATATTATCCCTCTAGTTTGTCTTGTTTTAATGTTTGGAAATTATAATAATAAGTTGATAAAACTTTTCCTGGGCAGCAAAACTTTCTGTAAAGATTTGTTTAAAGTTTCTCGCTTGTTCTTCAGTAAAGAGGCAGTAGAGCCTAGTGCCAGACATTTGCATCCAAATCCTGGAGCTGTTTCTTACTAGCTTCATGCCCTAAGGGAGTTTCTGTAACCCCAGAGGTCCCTGCTAGTGGATCCTGCACTCGCCTCTCACCTCTTTCCTCCTCATACTCTGGTGCTCTGGCATTCTGTTCTCTATGCTAAGTTTTCACTTGCCATGAGGCCTTTATACATTATGCAAAACTTTTCCCTGACTTTCCCCCTTATGATTCCTCAGGTCTTCAAGTAAATGTACTTTCTGATCTGACAATAAAGGGTAGATGTTTGTGGCAGTTACTATAAGTCGCCTCACTCCAAAACCATTTCCAAACCCCTTCACGTTTGCCCTCCTTTAGTATAGAACAGGGGTTATCAAAGTGTGATTCTGGGACCAACAGCAGTAGCTTTTTCTAAAGACTTGTTAGAAGTGTGAATTCTTAGGCCCTTCCCCAAACCTCCCTAATCAGAACTCTGAGGGTGGGGGCCAGCAATCAGTATTTAATTAAGCACTTAAGGTGATTTTTTTTTAATTGAGATTCTGATGCACACTATGGCTTGAGAACCTAAATACTATGGAAATTAGGATACTTGATACCCCTTCCCCAGCCTTGATGCTAAAAGTGGCCATATAAAGGAGGTCTGGTTAAAGAGGATTAGTAAACTCAGCTACTGAGGGTTCTGGGAAAAATTTTTCTGTCAAAAAAAAAAAAAGGACAGGTGCAGCTAGGGTGGCCCTTTGCTCTTCTCCCTCTTGCTGTCTAGAATATGTATGAAATGCCTGGAGATGCAGCAACCACTTTGCAACCAAGAGGTTATACACATAAGAGTGAAAAGCCAACACACTGAGAATGGCAAGATGGGAGAGGAAGAATCTGGGGTACCTGACAACTTTGTTAAGTAGCTGAACTAGTTAGATGAAATCAATACTTCTTTTGCCTTTTGTTTTTGAATTTCCACAGTGAAATATGTATATACACATGTATATGTAGATTCACATATATATAATAGTTTTTAATTTTAAAAACTTTAAAAATATAAATGCAAATCTACCTACAGCCAGATTCTCTAGTAATTTCTCTGAAAAAGCCTTTAGCTACAACACACTTAGATTTGTTCAATAAGATATAAAATGCCTTATTTAAATGTCGTTTACAAAAGCAAAGTGAGAACTGTAGCAAAAGAGGTAAGTGGGAGTGTAGGTTGTGGCTTTCAGGAATGAGAGTTGGAGACAAGATGCTAGTTTGCCAGCCAGGGGCTAAGGTTTTAACAACCATTCAGGGAATGTAGATAAGTCCTACCTACATGTCTGGGATTCAAACTGAGATAGCAGTATTAAGTTGGGTAAGGATGATATAGAAAGAAAAGCTTAACACCTGCAAGAGTAGATAACAAGAGAACTTGACCATCATAACTTAGGCTCTGGAAAGAAAAAAAAAAAAAAAAAACAATCTCTCCTGATAGTATTTATCTATGACTCTTCCACAAAAGGGTTCGTGTTTTAATTTCCTGTACAATCTTGAAATTAACACGAAAAACCATCCCAAGTAACTTATACCTTTGAAGGACCTGGCTAAGCAAAACAGAAACTTCCCTGGATGGACACGCTCTCAAATAGGCCAGGTAGTTCTTCCAGAGATAAAGTCCCACAGACCATAAGGTCACAATCTAAAATTATAATTAACACAAGAGCACGATTCACTACAAAACAGCAGATAACACAAAGAATAGAAATAGACTCCTCAGAATGTCAAATTCCTTAGAATTAAAAGACAGAGGAGGGCTCCCCTGGTGGCGCAGTGGTTGAGAATCCGCCTGCCAATGCAGGGGACACGGGTTCGAGCCCTGGTCTGGGAAGATCCCACATGCCGCGGAGCAGCTGGGCCCGTGAGCCACAATTACTGAGCCTGCGCGTCTGGAGCCTGTGCTCCACAACAAGAGAGGCCGCGATAGTGAGAGGCCCGCGCACCGCGATGAAGAGTGGCCTCCGCTTGCCACAACTAGCGAAAGCCCTCGCACAGAAACGAAGACCCAACACAGCCATAAATAAATAAATTAATTAAAAAAAAAAAAAAGTGGGACTCCTGATATTCATCCCACTTTAAAAAAAAAAAAAGATGTTAAAAGACAGAGGATATAAGATAATATTCTTAAATGATTAAAGATTAAAAGAAAAAAAATTATGACTTGGACTTGCTGGTAGAAATGGAGGGGGTAAGAAGTTGTTAATTTCTGGGTGTATTTTGGGTTTTTTTAATATAATTTTTCTTTTTTTAAAATTTATTTATTTTATTTATTTATTTTTTGCTATGTTGGGTCTTCATTGCTGCGTGCGGGCTTTCTCTAGTTGCGGTGAGCGGGGGCTACTCTTTGTTGCGGTGCGCGGGCTTCTCACTGCGGTGGCTTCTCTTGTTGCGGAGCACGGGCTCTAGGCACACGGGCTTCAGTAGTTGTGGCTCACGGGCTCTAGAGCGCAGGCTTAGTAGTTGTGGTGCCCTCCCTGCTCCCTTTATCCTCCTGGAAAATGTTCACCTGTTCTGACCTCCTATCATAGTATCCCTTCCTCTGATTGTGGTCTTTGGCTTCTCTCTCCATTCATCATACTCCCTGCCCCCCCCCCCCGCACCCCATAAAATGTCTGTGTATTGTACGTATATCTGCTATTTTACACATAGAATTATACTGTAATGATTTTTATATATCTCTTCTATTGGCCTAAACATTTTGAGAGCAGATACTGTACCTTAATCATCAGCATTAGCATAGCGCCTGCCATGCTTAATGAATGGGTATTAAACTCCAGCAAAGGGAAATCATAAATCCCTCTACATTATTTAATCATCCATAAAGTAAATGGATGATCTCTAAAATCATCTACTCTAATTATGTGTTCATTGTAAATCTGTATCACCACACCACTAATTTACTTCTCTCGGGCATTGTCACAAAAAGAGTTAAGAAATACAGGGACACATACACACTGCAGGAGAGAGAAAGAGAGAGAGAGAGGATAAAGATCCATGTATTTACAGCTTAATATTTGTTTTAAGTGCAAGTAATGTTAATGGAAGTTCAGGAAGGGAGGGCAAGAGAGAAGCAGACAGAAAGATGTGGAACATTTATATTTAGGAAGTGTGAGAAATAAGGTCAATTCATGAAAGATTTAGGTAAGAATCTATGTAGAGAGGAGAGGCAGGAGACTGTGAAGAGAAGCCAAGGGAAGGAGTGGGTCTCATGAGAGAAAGACCAACATTATAAAGGGAAGCAAAGCAGTTAAGATGAGAATTGAGAATAGAGTAAATGCTTGGCTACATGTTAAATAAGAGCCACATTTTTGTACTGGAGCAGAGTGAAATCATAAGATCTAAATGGGGGTTAAATATATGAGGAGAACTGTTGCAGTTTAGAATGATTTAAAAGGAAAAATAAGCTTTTGAAAACCTTTAAAAATTTATTTTTAAAGCACTTTCAAAATCTTTATCCAAAGTAAAGAGGTCTTTAAGAGTAAAAATTGCATATATTTTGTCATAATTTCTCTAATTATCTACATAACTTTATATATTTCCCTTCTGTTTATTCAGGATAAATCTTCATTCTCTTTGGAGGGAACAATACATTCAACAAATGTTATATTACTTCAAAAGTATCAACTACACTTTCAAGATACAGTCACTAATTTTATATGCCTCACTCCAAACACTAAATTCTGATAGTTGATGGTTTCATTGTATCACCATGAAAGTCAGGGTGGGCTTAAGAAAAAAAAAGTAAAACTTTCAGAATGAACATTTGCTGTCGATTATGAGAATGTGTCAGATATGTGTGTGGGGAGGGGGAGGGGGAACGGTGGTGGGTAGTTGCATGATCTATTAATAAGAAACAGTTTAATGCAGGAGATCACTAAAGCATGGCTAATTCTGAAGCCAAAACCCACACATTCTTAACTTTCCCCCCAGCTTTAGAATCACTCTCCATACACTCACTACAGGAACTGGAACATTATTCTTTGAAAGCAAAGCCAGTGTTTAGAAAATCTGAAATTGAGCTAACAGCACAGCATATAGAAGTCACACAGGATGTTATTTTAAACTGTAATGCAGAAATGTCAGTTCATTTGATATCTTTATTTGTTACATGTGGGCTTGAAGAAAGTATGTTGTATACATTTTTGCTTTACAGATACTCTGTTACAGGGTATATTCAACTGTCAGGAAAGTTTGAGGTCCATCAAAGAGACAGAATCTTTACTGAACAGCTTTTGGAGCTTAGAGAAAAGAACATACAACGATTTATCTCATCCCTTCCCCTAGAACAATATATATTTTAAAATATCACTCAGGAGTCATTCAGAAAGGATGTCCAACTGGGTGAATCACATAACTGTAATGGTTATGCAATTTAAGCAGCTAACTCATATTCTGTCAACATGCTCCCTCTCCACTGCACATCAGTCAAAGACTTAAATACACAGTTGGATCCAAAGACAGAGTTGTGCAATATCCAGAGGGAATGAACATCGTGTTTAATTGGTTGCACTTGACTAAAGCTTGTGCTATCCTGTAATACAAACACTCCAATCCAAATATCTCACCACATCCTACATTTACATTTTCTCATTTTGCTTCATTACCAGCTTTATTTGACTACTCCAAAATGTTAAATCAGATGGTTAATTGCTGACCTTCTACTAATTGATTAGCTGCCTTAAAAGGGAAACCTGAAATGTAAATTTTAAAATCAATGACACATGCTTTCATGTTCCAGCAGTCTGGAGATTATACATTTCTGTTTTGTATAAAATGTATAAATAGCATAGATGAATTAGTTGAAATTTTCTGTGTCTCTCTACTACAGATAAGCAGAAAATTATTTTGGATACAACACTAAAATAAAGCAATCTTTGGCAATTTTCGTAGAATTTGTTTCCAAAGGAAAAAGAGGAAAGTTGTTTTTCTTTAACAAGGACATAAGAAGAGAAAAATACGGAGTGAAAAAGGACCTTACTTTTATTGGTAAAAAAAATTGGAAATGAAGGTCTGTAAGCTATAGCTGTGCCTATATATATTGTAGCTGTAGGGATAAAGTACAGTTTAGGAAAGGCTCTCCCAAAGGGGTGATGGTGGTTTTTTTTTTTTTTTTAATTTTTTAAAAAAAAATTATTTGTTTATTTATTTATGGCTTGTGTTGGGTCTTCGTTTCTGTGAGAGGGCTTTCTCCAGTTGCGGCGAGTGGGGGCCACTCTTCATCACGGTGCGCGGGCCTCTCACTGTCGTGGCCTGTCTTGTCGCGGAGCACAGGCTCCAGACGCGCAGGCTCAGTAGTTGTGGCACACGGGCCTAGCTGCTCCGCGGCATGTGGGATCCTCCCAGACCAGGGCTCGAACCCGTGTCCCCTGCATTGGCAGGCAGATTCTCAACCACTGCGCCACCAGGGAAGCCCCGGTGATGGTGGTTTTGCATCGTGTTGGAGGCCACAGTGTATGAGTGGCCAGAGCACATTGGAGATAATGTACTACAATGTCTGTCTACTTCAGTTTCACTGATAGAATTCATCTGTCAGTATAGACACTTAAAAACATGTGATGGGATATTTTAAATATTACCTGAGTTTTAAACTTGTTACCTTTAACAAAATATTTTGATAGGACCACATCTCTTTCTTATAATAATGAAAACAAGCAGAAACACAGTATTTAATGTGGAGAAATTTTATAACTATGTATATTCAAAAAAGTAAAGCACACCCCTTTTTAAATGATTGTATTGATTAAAAATATGCCGAACTAAAGATACTGAACCAATTTTATTTTATAAAATGTATTTAAAGCACTTGTATAGGAGGGGAGGGTATTGTATACTCCCACAGGTACATGTTACAAAAACAAACAAACAAACAAACAAAAAAACCCAGAGTAATTAGGTACCAATCAAGAACAGTTTTGCTGACAACCATTGAATTCCTTGCAGGTTTTCCATTGTTGTTTTACATTTCTATATTTTTACTTATATCCAATTATCTTTTGTGGTGAAGTGGATGGTATTTTATAATGATTTAAACAATGGTAGGCCGTACAAATCCACTCTTTTTTACAGTGAATACATATTTTATCCAAGAATTTGAGTAACTCTTGTCTTTAAAATTATTTTATTTATTCATTCACTTAATCATCCAAAAAAACATGTTGAATGACCTTTATCTGCTAAGCACTGTTTAGGCACAGGGGTTAGAACATTCGTTAGTTCATATACAGTTGACCTTTGAACGTTGACCCCATGCACAGTAGAAAATCCACATATAACTTCACAGTTGGCCGTCCATATCCATAGTTACACGTCCTTGGATTCAGCCAACTGAGATCATGTAGTGCTGTAGCATTTATTGAAAGAAATCCACATATAAGTGCACCCTTGAAGTTCAAACCTGTGTTGTTCAAGGGTCAGCTGTAATTTGATAAGTTTCTTGTCAGTCATTTCCTGGGATTCATGTCTTGATGGGGGTGATTACAGGTTGTTTTGAAGAGAATGAAAAGGAGAGACTGATGAGAGAGTAACACTGAACAATCACATGATTCTATTTTTCAGTTTTTAGACAGTTTTTAGTTCCTTGCATTGTCTGTATTAAAACCACTCCCTTCTTCGTGTGAGAAATATCCAGCAATGATTGAGGTTACTTTGATTTGAACAAAATGAGTTTTCCACTTTCACTGGACATTGGAGTACAGGAGTTAAATTCAAAGTTAAATATCAATTTAAAAAGCTCAATTTTTTAATATATGAATTTGTGATTGTAAACCATATAACCATTATATATACACTGCAAAGGACTTGGTGGAAAGTATAGATAAATTATGTGTAAAACCTTCACTGAATTATTATCTTACTCATCTTTTAGAAGAAAAATTTTGAAATTCTGTCTTTGCTCAAAGGCTCTTTTAACAACCCAAGAAATCATGCTGTCATTAACTACATATTCAGCTTCTCATGGACTCTACCGATGCCTGGATATTCTGAGAGAGAGAGAGACAGACAGAGGGAGAGAGAAACTGAGAGACAGAGAGATAGAGAGAGAGAAAAACTAAGAGACAATTTCATATGTATATATAATTTTAAATCACAAATTTAAATGGTAAATAAAATAAAGTGCATTGTATTACTTTTGAGAATTTTGCATAAGATAGAAAATAAGAGAAAAGTTCTGGATAGAAAAATAGAGGAGAACAAACACTGAGTGAAGGGAGAATACATCTTCAGAAAATGTCACCTATTTCAACACATCAAATTCAGTGTGAAAAGAAAACTTTCAGGAAAGAACTGTGAGTCACCCCAGACTGCACTGGCACTGTCATGGCAGATGGACCCCAGCACACATTTAGGATGTGGACCCTCCATGCTGTCGTTATGGCAGATGAGTTGTGCTGCCCACAATACAGTAATTTGGCATGCAGACTCTGAAACCAGACTGCCTGGATTGTGATCTTGCTTCTACCGCTTATGATCACAGGAACTTGAGGAAAATGAATTCACTTTCTGCTCCCTAAATTCCCTCATCCCCAAAGTAGGGCTGGTAAAATTCTCTAATTTATAGAGCTGCTCTGCTCTGATTTTTTAAAAAATTAGGCACTTGAAACAATCTCTAGTGCCCCAAATCATTAGCTATTATTATTTTTGTTTCCATTAGTATTTATTTCAAGTATTACCATTTGCCTGAGGTCTCTTATTAACCCTGCTCCATCTCATCTTCAACTGACAACCTCAAGGTCCAATTTACCAAGATTGTTGAATTCCTTGAGGGTCATCTCCCTCTACTTCCCACCTCTTACTAATTAGTTTATCTATAAAAACAAACTTTGTTACTTCCAGTCTTCTAGGGACATGGTATCCCTCCTCCTGTGGACCAGCTCATTCTTATCCTTAAGTCCATCCTATCTTTTGTCCGTTTTTGGTCCATTGTACTCCATTTGCTCTACTTCGGTCCTTTATGGTTCCCTTGGACTATTCTAATTTCCAAACTAGTTGCCTTGTTCTCTTCCAAACCATTCTGCACAATATGGCGAGACTAGATTTTCCAGTTATTTTTGTTCACGTTGCTCCTCTAGGTAAATCCTTTCAATGGTATCTCTGTTCTTATAATAAAGCGCTAATTCCATAATATAGCCTGCATGATCTGGCTTCTGCCTGCGATCTTCTTCCACACCTCCCAACATGCTCCACCTCTTTTACTTTGTGCCTCCAGCTACCCTGCTCTTCTCTATGTCACACTAGTAGAAAAAGCTGCTTCCTCATCTGCTCATGTGGTCCCCTTGGCTTGGAATGCACCACTCCAGCACTTTTTTTTTTTTTTACCTGATTTGACGCTCTCCATCTTATCCTAACTTCAATATCACTTTATTATCAAGGAGAACTTCTCTAACATTCCAAACTTTTTGACACTTACTTTCTTTTAAAGTGTCCTAAAATTTCTCTTCCCACCTTAAGGTATCCTGACGTTTCCCATGATAGTCATCTAAATTGCAGATTTAATGTTTGCTTGTTCTATTCTTTAATAACACAACTGAAACTTTAGCAAAGTCTAAGACCGTGTCTTCTTGTTCACTGTTGTATTTCTGGCACAAAGTGACTGGCCAGTTGTTTTTGAATAATAGAATGAATGAATGCTGCTGCCTTCACTAGGAATTTCGATGTTAGAAAACTTCCTTTACCCTCCTCTTCAGTCTATCACATTTCACAATTTACTGCATAAGTTTTGACATTAGCCTCAGCTTTAAACTCTGTAGCCAGCAGAGAGACTGACTAAGAACTTTAGCTATTTCAAATCAAAAAATGATGACTCAATCTCCTTACTCCTCCAAAATTCTCTTATGGATAAAATAATGTGATTATGTGATTTTATAATTGAAATGTACCATCAGTGACTTTGGGTGCATTATTTATGGCCATCTTATAATTTTGTGCTCAATAGCTGAAATTTGGGCAGGTTAGTTAATCTCTCTTTGACTTGATTTTCTCATTTTTAAATTTGAGTATATGCTTGATCATCTATCTAAAGTCTTTAAAGGCATTCTTGGACTATAGTAGGTACTCAATAAATGATAGAAGTTCTTTATGATTCTTTTTGTTAATATTTAAGCCAGATAGCAGCTATACCTGAGGGGTGCAAATACATACTTTTCAAATACATATTTGAAAATTCTGTAAATAAGAGTATTACTTGCCAGGACGCTCACTGTAACTAACCAAAGAGCAAACAATGCCATATTAAGGGGCCAAGAACAGAATTTGGTATACAGCAGGTATGAAATACATGTTTGTTGAAAGAATGAATTAATAATAGAGTAGTAATTATAATATTACAGATCTTCCATTTCTTACATATACAGGAAAAATGGAAGTAGCTTCAAAACTAAAGGGTTAACTTAGCAAAATTAGGATATTTGAAAATCTTATATCTCCATGTTGGTTAATAAATTTACTTTTTTATATATTACTTTGGATCTTAAGTGTAATTTCCGTGTAATTAAACATTTAAATTAAATTGATAAAGAAATCTTGATATAAAGCAATTATGAACTCTTTTAATATTGAATTAATTTTTTTAAAAACTCTATAATACTTCCTAGTTGTGGTGGAATCCTTCTCAAAAGGTTGTAAGTCCTATGCTACTATTTCTGACAATGGACCTTGTGTAAGATACTTTTTAAATGTCTCTCTAATTGTCTTATATTGGAGGTTGAGAAAAGAATATAGGTATCTGGCTATGGCAAATGTCCCAGGAATAGTAATACACATAAAATAAATATGTAAGATTTACATGAGTTAGTTGGCATTCTCTGTCTATCCCATGGAGAGGCAACTCTACTCCCGACTTCTCTCAGGGAACATTTGGCTAAGTACTGATAAATATTGCCTTCCTTAATAAAGTCATTGAACCTATAATAATACAGCCTCTGCTTCCCTGAATTGATCTTAGAAGTACTAAGCAGATGAAAGGTAAGCCCGTGCTTCTACTGTAGCCAAGGCATGGGGTGGACTGCTAAGAACACATCTTCTTCTGCCGAATTAGTTGGATGGTCATGTTGGGAAGAAGCTCTGTGGAGTATCTGAGCTCTGGTCACAAACTAGGGAAGCCACAATTGACATTCTAGATCTTTATAGTTAAGCTGACAACCCAAGAGACAACCCTACTTTGCATTTATCTTTGTGCAGGAGCAAAGAGGATTCATATACCCAAACATAGCTAAGTAGAGGCCTTAACATCACACGCATCAAAAGGCACAATTATTCTTAGGAGGAATAGCCAGAACTGTTCCTGGGATAGAACCTTGAGACAGAAAGGGAAGACTGGGAGTAGATATTACTGGTGCCACTTCCATTTGTATTCACTGCATGCCCTCTCCATCTCCAGAAAATAAAAATTTAAAAGGTCTATTTTTTAAAATTTTATTTATTTATTTATTTATTTATGGCTGTGTTGGGTCTTCGTTTCTGTGCGAGGGCTGTCTCTAGTTGCGGCAAGTGGGGGCCACTCTTCATCGCGGTGTGCAGGCCTCTCACTATCATGGCCTCTCTTGTTGCGGAGCACAGGCTCCAGATGCACAGGCTCAGCAACTGTGGCTCATGGGCCTAGTCGCTCCGCGGCATGTGGGATCTTCCCAGACCAGGGCTCAAACCCATGTCCCCTGCATTGGCAGGCAGATTCTCAACCACTGCGCCACCAGGGAAGCCCTAAAAGGTCTATTTTTTAAGTGCTATGAGCTGAATGTTTGTATCCCCCAAATTCATATGTTGAAAGCATAATCCCCAATGTGATGGTATTTGAAGGTGGGGCCTTTGGTAGGTAATTAGGTCATGAAGGTGTAGCCTTAGTGCTCTTATAAAAAGATGTAGGATTAGTGTAGGATTAGTGCTCTTATAAAAAGGGGAAGCGACATGAAATCTATGTCTGCATGCACACACCAAGGAAAGCCTGTATGAGGACATAACCAAGAAGGCAGCTTTCACCAAGAACTTGACCACATTGGCACCCTGATCTCTGACATCTAGGTTTCAGAATCATGAGAAATAAATGTTTGTTGTTTTAGCCACCCAGTCTATGGTAATTTTTTTATAGCAGCCCAAACTGACTAAAACACTAAGTTCCTAAGATTGATAGCTCAATTCATTCAAACTAACAAGATCATTTTGAGGGTAACTGTCTTTCAAATCATGTTAACTTTCTTGGGACCCTTTCTGAAACTACCTCAGTTGAATTAATGAAAATGTTAGACTGGAAACATATTAACCTAAAGAATACTGCAGACATGTAAGCGCACACTGAGGTGGAGAGTTAGAGGTGGTGCAAATGATACTTGTCAAGTTTCTTACTCCGAAATAAGTTCTACAGTGGAGTTCTAAGTGCCGTAGCTGCACAGCTCAGTCATCAACAAGAGCTTACAAGACAGGAAGTGGTGATTGTTACAAAAACTGTAGGATTTGGGGTCGGACCTGCCAACCTTCCAAACTTAGAATTTTATGTTGATTTAAGACAATCTAAGTCAACGTTAAATAGCAAAACATGGAAATTGGTGGGAAGGGGGAAGAGGCATGTTTTATAATATAATTTATCACTTCATAAAATGTTTAACCAAAGAATCCTTGTTAAAGAGAATGCAAACATATAAAATTAAAAATACTTAACCTCTTAGTAATGAATTTACTGTCTATTGTGCGGTTGTTACTCTCGTGCAAAAATATCCATCTCCCTATAAAATTAAGAACGTAATAACTCCAGACCAACAAATTTCAAATTCTTTTCCATGAAATTCTGGAGTTTGAGCAGTAATTTAAAGAGGTTCATTGAAATACAATTTGGTCACGGAAGGCATGCTTTAACACCACCGCTTTGGGGACTTGATGCTGACAATGAAAGTACATGAGGGATAGCAAATAAAACTGTCTGCTCTGGTTTGGGGAATTTGGAGTTGCGTTAGGGAAACAGTGACTAATTTATGATAGGTATTTGGAGAAGAGATAGTCTGTCAAAATAAATCTATCTTTCCTCTTTTCTTGAGAGGAAGCAAGATGTCTTATGGATTTCCTTGGAATCCTTAAAAATAGCAGGGAGAGAAATGTTCCCATTATTCATGGCATGCTTTAGTTTTGCAGGTTGAACAGGCCAAAACATTTGAACTTGTACAGGTGAAACAGGAAAGCTCCATGCCATGCTGGAGACTGAACTCTTTAGGGATGATCCACACCAACAGCTTACATCCCCTGTATCCAGGATCTTTGGGCTTCCTCAGTCAATGGGCTTGACATGACTTTAGTCACACAAGGATTCTGAAATTTAGGAAAGTCAAACACAGTGGGGAGGAGAGCAGAGCACTGAGTGACCCAACTATCGGTGTATGCGAGTGCTTGCTGTCTTCCTGTGTATAAAAGAGGCAGAATTTACACTTCAAATTCTTTGGTTACCTTGCTTCAGACTGTTTAATCTACCTGAAAAATCGTCCGTATTTTCTTTCCCCCATTCTCAAATTTAACCCCATTCTTTTGTGAAGCTTCTGAAGACTGGTAATTCTGGGGTTCAAGACTCATCACCATCTGTCAACTGGATATTATTTACTTCCAAGGATGTGATAAAGACTAAATGGAAAAATATGTAAGCAGTCCTTAATGTGCCTGTCACACAATAGGCACTCCATAAAATGATAGCTTTAAATAAAAAATACTAGGACTTGCAACTATATTTTTTGAACTAGTGTCATAACAATATTGTCCCTAAATTATTTTTCCTTTATTTTATCCTCAGAGGCCCTCTTAGGCATGCAGTAGGAGAGCATGTGATAGGTCTTTGATTCTGAAAATGAATTTTGAATATTTAAAGGCATGTATATCATGCCCCGACCATCTATCGAAAGTGGGACAGCTTACATAAACAGTTTTCACTCTACTAGAAACAAATGTGCAGGATAAATTTATGGATGGTATTTGGCAGATTTAGATCCTTTGGGAAGATATGGAGGAAAATAATGCTTCATAATTATTGTAAATTCAATTTAAAATTGATTTAAAAGTCTTTCTCTTTGGTTATTATGATTGTTTAAGTTCTGGCCCTCCTCCTCTAATTACTATGATTTCTGGCCCCTTGTACACATCCTTTATTTCTTGTCAAAAAATAAAATCAAACCCTGCTGTGATGATCCTTCTTCATTTTTCCAAACAAGCATTGTCTTTTCAGGAATATAGAGAGTGAAGTACAGGAAAGTGAACTTCTGGTTGAACTATTCAGCTCAGAATTCCCCTCCTCTGGGAAACTTTTTTCTACACTTCCCTTCCCTCAAATCTCTATAGAAGTAATTATTCATAATTATTAATTTTCTGTGCTACCTCTGCACTCTGCACATATTGTTAATCTTTCACTTTACCGTACTGTACTGTAACTTATTTTTCATTTCTGCCTCCCTTCCGAGACTGTGGGCTGTTTGAGTGTAAAGACTATGCTGTAAACATCTCTGTATCCTGACCTGCTGCTTGACTAGATATGCGGCAAGTGTTCACTGAAGTGAATTGTTGAGTTCTTGAGTTATTGCTATTACGTTTAGCTAACACATAAAGAAAACATGTCTACATGTCCATTTTCACAACAAGTGGTCAGTGATATGGCTATTTGGCTAAGCCATGATTTTGAAAAAGTTTTCTTTGTAATACATTCATATTTTCTACTTTTACAAGTTAGTGTTGCTGTTATTATGTTTCTTAATCTCTAAACTCTTCGCAATGAATTAATTCTGCTTCACATGCAGCTTTAAACTCTTGGTGAAAAGTTTCCTGCCTGTTCTGCCTTTTCTGATGAATGTTTTCCTGTTGGGTGTGTTTAAGTTATTTACTTTTCCTGTAATGACAAATTCTGTCCAACTATATGGTGCCTCTCTACCTAAATTGTTATATAAATATCCTAGATTTAATTGTCCCTAGGGAACTAGCCTGAATTTAAAAGATTTATTTTCTCTCCATTGTTCCTCTGATAAATAAATTCAGCAAATACAGAAAGGCTGTTCTTTGGAATACTATGTACTATGTTTTTGTTTAACTACATTAATTTTTTTTGAAAAGATAAAGGTGAGAATATATAAATTAATAACTGTATTCTGTTTATCTCTCTTCCTTATTTCCAACGTTTACTCTTTAATATTTTACTTTATAAATTCCCAAAAGTAATTGCATTAGAATGTTAATACTAAGTTTTTCCTATATTCATAAGAGAGAGAAAAAAGCAAGATACACACATATATATATATGATTAATGGTATGACTGCATATTAATAACAGCAGTAAAATAATTTTCTACATACAGTTTGGGCAAAAGGGAAAAATTGATTTTATTGTACAGAACTAAATTATTTTCTGAATAATAGCAAACAAGTGAGATAAACAAATATTTTAATATATTTAAGATTATATTTAAAGTAAAATGATCTCTGCATCCTGTTATGTTACAGAGTTTAAAAGGACAGTCATGTTAGCTGTTGTTTTAAAGATGAGGTTAAGTTACTTGTCCAGGGTCACACACTAGTTAGTAGCAGAGCTCGCCTGACTTGCAGACCAAGGTCTTGTTATTTTTAGGCAAATAAATCAGAAAGATACATTAGACCATGAACTGTCAATGCATTTCAGTTATCTCATTATTAACCATGACAATTACATAACATGCTATGTTTTGGTGCCCAATTTTTGTTAATTTTCAGTGCAAGGCCTACTAGAAATATGCAGAAAGTTACTGCTCAGTGTTTGTTTTTTCATTAAACATTTATTAAGCACCATCAGTGTGCTGCATGGTGTTAGGCACTGAGGATACCAAGTGGCTGAAAACACACATGCCCTGAGAAGGCATGGTTACAGTAGAAGAGCCAGCCCTGTGAGCACATATTCTGAGTATTAAAAATCCTTTTTAATATTTGATGAAGAGTGCATTGGAGCAAGGACAAGTGATATTCTTGGAGTTGTCCAGGTTTAAGGAGATAAAACTTGCAGAGCAACATAACTGGACATACCTGAAACTGTGGAATAAATCAGTGGGGCTCCCTTGTCCAGACCTGAGATACTGTTTTCCTGGACTTGCGACTCTACAGCCTCCTCTCATTTGTCCCTAGTAGATTCGGTGCTCTACACCCTCAGGAAGCCTGCCGTGCACATTTGCAGCTCAGTGTCTTCATCGTTCCTGTGGCCTCTGTCACCTTCCTCCAGTTCACGTTTTCCTATTCATTCCTTAAATCTCAAGTCAAATATCATCTCTGCTTGGAAGCATTTCTTGGTCCCCCAAAAGCTAAATTTATTACTCAGTCATTTGAAACGCTATATCTAGTTGAAGTGACCACTGTTATAAAATTCTGATATATCTACTTTGTTTTCTTGCGATTTTGCACTTTATTAATTAATTTAAATAAGAATGAATCCTAACGTTTTTCTAATCCTACAAATGACATGTGTCTCTCATCAGGAAAAATATGTTCTCTTCCTCAGAAATTGGACTGTAATAATTTCAACCGATTCTGGGTTGTTTCCTACAGTGATTATTTAAATACTCACCTCATAGTATAGAGAGATGGGTTGGTAAGAGTTTACTTCAGAACTTTCTCAATTTTCTGACTTGTCATTACAGGAGTGAGTCAATTCCTATCTCTCAATGTGGGCTCTGGGAGCCTTGATCTTTGTGTCACTGAGAAGATTAAGCATACATAAGATTGCAGGTAGAGAACAGAATATGTGCCTCATGGAATAAAAATTTTGAAGCTCCTTTAATCAATCTTTTCCTCAAAATTTTTTTCTGTGTTTAAACATAAGCATACTTTTAATGTTCAAATTGCTTTATTAATAAAATATTGTTATAATCACCTTTATAAGCTTGAAATACCACACAGTATGGGAACCCTAAACAGTCACAGCAAGTATTGTACACCCTCTATTTTACATCGTTTATATTATTGACTGTTAATACGTCATTTTCCTCTTTCATCTCCTGAACTAATATCATTTACTGAATTGCCTCATCAGTACTCCTTTTAGTAGAGATTATTTCAATATGTCGCACTTCAGAAAAAATATCAGACCTTTGAGAGCTTAGATTTTTTACTTTAGTTTCCTCCAAAATTGCTTTGTATATTAGGTCATAAAGATTTCCTAAAGCTAAATCAGACACATTTGATTTTGTATGGTTACAATTTCTTTGTTTTAGATAAATATTATCGATAGCTGTATGAATATGTTTTGAATTATTTTATGATGTCTTGAGAAATTATGTCCATTGTAACATCAGAAACAATTTTGACTTTTTCAATTGATCTTATAGGTTAGTCGTTGATGTTTTTCCATTTCATTTTTTCCTCCTGAACTTTCCAGTGGAACCAACATCTCTAAACAATTATCAGAGTGAATGTAATATCTGGTTTGTTTCTAAAAATCTTTATTTTGTTCTGAAATATATTTATACCACACACCTATGAATGTTATAGAGGTGATACTGTTGATTTTAAACTTTATAAGACATAATGGACAGAATAATTTCAAACATGTCTAATGAAACTTCTAAGATACCTGTATTTTAGTTTACTCTTAATAGATACCAAAGTCCTCTGTATGGAACCCAAATCATGCAATAGTACCCTTAAAGTATGAATTAATGATTCAAATCATTATTATTTCGTAATGCTATCTCTCATAATTTTACCCTGTTTCCCCAATGAGAAGGAATATGTAAGTGTTTGCGTGGTAATCAGGATCATTTTTGTATTACTCTCAGCAACAGAAAAATTAACCCTTGCCTCCCTGTTCATATCCTTTCTGAAAAGTACCTGTGCCCATTAGAAGCTTCCATTATGGGGAATGGTGAACCGAGGTAGCTCCTTTGTACCAGGTGACCCTGCCCCTGAAGAGAACCAAGCAGATTCTTTTAGCCAGGAATTTGGAATTTAGAAAGATCAAACTGAGTGAATCATCCAGCTAAGAAAAACGGAGTCCCAAGATAACAAAGAGGTATGACTGGAAGTTGGCTCTGAAAAAAGCCAAATCCAGTTACAGAGAGAGGACTGCCACAAGTCAGCAAAGAAGGGTGGTTTTCAGAAAGAAGCAGCGCAATGAAACAGAAGCACAAAGCTAGGCAAGAACAGGAAACGGGCAGTCCCATGAAAAGCAGAGGGAGTGGTCTGGTTCTCAGCTCTCAGGTCTGGGCCAGTGTGACCAAGCTGAGTTGTGCTTTTGCGTCTTACCCTCAGGTGCTATCACATTTCTTCTACCACGTGCTTCAGATTTTCTAATTGCAACCTAATAATTCTGAGAGGTAATTAAAAATCAAAAGGTATTTGTAAATTTAATAATACCTGAGAGGTATTATAAATCAAAAGAGTGGAAGAGATTCTCCTTACAGTTCCATTTCATGTAAAGTTACCAGATCCAAAGTATGTGAATAATAAAATACATTTCAATCTGAAAAATAACTTTTTAATCTTAAGGTATATTTCCATATTAGAAAATCATAAGCAATTTTTTTCACATGGTATCTATCACACAAGACGATCATGTCAGATGTTCTCTAGTAAATTCTCAAACATCTTCTTGGCCCCGGTCAAACCTGAACTCTAGCATGTGTTAAGCTTGAACTTAATAGACAGTATACTTATTTGCTCAAGTAACAGATGTCCTCTATTTGTTTCTGGACTGAAATTTTTTCAGCTTGTGTTCTTATTTATTCCAAATTCAGTATATTTTTATGTAGGACTCTTTAGACTCTGAGTGACAAGACCCCCTACCTTGAAATAGCTTAGACAAAAAGAGAAACTTATCGGTTCTCATAATGGGATCCTCTAACATTAGATTTCAGGTTTGACTCAAACCATAACTAGTAATCTTTCTCTCTTTGTCTCTTAACTCTGCTTTCCCCTATAGAGACTACTTTCTTGAGTAGGTGCTCTCCTGTCTTCCCTCCTGCCAGTTAAGAAATCTTGACAAAAGGAGAATGTCTCATTCTCAATGTTACCAGCAAATATCTGACCCCACTGCTAAGAATCTGCTTCTATGGCCAAGGATAGAATGCTCTGAGTTGCAAGGCCTGGGTCCTGTGTCTACTCTGAAGTCACATGAAGTAAGAATGGGGGAATGGGTAATTTCACCAAGGAAAACCAAGATGTTTTTACTCTGAGGAGAAGGACAGGTGGTGCTGGGAAACATAAGCAAAGATATTCCCTGTATCTACCCAGTATTTCCCATTTCTGTATTTATTCTGACTTTGCATTCCCACCCCAGTTATTATAGCTTTGTTCTCGTCAGTTATGGTCTGTTGACCTACACATTCTTATGCACTGATAGTGCATTATCTTCCACATTGGATCTACCAATTCAAGAATCATTCATCCAGTGACAGTCTTAGGAGCTGAGACCTTTTATGTGATATGATTCAAAGAGTGCCTGGATATTTCCTTTTTTTCCCCAAATATTTCCTCCTACTATCTGACACACAGATGTACTTTTTTGGATCCTAGGGGTCTTGGAGTTTTCCAGTTTTGTTTAAACACAAATATCCCCTTAAAGCAGTAGTAGCTTAAGCCACTCAGAGTTGGTGCTCTAGCAAGGATTAGCTGATGGCTAGTGATAAAAGTTTTCTGAGGGACAGTGTTTAAGGGAGATGGAATATTAGATGATTTTTGTTGGCACGGCATCAAAGATTTACTTGGTCTAACTTCACAATTTTCTTATGGTTATTCCAGCTCTAAGTCATCGTTTATACTTCTTCAACTCCAATGGAAAAATACAGATAAATTGTATCAGATATAAGAGAAGAGAAAAAAGTTACAAAAGGGTTTATTATTCCTAGATGTTTTTAAAAAATGAAGGGATTTCAAGTGCCAAACCACAAGGAAGACAAGACATGATAGCTATCCATCAGTGCTTGTGGAGTCAGATTCTGTGTCAAAGAAAGATAATGTTATTATCTTTGCAGGTTTTTCTGGTTAAAAAAAAAAACTCATTCAATAACAGACGTTGAGATCATGAAAAATATTATTAAATTCAAGTACAAAGCAATAATGTTTTATTGAATTGAACTGAAGAAGATTTAATTAAGTCTTTTAACATTTGGTACCTTCCACATGGCAGGCATTAATCTAGGTGTTTGGGCTACACTGATAGGTAAAATAGACTGAAATCCTCACCTTCACTGAGCTTACATGTTAGTGGAGAACATAGACAGTAATCAACATAATAAATAAGTAAAATATGTAGAGTAATAGAAACTTACAAATGCTATGGCAAAAATAAAATACAGAATAAGTTAACAGAAATAAGGAAGGCTATGTGGCGGTAATGGTCCAGTTTTAAGTAGGGTAGACTTGACTGAGAAGATGACATCTGGGCAAAGACTTGAACCGCTGAGGGGATGAGCCATACGATGTTGGCAGGAAGAAGCTGCGGGCAGAGGGAGCAGCCAGCAGGAAGTGCCTGGTGGGAATGTCTGGAAGGCTGAGCACCAGCAATGAGGCTGGTGTCCTGGGAGCGAATGAACGAGGAGGAGTTGGGGGAGATGAAAACACAGAGGATATTATATATCTTCTACCAAAATACTTGACTACAGATGGGTTGTATCCTCTGAGGTTCTAAAAGTTTAGCTATTACATTTTTTAATGTATTTTTCTCTGTAAATACGATTAGATTAACAAATTCTGAGCTATGGCCTCCTTTGGTTTGATGTTAGTTTTACCTATTTTAAATTTCTTCCATTTATAATGTCATTTTTTAAATAAATGTGAACTATTTCCTAAACTGGTGTTTCTCCCATGTATGTTAGTAGAGCATTCTCAAAAATGTGTTTTTTTTGACCGGGCATGAGGGTGGGAAGCTGCCATATGTGACTGTATGTAGCCACCGACTGGATGATGATAAAAGGGCCTTGCTGCAAAATATGCCTAAAAGTGGATAACTGCAAACAATCTCCCTCTCCCTCTAGTGTCCAAGAAGGAAAACGTGCAGACCTTAGCTGAGTGGAATTTGTTGGAAACAGAGCTTAAGTGAAGTCGAGATAAAGTTTAGTTTGGACCTGGCCACTGATGTGCTGGGCAACTGTGGACCAGTTACTGACCAAAATCTTAAATAAATGAAAAGGTCTGATGGCATCATTGTGAAGTAACTTAGTAGCTGATGAAATTTATTTGAGATTAGTTTTTACTATGTGTGTTTGGCATTTGGCAATTGTATATATAATCATTTCATAAGCATTTGTTAATATGAAACCCAGTGGATGGAGCTAAAGTATTTTGGAAAAAAATTACAAAACCAGAAGGGTCCCTACTCTTGATAACTATAATACATTTCGGATTTTCTGTCCTGAGTATTTATTCCCAGCCCTGCCTTTGCTACTAAATGACACAATTTATGGCTTCTTTCTTCCAGGGACTGTGAATGCTTAGCGAAGAGCAATTTATTTAGTGTAAGCCTAAGTAAACACAAGAGAGCAGGTCTATGAAAGGAAATAAAATATTACATTCCAAAAATGGGTCTTATGCTTTTACTTGTTTCTTTTAGTGGTAAAGTTAAGAAATGATCATTTTTTTATTTGATAGAATTTTAGATCTTTTACTAATTGTTTTGAAGTAAAGAATGTTCCCCTTTAGGCCTTGAGTTCTTGCTCAGTGTTTCCTGGATATTAACAGTTATAAATTTTGTTTTTCTACCCGTTTAAGTAATATGTGAATATAAGTATATCTTAACTCTTACATAAACAAAACAAAAAACACAAATGAGCTATAAAAATTTAAGTAATATTGGAATGTATATAATAAAAAGTACCTTCACCAACCTATTTCCCTCAATCCTACTTTCCTTTCCATGGTGAAACCAACATATTAGGAGTATGTGTCATTTAAATGTTCAGCTTGTGTGCACACACACAAACACAGAGTATGTTTTTCTGCGTTTTGCTTTTCTCATTTAACTATATAACTTGGAGATATTTTTATATGTGATAATTACTCATTTATCTCTATGGTTTTATCTCTATCTCTATATATCTCTTTTCCTACTTATCCATCTATCCATCCATCCATCCATCCATTTAACTATCTAATCTCTCATTTTTTTTGTTTTTTTAATTTTATTTATTTTTATATCTTTATTGGAGTATAATTGCTTTACAATGTTGTGTTAGTTTCTGTTGTACAACAAAGTGAATCAGCTACAAGTATACATATATCCCCATATCCCTTCCCTCTTGAGCCACCCTCCCTATCCCACCCCTTTAGGTTATCACAAAGCATCGAGCTGATCTCCCTGTGCGATGCAGCTGTTTCCCACTAGCTATCTATTTTACATTTGGTAGTGTATATATGTCAGTGCTACTCTCTCACTTCATCCCAGCCTCCCCTTCCCGCCCACACCCCCCGTGTCCTCAAGTCCATTCTCTATGTCTGCGTCTTTATTTCTGCCCTGCCACTAGGTTCATCAGTACCATATTTTTTAGATTCCATATATGTGTGTTAGCATACGGTATTTGTTTTTCTCTTTCTGACTTACTTCACTCTATGACAGACTCTAGGTCCATCCGCCTCATTACAAATAACTCAATTTTGTTCCTTTTTATGGCTGAGTAATATTCCACTGTATGTATGTGCCACATCTTCTTTATCCATTCATCTGTTGATGGATACTTCGGTTGCTTCCATGTCCTGGTAATTGTAAATAGTGCTGCAATGAACATTGGGGTGCATGTGTCTTTTTGAATTATGGTTTTCTCAGGGTATATGCCCAGTAGCGGGATTGCTGGGTCATATGGTAAAACTCTTAGAGGAAAACACAGGCAGAACACTCTTTGACTTAAATCATAGCAAGATCTTTTTTGACCCACTTTCTAGAGCAATGGAAATAAAATAAAAAATAAACAAATGGGACCTAATGAAACGTAAAAGCTTTTGCACAGCAAAGGAAACCTAATCTCGCATTTTTAACATCGCCTCATAAGCCCCCTCTCTCCATCATTCGTCTCCGCCTCTTTCTGCTCATCTGCATCAATCTCTCACCAAAGACTAACTTTCTTTCCTTCTTGTTCACAAGACAGAAAATATTACCAACAGATTCTGAGTTTGCATCTTCTTTTATCAAGAACACACGTAAAATTAGACTATTATTTTTAATGCTAATTCCAAGTTTCACAGGGAAGGAAGGGGGTCACTGGCCCTATTAGATCAGATGTGACACCAAATCCAAGTACTGTGTGGCCAGAGAGGCAGATGGTGTTGCAGCAATATGACTGCCAGAAACCTTGTTCTGCAGCTGAAAGAAAGACAAATATTACATAATATCACTTACATGTGTAATCCAAAAGATAATACACATGAATCTATATACAAAACAGAAACAGACTTACAGACATGGAAAACAAACTTACGGTTACCAAAGGGGAGAGGGAGAGGGGGAGGGAGAAATTAGGAGTATGGGATTAACAGATACAAACTACTGTGCATAAAATATATAAGTAATAAGGATTTACTCTGTAGCACAGGGAATTATATTCATTACCTTGTAATAATGTATAATGGAAAAGAATCTGAAAAAAATATTTAACTGAATCATTTTACCGTATACCTGAAATTAACACAATATTGTAAATCAACTATACTTCAATAAAAAAAATTCACATACCATACAATACAAAAAAAAAAAAAAAGAACTGTAGATGGGAGTCTGTTTTCAGAGAAAATGGTTCTCTGAGAAAGAGATGGGGGTCTAGGCCTCCAATTCAGTAAGTGTCCACTCAGTGGACACTTAACTTCCTCTTAAAAAATTTAATTCAGTTGTAAAACTTACCTCTCAAAGGTAAACTCTAGTATCAGTAGCATTATTTTGTATAGGAATTATCTTCTTATACAACTATTGATGGGACAGTCTCTTTTATTCGTCTCTAGCTTCTAAACCTGCATTACACTTATCTATTCCCTACTGTAAAATACGACACTTTGGGATCTGAATACACTGGGTTTTTTTTTTTTTTTTTCCCAAACTAAATCAGGAGACGTTGTCTGAAGTGTTATTATTGAAACAAAAAGTATTGTTGAAATTAGATGCCACCTAAAAAAAGTCAAAACATGCTTGTTTTAGATATATCTCCTGGTAAGAAATATAAACGGATAGGGGCACTGAAGCCAACTTGCCATGGCAGAAGCATTTAGAAGAGGTTAATTCCTCATGAGGACTTTAAGTTACATCTCTAATGTTTCAATGTTTTCAGTTCTCTTGAAGAGTTTATAAGAATATAAAATGATATAATCAATATTCATGAAGATACTTTGCCCCAAAGGCCACCTGCTTTTATAATTGGAGATTTTGCCTTAAAATTTTTATTGTTGTTGCTGTTGTCACTTTTATTTATGGAAATTTTCAAAACTAAAAAAACAGAAGAGTATAATGAATTCATATACATACCTCACTCAGCTTCAACAATTTCAAAACCCATCCCTGAGATTATTTTGAAGCAAATCCCAGACATAAAGCTATCTCATCTTGTAAATATTCTAGTGTGTATCTTTAAAAGATAAGGACTGTCTAAGAAAACTCATTTACAGAAACCATTATCACAACTTAAAGATTAACAATAGCTCCTAAATTTATCAAGTATCCATCATATAATTTTTTCAATTTGTTTGCCTAAATCAGATCCAAATATGATCCATGCATTATGATTTTTTAATGTGTCTTAATCATCTTTCCTTTGTCATCCTTTTTTCCTTGCATTTTGTTGTTGTTGTTGCTGTGGTTCATAAAAATTGAATCATTTGTTAAATAGAGTTTTGCACATGATCAGGATTTTACCGATTTCATCCCCGTGGTGCTATTTAATATGTTCCTCCATTCCCTATATATCTGAAAATTCATACTTCAATCTAGAGGCTTGATTGAATTCAGATCCAATTTTTTGGCAAGACAGCTTGATAGGTGGTACAGCTGACCCTTGAGCAACTCCCGGGGTAGAGACACCAACCCTCTGCAGAGCTGAACGTCCACATATAACTTCACAGTCAGCCCTCCTTATCCTTGGTTCTACATCTGCCAATTCAACCAAACTCAGATGGCGTAGCATTGTAGTATGTATTTATTGAAAAACTTTGTCTGTAAATGGATCTGTGCAGTTCAAACCCATGTTGTTCAAGGGTCAACTGTAATGTGTACTACTGCCATCAAGCAGCGTATCATATTTGGCTGTCTCAGTTTCTGTAATGTCAAACATTGATGATGATTGCCTAGATTCCATAACTCATTAAGGATTGCAATGGTGATGATCTTCTAATTCTGTCATCTATTAACCCCTATATGAAGAAAATGTTTTGATAATTTATTTGGTTACCCTGAGGTATGGTGAGACTAGGAAAAGCAGAATAAATGCTTATTTTTTCTTTTTTTTTTATCATTTTCAAAAAATAATAAGCTAGTTACTATGCATGGTCCCCTCCACCCTATTCCTGTCCTCCATTTTATTTGTGTGGTGATTTGTCTTTATTATTTTTTAAATCATAAGCAAAGACAGATAGAGATACAGTTACAGATATATATTTGTAACTACCCCTTCTTAGTTAAATGATAGTACACAATTTTCCATCTTGCCTTTTTTCACTTAATGATACATCTTGGAGATCACTCCATTTAATATATTAAGTATATTACTTATTCCTTTGTACAGATACATAGAACACCACTGTGGATGTGTTCTGAGTTTATTTAACCAGTGCTCTACTTATAGACATTTAGATTCTTTTCAAACCCTTGATATTACAGACAATCCTACAGTAAACACCCTGTGTCAATGTATTTTTGCTAGTCTATCTTTTGAAAAGATTCCTAAAAGTGGGATTACTCACTAAGTCAAAGGTAGGTTGCCAAATTCCCCTCCATATGGGGTACTGCCATTTTGTATTCCCATCAACGTGGGTGCTTGTTTTCTCACAGGCTTGCTGTAGAGATATTATCAAACATTTGGATTTTTGCAGTCTTATAGATAAGAAATCATATATTTGTGTAGTTTTAACTTGTATTTCTCTTATTATGTGCAAGCACTTTTTCATATTTTCAAAAGCCAGTTTTTTTCTCTAAACTCTCTGTTTGTATCTCTAGGCTATTTTTTTTGTAGAGTTGTTTGACTTTTACTTTTCCATCTTTTAGAAGCTCTTTACACATTAGGGATAGTCACCATTTATCTCTGATATAAGATCCAATTACTTTTTCTTGTTTGTCATTAATATTTTATCTTTGTTTATAGTGATTTTTGCCATGGAAAAATGATCTTTATGAAATCAAATTTTCTAATCTTTATTACTTCTGGATTTTAAGTCAGAAGAGCATTTCCCTGGTTATGGAGGAATTCAGTTTATGGAGGAATTCATCCATGTTTTCTTTTTACCTCTCGCATTATTTTATTATTTTTTTTACATTTAAAATTTTGATCCATTAGGAATTTAGCTGTGAGGGTGTAAAGAATAGATTCAGTTTTACCTTTTTAAAAAAATATTATTATCTAGTTAAACTAATCATCTTTTAGCCCACCGATTTGGGATGCTGCTTCTATCATATACTAAATGTCCATATGCAATTGGGTATACTCCTGAGTTTTCTGTGGTATCATGTTGGTCTGTATGTCTGTTTATGTGCCAGTAACAAACCAATGCCTCTTTTAGAGGTTTTAATTTCTGGTAGATTTATCTCCGTCTCTCTAATCACTACTGTTCTTTTTCAGAGTTTTCCTGACCTTTCTTGTTTACTCTCCTGAAAGATTTTTAATCCAATGAATTTTAAAAACAACTTTCAAAGAAACATGATGTATTTTTACTGAGATTATATTAAGTTTATTAATTCAGGCGTAACTGACATCTTTATAATGTTGAGTCTTCTGCTCCAAGAATATTGTATTACTTTCCATTTGCTTAAGTCCACTTTTTTTTTTATCTTTCAGGAGTATTAGGTTTCAAGAATATATTTTTTGTACATATCAGGTTATGTTTATACCTAAGAATTGTATGATTAGATTTTGGCAATTGGCATGGGGTCTTCACTTCCTTTATAATGTCTAAACAATTTTTTCTTATATATAAAGACTAGAGATGATTGAATATTAAATTTAAAAACTGATTCTTTAGTAAATTCCTTTTTTCTTTTTAGTTTTCCAGATATATACTTAACATTATCTGCAAATAGAGGTAGTTTTACTTTCTTTCCAGTTCTTATGGCTTATGCCTGATTGATTTCTGTTGCTCAACTGATGACTATTACCAATAGCACAGTGCTCAGTAGTAGTGGAGATTGTGATCATCCTCATCTTACTTCTGACTTTCTCATTTAAGCATCAATGATTCTATTAAGTAAAGATTCCAACTTTTGTAATGATATCTCTATCCCTATTATCTCTATCTCTATCCCTTTATCTAGACCTAAACCTATATATATATACCTAGACCTAGACCTAGGCCTAGACTTAGACCTAGACGGTTGACCCTTGAACAAAGTAGAAGGATTAGGGGCACTGACCCTCTATGAAGTAAAACCTCTGAGTATAATGTATAGTCAGCCCTCTGTATTCACAGTTCCTTTATATTCGACGATTTAACCAACCAAGATCCTGTAGTACTATGGTGTTTACTGTTGGAAAAAGAATCCACGTATAAGTGGACCTGGGCAATTCAAACCTGTGTTGTTCAAGGGTCAACTGAATATATCTCCATAAATTCCCATTCTATTGGTTAATATTTAACATGAATAGTATTGATTATTGCCAGGTGCTTTTTCTGCATGTATGGAGATGATCATATTATTCTCTTAGCCCTATTACACTGATGGAGCATATTAATGGCTTTCCTAAGTACATTACATTTCTGAACAAACCCTCATTTAGTCATGGTGTGTTGTTTAAAAGGACTGTTGAGTTTTGTTTACTACGACTATTGAAGATTTCTTCACATCCATATTCACAAGTGTTGTTATCTCTCTCTCTCTTTCTCTTCTGTTACTTGTTACTGCATAAAGCCATTATATAATACTGTGTCTCTCACTGAAGGCCATCCTGTAGTCTAGGCTCTACAGGTAATTGCATTTTTAGTACCACTATTTCAGTATCTCCCCAGTCACTGTGGTTTTCTAAATCTTATTTTCTGGTAGATTTCTAAGGAAGGGCTTATGTGATAATATTCTCTGACCCCTCAGATTCACAAACCATTTTGTCTGGAACTTTTGTATATAAAGATCAGTTTACCTGGTTTCAAAACCCTTGGTTCACATTTTCTTTCTTTGAATATCTTAAATATGTTACTTAATTGTCTCCTAGTATAAAACATGGTTGATGAAAGTGACACGATCTTTTTGCCTACTGGCCAAAGGACATTTTTTTTCAAGTTCAGTAGTTTAACTAGAATATGTTACGGGGTTGTCCATTCTGGGTTGACTTTCTCCTGTGTAACATTATCATATGTAATTTCAAATCTTTTGGTTCATGTTATTTTAGAACATTTTCTTAAATTATTTAGTGTTTGTTTTGTTCCACTGCCTAGGTTTCTTATTTGGGAAAACTATTATAAGTATGTTGAATCAGCTTTTCCTATTTCTATATTTATTATTAGTTTTCTTGAACTCTTTATTTTTTTTTTCTTTCTTTTTCTTTTTTGGTCACACTGCGTGGCATGCAGGATCTTAGTTCCCAGACCAGGGATCAGATCTGAGCCCCCTGATCAGATCTGAGCCCCCTGCAGTGGAAGCTCAGAGTCCTAACCACTGGACCACCAGGGAATTCCCCTCTTGAACTCTTTTTATCTCTTTCCTTATTTCTTGATTTATCCACGTCCCTCCTTTTCATCTGATATTTCTCCTAAAGATTCCCTTTAGGAGATTCATTCAGTATTCATTTCTGAAATGATTTTTCTTGCTACGTATCTTTTCAAATATTTCTCTTCTTGAAACATATTATTAGAGTTTTTCGAATTCTGACATATGATGTTCTTTGATAGCTTCAATTTTTTTCTTAATTTCCTTTAGTGTGTTCTGGAATATTAGGTTACTCTTTTTATGTGTTTACTGGGTATTGTTTTTGTTTGCTTGTTCGGTTTTTGGGTTTTGGGTTTTTTTTCTGCTTGCAGTTAGTGATGCTATTCCAATCCTTATTCTCTTTTTTTACATATTACATTTATATAGGATTGGGCCACAATCCTCTTTTGTTGCCCATTTTTAATTCAAATAAGTTTTTCTTTGCTCTTAGAGACAGGGTTGGGCCAAAATAACTTTTCTAGCTACATTGCTCTAGTACTCCCTCTTCTGTTGTTTTTACAGAGTGATTTAAAAAATGGCCTCATATTTTTGAGATCTACTTCCACCCTTTGCTCATTTTTATCTAGACTTTTTCTTTTGTCCTGATTGTTCTTGGCCTGCTCAATTTGGATTCTATTTCCAGAAGTTGTTCTTCATTGAGGGGCTTTGTTCCTTGATTTAGAACCTGCAGAACCCATTCCCTCCTGGTTTTGTATACTATTTTAAGATTGGTTGTTTTTTTTTCCAATGAGGACCAGATAAAGATTTGGGGTTGTGCTTGTTCTCAGAGCTCCATTGCTTTCCCTCAATACAGTAAGTCCCTTAAATATAAACCTTCAAGTTGCGAACTTTCAAAGATGTGAATGTGCGTTCAGAATGCAATCCAGTTCTTGTCATCTATGACAAGAAAAAAAGAGCTGCTACCCAGACATCACTGGATGGTTTTTTCAAGAGGGTAGATAGAGTTGAATCCAGCAAGGAACCAGACCCTGTGCCATCAGGTGGGAGTGAAATTGCAGCTTGCCCTCCATCTCCTATTGCTGATGATCCTTCAGCTCTACCATCTCCCACCTCCTCAGCCTCCTCCAGTCAGTAACTCTTCTTGCCTGTTTAGTTACTGGATGCCAGCCCCTGTATGCCAGCTGTTGTACTGTACTACTGTACGTTTCAAGGTCCTGTACTGTAAGATTAAAAATGTTTTCTTTATTTTTTTGTGTTTGTTTTTTATGTATTGTTTGTGTGAAAAGTATGATAAACCTATTACAGTACTATATAGCCAATTGTGTTAGTTGGGTACCTAGGCTAACTTTGTTGGACTTATGAACAAATTGGACTTATGAACGTGCTCTTGGAACAGAACTCGTTCATACGTAGGGGACTTACTGTAATCTTTTTCATGGAAACTGATATTGTATGGGCCTTATAACTACTGATGATTTTGTTCACTCACCATGTTGCCTAATTATACTGTAGATGTTGTCTGTGTTTTTTGGTTTTGTTATCCTAGTATCTTTTTCTGGTTTTGTAAAGCAGGAGTTTAAAAACTATTCCATCATGTATTCCCAGACTCTACCTTCATAGTTTTACCTACAGACTTTTCGAATAACACTATCCCCTTGTGTCAGGGGCTGCTTTATTTGGTGGTTTATTGCAGGAAGTAGAACAAAGAGTAAAGTTAGGACAGAGTGAGTAAGGGGGGAAGCAGTTTGTTGAAATAATCTTTTAAAAAATCAAGACAAAAAGATGCAAATATTTTTACAGTGGTGAGCAGGCACAGGAACTAAAGGAGGGTTAAGTACTGAGGTCTTCAGATTTTGTTGCCTTTTTTTGTTTTGTTTTGTTTTGTTTTTTTAGGTAGCCAGGGAAAGTTTGAGGATAAAGTGGTGGTAAGTGAGATTAAGCAGGTATTGTTTATTCCCAGTGCATTCTGCACGTTCATGGGACTGCTAGCAGCACTTCATTCGCCTTTGTTTCTGAGTGGTGTGGAAGAGTTTTTACAGCAGACTTCAGTGCCACATGGGCAACCTCTGAATAGGCCTTGACAAAGGAAGATGGCTCCTTGTGTATAGTTGGGTAAGGGGAAGATTTTTGATTTTATTTTTTTCAATCTTGGCAATCTGAGATTTGAAAGGTATTGCAACCTCTTCATTAGAGGAGTAGATGAATTCGTTTGTCAGTTCTCTTCCATTTAATAATAGCGGTACAAGAATGGCCTTTAAAAGCTTTTCTCCAGAAAAGTTACTTTGTAATAATCTCTAGCTCTTCATCTTTCTAACCATGAATATATGTGCATTACTGCCCTCTGCTACATGAACTTAGACCTCTCTTAGTCTTGTAGACTAATAATAACTATGTAAGATCACTTATTTTTTTAAAGCCCATTTCTAACAGTTAACAGGAACTCTTATCAGAGAAAAATATCATGATGGGTTGCAATTTCCATCCCCCATATATATGGTCTCACTCAGAGGCACTACTTAGAGTGGTTTCCTTAGGGACATTTTAACATCAAATGGCCATTGGAAAAGAAATCAGTTGATTATGTCTGCTATATTCAGAAAGCGTGTTACAAATGAGTGACAGTGTACAAATTAACTTAAAATTAACAGTCTTAGGTGTATCTACACTTGGTTAAAGACAATTAAGAGTGTTGGACTGTAGCAAGAATAACTTTTGATCAGAACTTGTAACTGTGAGCTTTTTTAATGAGTGAACTCCTAGAATTATGCAAACATATAGAAGAAAAATCATGTAATTCTGTGAACTTGAAAATGGTGCTTAAAAGATTATAAACGTATCTTGACTTTTCATGTTAGAAAGGGTCCCGGTTGGCATACCCCTGACCCCAGTGCTAGCTCCAGTGTAAATTGGAAGGGGGAAAATATATTCAATATTATAGAACAATAGGATAGCTTAAAAATTTGAATAATTCTATAACATGATAAGATTATATTTATATAATGCATTTTGATACCTAAAAGGCAAACCGATCAAAGATTTAAGAATGCCATTTTCTTGTTAATTAAAATATACAACATTGGTACTGGAGAACAAGGCTAACCCAGTTTTAGAACATGGAAACAGTTGTTACATTCTAGGAGATATTATTTGATCTTAGGTGTATACAAATCTGCACCTATATTCTTGACACTAACAACCAAAATAGCGTTTTATGGATTTCAGGTGAGATCGAGTGCGTTCAGGGTGGTATGGCTGTAGACATATTTTATGGATTTCAGAAAGACCAACAACTAAAAAAAAAAAAACTAAATGAAATTATTCTAACTCAGATTTCTTAATAATTTAAAACTAAGTGGTCAAAGTGCACATATATTAAAAAATGATTCCATGAGCAGTTTCAATGAAATTAGATATTCCCTCTGCTTCCACATATTTAGCACTGCCTTGAATTAATTAAAAGTACTGTGATTCCAAGTAACTATTAATTTACTGAGTAAATTGAACAAATCAAATTAAATAAATGGACAAATTAAGTTAGTAACAGAACAACTTGCTGATTGCTAGATCACTCTATTTTTGATGGCCACTTCCTTTTTCTTTGATCTACAACAGTTTCATTTTTGTATCGTATATACTCCTGGATTTTATTGTTTCCATCTTTCATTAACAAAGTGCTGTTTTTAAATGTAGAAATGATCTTATCTTCTTGGCAAATAGCTTGAATTTTTTGTGTTCTTTTTCAGGGCCCCAGTGGAACCTTGACAGTCACTTTCAGACGCGGTCAGCTGCATTCATATTTAGCCATAATTCACACAGAAGAAGGTGAGGAAGTTAATATCATTAACACAGGTTAGAGGTAAAATGGTAATAGGAAAATTTTTAAAATAGCACTTTTAAGTGGACATATGACACATCTCCCACATTATGTTTAGGAACTCTGGCAGAGTTCCAGAAATGTTACACTTTCCTCAAATGTTTTATATGCACTGTCTATAAATTCATCTGTTAGGGGCTGAATTGTGTGCCCCCTCCCCAAATTCATATGTTGAAACCCTAACCCCGAGTGCCTCTGTATGTAACTGCATTTGGAGATAAGGTTTTTCAAAAGGTAATTAAGTTAAAATGCAGTCTTTAGGGTAGGCCCTAATCCAATATGACACGTATTCTTTTACTAAGAGGAAATTTGGACAAAGACAGAGGGACAGCCCAGTGAGAAGAAGGCCATCTGCAAGCCAAGGAAAAAGGCCTCAGAGGAAACCAAACTGCTGACACCTTGATCTTGGACTTCCAGCTTCTAGAACTGTAAGAAAATACATTTCTGTTGTTTAAACCCCCCAGTCTCTAGTATTTTGTTATATCAGCCTGGGCAGGTGAGGACACCATCCTTATAGCAGAGAGTCTTTTTTTGGTTTTCTGCTCTATGATCATTCAGCTTCCAAGAGGCTTTACTATATTGGTCGAAGCTGCAATATATGTGCTCATCTACTTGTATTCTTGGTGTTATTTGTAGCCCTTTATCAAGTGATTTATCTTGGCTCTTTTAGAGGAATCAGTGTTACGTCCTGCTGCAGTGATGCAAAGCCACCTCCATTTTGTTTGGATGAATTCTCCTTTTCTTAGGTGCACTCCACATTGTTGCCATAACTGGGCATCTGTAAGTACAAATGAGGGCCTGCTGTGCTGCAAGTTACTCTTTGCTCAGTATTATTTTAATATTGGACATTGTTTTAAAGGCATGACTAAGGCATACAAATAAGAGATAATACATGCAATAAATGTGAAGTACCTAACAAGTTTAGCACAGAGTAAGCATTCAGTATATTTTGGTTATTATTATTTTTTTATTATTACTATATCTTCCAAGCCAGTTACCTTTAAAATTCCTTAAACTGATTGAAGTTTAATACTTTGAGTTTTTCATACCTCAAGATGTTTTTGAGCATTGGAGCCTATTCCCAGAGTATCAAAAGGTACGACCTATTGCAGAATGATCATTTGAAGATAAACTGAACACAATTTACATTCCCTGTTACCAAGCATGGTTATGCTTCAAACACAGATTTAAAATTGCCACTTAGGAACATATTTCCTTAGTTTGTGCCAATAGTTTTCCCATTATTTTTCAATCTGTGCCATAATTTGTTTTATAGTTGAAGTTTTTCTATGTTTACTACTCATAGTTTCAGATAACTGACCAGGAACAAACACATTTTACCATGACTGGATTAACTACCCTGCCCTTCCATTTTTTAATATGCCTTACTTCAAATGACCATATCTGACTAGAAAAATTGCCAGATTTGCAATAGTTTCCCCATTTGAGTAATGTTTGTTTTGGCAATAATCTGCAATAATAGCAGGATAGAAATCAATCCGTCTTGTTGGCAGGTTGAGTACTCATAGAGTATTTGCCCAACTCGTTGCATCCAAATCTGTATGGTTGATTAAAGCCAAAAAACCAGCCAACACAACCCTCCCCCAAATAAAAACAGTAACAAGATAGACACTTAAAAATTCATGTTGCGGGAGCCCTCTCGCATGAGGTCCTGTCAAAAATAACAGCAGTTCTAACTTCCTTGTCAGATTCCTACAGAACCCTGGAGGTCTAAGGAAAAGAATTTGGAAACTACTGGTCTAGATTATCTACAAGTTGTGTGTTTTGTTGTTCAAGATGAGATTTCTTGCAATGAGCCTCTCTCAAGAATTAAACATATTTTCCAAACCACCAAGTATAGTACTCTTTCCAAAAATGAATCTTGAAACAGCCTGCCAGAGCTCAGCAGTAGGGGTATATGGACCACCAAGAAGGATATGCAGTGTATAGAACCAGCAGAAACTGTGCATCATAAAGGGAAAGGTTTGGTGTTAAACGTTTGGTGTTAAACGCTTCTAATTTCAGTTCTACCTAAGGCCACCCATATGCACAAGAGTCAACAGAAGTTTGTCTACCTGAGTTTCTGACTATATTATTTGCATGCTTTTTATTAGTTGGGTTCAGTCTCTTAAGGGAGGGATTTGTTTAGTAAGTTTCTATCATTTGGGTGGCAGGTAAAGTATTGAGAAGATGACTGATGTGTCAAGGATTAAGAAACAAGCCATTGGCTAGGAAATTATGTTTCTGATTGATTTACTCTGAAATAACCTTGAACCATTTCACTTGTGCGTGTTTGGGTCAAGCACAGCCAGTGCCTCAAATGTGAGTGACGAGGTCTTTTCTCATTCACTGGACCTGTTGTCCAGGAGATCAAGTCAGAAGAGAGTTAACAGGTGAAACTATGGCAGGGATAGAATAGGAGGTGCAATTTTTCATATCTGGTATGTAAATTAGTCCTATCAAGAGACATTAAAAATGTTCACAATACCAGTGCTAATATTCATTTATCACAAATTATTTAAAATGTAATTGACGCTAACACATGGTACTGTTTTTCCTTAGACAATGAGAAACATAAAATTCTCATGTGATAAGATCCAAAGTGTGAGTCCTACTAGAATTGAAGACCAGGTAGGCTGGTTTACCATGGAGAGAGGAAACACACAAAGCCATATATTCCAAATCCTTTAACACCGAAAAATGATGGAGATGTTTCATGTGCATCTTGTGTGAACAAGAAGATTTGTGGGTCTATGGGACCTACTAAAAATTAACGTCCCTTCCCAAGTTTGCCAGAGTACTGTACTTCTTACTTATCTAAAATGACCCAAATGACCACAGCTAGTGTCATTTCTCTGCATTTAACCACAAATGTGGGAATACTGTCTCCCTGTGTGCTGTTAAAATGTACATGTAACTTATGAGAAAAGGAAAGACTCTGGGGGACATTCCTAATATTTTTATTCCCATAGTCATATGAATTCAATCCAGCTTGGAAGCTCCAGATACCCTGTGAGAGGCTGAGATTGGCAGAGTTCAGTGGTGGATGAGAACAGAGGAGGGCTAATAGCAGCAGCTCCTGAGAGGGGTAGAGGCAGATTTCAGTAAGTCAAGGCCTTCACAGTGGACCATAAGACTCTCCACAGCCAAGGCCCTGACTTACTCACTTTTGTATCCTTAAGGCCCTAAATTTAATAAATATACAGTGAATAAATGAACAACTGATAAATAGACTATTGTGGGAAGTGGTTACTAATGCCGGGAGAGAGAAAATAGGATGAAAAACAAGAATAAGGCAATGAGGTGTACACTTAGCTTACCTTGGCCCTAAGTATTCAGAAGGAAACCAGGACCCAGAAGAAACTGCTGAGTCAGTTGTGGTTTTTCTATGGAGCCAAAATCACCCCACAGCTGAGGAGCAAAGAGAAGTGGGAAATTATGGCCAAAGGAGAAAGTGTCCACAGAGGCACTTTCTTCTGGACAAGAGGACCCTATCTTTACTTCTGTACAGTGTTGCTTTTATTTATTTACTCCCTAATGATGTTATGCAAAAGGCATAAAAAATCTATTTTTCCAAGTAGAATATGAAGCTTGTATCTTCATATTTATGAAAACACACATGAGAAAACACATGTGGGATTAAAACAGTAATCCAAAGGATTATGTTTATTTGCAGTTAGCTGATTTTGTATGTGCATACCTACTTGTCCGCATGTGGGTTATGTCTGTCTGTTTCTGTCTTCTATACAATGTTACAGAGAGCATTTGGACCATGAATGAAATTAGTTTTTATCTTCTTTTTAGCCTAAGGTGTAGTTGTGTATGTTTTAGCATTTGATTCCATAGCGTGATTTTGTTTTATATAAAAGGGACAATGTTTGTGAAAGTAATTTTCATGTGAACTTTGATTTTTAACCATATTTGTAAAGTTTGCTTTTGGAACTTGTAGGGTCCTGTGTAAACCTCTGAGATAATCTCTTTATCCTGATATCTAGAGCTGAAGGGTTTCTTGAGAGTACATGTGCTGAATTGTACACTATTTCTTTTTAGCATATGACAGGAGTTGGGTTCTGAGTATGTGGTATCTTATTTTGGTTGGTGGTAAAGAAAGAGGGAACCAACAGAAACAGGCAAAGCATCTTCAGATTTTCTGTTGATTCATTGGAGTTGGTTCTTCAGCAGCTGGTGGATTCCCACACTCTTCAAGTGGAGGGAGAGTGATTTCTTGCTTACATATTTAGCTCTCTTTTCCTTTTGCCCTATAATACTCTTGAAAAATATCCAAACCAGTAGGATCCTAACTTAATTTTCTCCATTTCTCTCATGTTTTCTGTTTGGCAAATCACAATGAAGGCAAAAGATACACCTTTGTGTGTAAAATCTAAGCATTGAATCCCAAGTACTTATCTGTAGAGTGTAAGTTAGTTTCCTTGCCCTCCACTAGTGCCTGGAATGCTTACAAATCCTTACAAATCCATTCCTGGGCATATTTTTAAAAATTGAAAAAAAAAATTTTTTTTAACGTGAAAATCTCTACCCTGAGGAAGCACAAGGCAATCCAAAGATAAGAAAACATGCCTGAGGGTTCCTCAAGTTTTAATCACCTCTTGCTTGTGCATTCAAAAAGAAAAAAGTCATTCAGAAAATGAAGAATTCCTGGCAGACAGAACAGGGCAGAGAAATATGCAAAGCTGGTGCAGCCCGCGGGAACCCAGCTACAAGTTCACACTTTAGACCTTCTCAGCCCTTTTGGTGGAAAAGAAAGGAGTCACTAACGTTCTCCCCTAGCAACTGTTGACTGTGCACCGCCGTCCGCGCTGGTGTGCGCCAGGATCAGGTGCGAAAGCTGAGGAACTCAGGTCTGAAGATCCTAGAGCGTGTTTAGAAAGAACAGCCTGCTCCCCCAGCTGTTAGCCATCAAGTTGTGCCGCACGGCCTCGATTTCTCTGTGCACAGATGTTAGCGCACCAGAGAAGGAGAAATGCAACAAATTCCGAAGCCCTTGGGTTGCCTTGGAAGCCTTGGCTCTCTACTGCCGCTGAACATCTCCAGTCCCAGAGACTGCCTGGGACAGCTCTCATCTCTGTCTCCGGGAACGCTTCCTCGCCTTGCCCAGCGGCTGCCACTGGCGCCCCCAAGCGCCGCAGACCCGCGCGCTCCAGGCCTTCTCTGAGCCTCTTTCCCACAGAAGCGAACCGGACCCGGGGAGCCTCGGGTCTCGCAGGAAAGGCTTCGCATGTAATTCCCAGAGGCTAAGGGGCAGAAAGCAGAACCTCCAAGACTCCCTTGCCGCCCCGTTCATTCCTGTCTGGGATTTCCTCTTTGCAAAGGGACGAGTTGCCTGGGACGGTAAAGGTGCCCGGTAGAGCTGTGAGATTCAAAGCTCGGAAGGTACTCAGGGGGCCCCCATTGCTCCCAGCTCCTCAGAGAAGTAGGCAAACGCTGCTTGTGTGGTGGGGAGGGGGACTGGAGTGTGAAGAGGGGGAGACCAGAACGTCCTACACGCCTCTCAGAGGGAGAATAGGAGCATCTTTCCCCCTTCTCTGGTACTCTTCTTCCCAAAGCCCCATTTGGGTCGGTTGGGCACTCCCTGGCGCACCAGTACAGCGCCAGTCTCACACATCCACTGGGAGGCACAGGCTAAAACCCAACTTGAGCATACACAGACCATTAACGCCCAGATGCTCACTTCTTTCAGTCTTCTGTAGGGCTTTCCCAGTGCTCCTCCAGGAGTCAGGGGCTGGAGGTGGGTTGGGGAGGGGTGCTGGCGGTCCCGAAGCGAGGTGGCACCTCGCCCCTCTCCACGTCCACATTTGCCATCCGTTTGTTTGCAAGGGTTCTTCCATCCTCTGGAGTGGCTGGTTGTCAGGAATAATCAGAACCCCGCCTGTTCCTCTGGGGGTGAATCCCATTTCCTCAGCCGCTGTACGGTGCAAGGTCAGTGGGAGGGGGCGAGGGAGAAGCAGAAGGGGAAGCCTCAGAAGGAGCAGCCGCAGGGAAAAGAGAAGAGGGGGGCGGGAACGCGGGGGGTGATAGATACGTTTTCATTCTTTGTCACTATTGAATTGGGGGCGGAGGAAAAAAAAAAAACCCATTGTGGGAAGCTATAAAAAGCAAAGGGGGCGGCGATGAGAGAGCAGACGCAGAGAGGGAGACCTCGTGGAGCGCAAGACAGCTCCCGGGGCATCGCACCGTCCCTGGCAGCGCTTGGCTGCTGCAGGGCTGTGAGCCGGAGAACAACGCTTCGGGGCGCCTGTGCGTGCGCGCGCGCGTGCGGGACCTTGGCTGGCCTCAGACCTCAGGGGTCTTGTCTGGGGGCGGTTCCTGATCCCCCATATAGTGCCCGCTAACTTTGAAAAGGAGGACTTATGTCCTGCAAAGGTTGAGACATAAGGGGTAGGGAAGGAAAAGGAGAGAAAACGCAACTGAGGCCGAAGGAGAAGGAACTGATGTGGACCTCCTGAGCAGTTGGGAGGAGGACTGGACCGCGGAGAACCGGGCGGGACCTCGGAGGTGCGGGGCAAGGAGCAACGGAAGCGGTGCGGGCCGTGGCGCTGGGTCTTCTTGCACCTCGGGTCACGCCTCCTTGGCAAGAAGGCGCCTCGCCTTTGATTGCTTCCAGTTACTGCAGAACTTCCTGCCCTGGCGGAGAAGCAGGTCTTGCTTGGGTCGCGCTCCCTCCCGGTCTGAGGCGTGAGACTGAGTTCACACGGTGCTGGGCCCCCAAAGCCAAGTGGGGTTGGGGGAAACAGAGTCTGCGAGTCCCGGCGCCCCGAGTGTAGGGCCCCGTGTTGGGCTCCTCCCTCCCTCTGTATCCGTACCCTTGCGGGCTTTGCCCCTCCCTGGGGACCCCTCGCCAGGAGATGGCCACGCTGATGCGGGGCAAGGACTCCTCCCGCTGCCTGCTCCTACTGGCCGCGGTGCTGATGGTGGAGAGCTCACAGTTCGGCAGCTCGCGGGCCAAACTCAACTCCATCAAGTCCTCTCTGGGCGGGGAGACGCCTGCCCAGGCCGCCAATCGATCTGCGGGCACATACCAAGGACTGGCTTTCGGCGGCAGTAAGAAGGGCAAAAACCTGGGGCAGGTAGGAAAATACCCCCAATGCACTCTTCAGCCAGGAGAGGTAGGGACCGGCACTCTCGGACACTTCATTTGCCTTTGCCCCCGAGGGCGCCCCCAGGTGTGGCGCGCGAGACGGCTGGGGAGGGGTTCGCAGATGCACGTCTGCACTGGCGGGGGTGGCTGGGTGGCTGCGAGTGCTGGAGGGTGTGGAGCGGGCGGGATGGGGTACTTTCTCATCTTTGCTTTGGGATATGATGGGCATGTGCGGAGATCTAGCGCGTACAGATGGGGGAAAGGGCCGGAATGGTCCTTCTCCACATTTAACACGGTGGATGTCGAGGATGATGTTAATAGCTAACACACAGCAACTACTATGTGTCAGGTACTGTTCTAAGCGTTTTACATATGTTTAATCTTCACAACCCTATGAGGTGGGCGCTGTTACTATCGCTATCCGGCAAATGAACAAACTTAGGCACCGAGTAGAAGCTCTTTGCCCACGGCACACAGTTAGTGTAAGTGGCAGAGCGGGATTTGAACCCGGACAGTCTGAGTCCAGTTTCTGGGCTCTTAACTGTTTCATTTCACAATCCGAAGAGGGAATTTACCGTTTTTCAGGTTCTCCTTCCTTCCCAGCCACTTTCTCCTTTCCGTGAAGTAAGGTCACATACAGAAAGCTTAAGTAAACGTGCATTTCTCACTCCTGGATATAAATCATCCCGGAGAAAACAAAATAACGAAGCGACAATGGCAGTATCATAGTTACAGAGGACCAGGGTGCCTGGGACGTAGCAAGGAAAACTCCCGAGGTTTATTTTCCAGAGGGAACTTTCCGCGAGCATCTTTGTTTCTCTGTCACACAGACAGATAGATTGACAGTCATGCAAACAGTTACACAAACAGACACAGAGAGACACGAGTGCGCACACCCTGCGCCCGTTGTGGCCAGCACGCAGCGGCCAGGAGAGGGGGCCCTGCGGGCACTGGGAACCACTACAGCTCCCCCTTCCACTCCTTTTTTGCGAAGCCAAAACCGAAAGCCAGTTTGCCAAGCAGCACGGGCACATCCACAGCACAACTGTCAACCCGTGAAGGCGGCTCATTGCCCCACAGATTCTGGGTTTCCTTGTTTTATGAGAGGATCCTGCTGCAGCTGCTGTGCGCGTCCTCCGCTGCCCCTGCCCCCAGCGCAGGCGGCAGAGCGAAGGTTGACAATCAAGGCCGTCCTGGATGGACAGCGAGGGAAGATTCTGCTCCGCTTGGCCCCCTAGTGCCCTCTCACGGGGAAAGTTTTGCTCGTTTTGCAGTTCCAGAATGCTTCCTAGGCTTTGAAATGTCAAACATTTCAGCTATCCTCTCAAAGGAATACAAAGCCTGCAACCACAGTAATTTTTTTTTTTTAAGTCTCAAGGGAAATAAACTATACATCTGCATACACACTACATGCATACATGTCCTGTGCATATTCTTACACATGTGTACATACCTCCATCCACACTTACAAGACCACTCTCATTCCATTTTCCTCTTCCTTGGGAAACACCCTGCCATTTTCAATAGGAATGGACTTCTCTTAGAAGTCCATAATGTCATGGGTCAAAGACTAGAAAGGATGCTCTCAGTCCAAATCATCAGATTTTTTTCTAATGCTACTGACTTCAAATTCCACCTTATCAGTTGCTGAAAAGAGCTGGGTTTAGTTTAGCAAAGAACAGAGGGATGGACCCAATAATCTTTGAGGTTCCTTTTGATTCTAATCCATGTACATTCTGTGAGTTTCTGCAAAGGGCTTTCTGTTTCCGTCACCATTGGGCCCTAACACCTGCTGTTCCTCAGTCAAATTACCAGTTATGTCAGCACTGCCGCTAGCCATAGGGTTACATGGGTTAGACTGTGGGATGCATCCCAGAACCTGGCTTATCCTTTATGTTTTGGTAGCATATCAGTATATAAATATGTATAAAATATGTATGCTTATTTTTCTATCTCTCCAAATATCTGCTCCTTAAAGAGGTTGTGACTCTGTTTTGCATGTCTTCAAATTGAAGATTGATTTATTTTATAAATGAGTTGAATTTTTCTTTTTCTTTTTTTTCTTTTTTGAGTTGGATGTCTTGTATGCTTTCCATAACTTAGTGGTCCTATGGAATATATTTCATTATATTTACTTAACTGTAATACAGGATCCTTAGAATTTGACATTGGGTTTGTGAGAAAATTACAACTTATTAGAGACAATGGTAACATAGAATTGAAACATTAAGTTGACTCACAGTAAGATAGCTGTAAAATAAAAGGATTATCTTTTGTACATTCTGGCTTCTCACTTGTTTATTGGGTGACCTAAAATGTGTACTGTTATGAAGGAAGAAATAGAAAAAATCTTTCCTCTTTGAAGTAGAAAGAGGAATTCTTTGAATATTTATGGGTCTCTTTATCTTCTTTCTACCACTAGTTATGTGGTTACCAAAATTCTTAGTACTCTTATTTTCAATAATGGAATGGAAATTAGAAAGACTATTCAAAACGGAAGATGCCACATCCTTTCATGGAGAAAAACTTTAGAAGTAAAATGTAGCTGAACTGAATTTTTATCCATCATAACATGATTGATTGAGAAAATTTGCAGTAAAATGCCAACTGATAAAACTAGCTAATTATGTAGTGTCATCCTTAGGCCTAATAAGTCTGGTTGTCTCCCCGTCCCCAATCTTTGATTGATGATACTGAACTGTATGCATTTCAGAGGTACAGGAACCAGAGACTGTAAGATATAACTTCAAGTAGGCATGTCAGAAACTTAGTCTTTGGTCTCCTTTTCCTTAAGTGAAAATTGAATAATGGTCTGTTTTTCCTGATTTACTTTCAGAATAGAGAATTAAAATAAAAATTTTATTGCTATTGCAGAAGAAATTACTGAAGAAATTTAATAATTCACTAATCTACAAAAGTGAAAATGAGACTAAATTGGCACCAGGGTTTTCTTGATTCACCGTAGCTGATTTCATATGAAGAAAACATTCTAATTAGTAGGAATTCTACTTGTCCTGTCAGCAAGGTGAATCATTTGTAAATCACTTCTGGAGGAGTAGCCTTTGAATTTCAGGAAAGATTTAGAGGGCACTCAAAGAAAATGAACTGTTCTCCAGAGGTGTTAAAATTCTCATTCTTAGGTTTGCTTTCAAAGACGCAGTTATGAGTTATGATTGGAAACTGACATAGAAAATTGAATTCATTCAGGTGAATCGATACAGAAGTAGCAAAAATTATTTTGCAGAATTATTCACATTGTTTTAATTTGACTTTCCTTTTGCATCTATTATTAATGTGTTTTAAAAGGTAGCGTGTGTATGTATATGTATATGGGATAAGTGAGATTGTAGGACTGTTACTAACATATATATAAATATTTATATATCTCAATTTCTAAAGAGACTTGCAAATTTTCTAAATCAAAAGTATTATTAGACAAAATATTCAATATCATGCACTTAAATATATTCTGATTAAGTACACTGTTGTTCAACATCACCTCTGGAGCATGAGGTATCAATTTTTACAGGCCACCTTAAAGACAGATTTAAAAAAAATAAAGCAATTTATAAAATCAATTTACCCTTGAAATTAACAGTGATTTTTTTTTTTTTTTTGAGAATGAAAAACCTTTTGAATGTGTTTGTAATAGCTTCTTTTAGTCTTTACTCCTTACTTTGTCTTAGACTGGCAGATTAATTTGAACACATGCTGTATGATTTTGAAATATTTTTAAAAGTTATGATGAGAACTGTGGAAAATAATTATATTTTAAAGGTAGATAAGCTTCCTGGCATGTGTCTCTAAAACGAAGGTGAAACTGGTCATGTAAATTCAGATTCCATTATTTTCTGATATAATTTTGATGCTTGAAGGACGGTGGTTTGGATGAAGTTATGTTGTGAGAAAAGAACACTTGAAATACATTGAAACAGAAGCTTGAGGACGTTGGTTAGAGAACACTCATATTTGTATATTGAATTTTCTTTAATAAAAATGCTGTATCTATTTGTATGCACAAACACTCATGAATATGCTCATTGAAAAAACTATATACCCTATTTTCTGTAGGTGATTTCTTCACTTTCTAAAATTATCCATGACTTTTTTTTTTTAAAACCCCAGTCCAACTTTCCCCTGCTTGAGGATAAATATTTGCTATCTCCTCTGGACATCAACTGACACTAAACATAATCAGGAAAGCAAATCAGTTTTTAAATTAAATTTTTCAAAATGAAAAATATTTGAAATACTCTACACTACACTACTTCTTTTCTTTCACGGTGGATAGTAGAGAATTGATGGTTGATACAAGTGAAGGTTACCTCGTGAATAGCAAGAAAAGTATTTTAATGATGATCTAAGTAGAGGCATCCATCATTTTATTTCTGTGCTAGAGGAGAGAGAGTAAAGGACAAGGTTACTTAAACTCACTCCAGCTGTGACTCTGACCCTACCATAGTCTTCTTTAGCACTCCCCTCTGATACATATTCCTTCCCGGGATGTTTCAAATCTTACAATTTTTAAAGTAGAGAAAGCAATGTAATAGAAAGGTAACGTATATTCTGTTCTAGGAGAATACTGCCGCTTCCTCTTCTTTTCCCTGCACAATCGTTTTGTGTACATTAAAATGATCTGTTAAATTATAGAGGCCTTTATAATACTCAATATACTTACTATTTTAGACTCAGTCTCTTCTGGCTGTTCATTCTTTGGTACTGATGTAACATTGAAATGAATTACAATCTTATTTCTGTCTGTGACTCCCTCAATGCCCTTTTAAGTCGTTTTATTTCATTATACCTCTAGTCACTTGTACTCATCCATAAAAAGGAGAGAGATAAATCTGCTCCTAGTTAATTATTCAATCATTGAAAAGATTTATGCAATATTTATATTCCTCTTATTGAGTCATTTTTTAAAAAAATCTGAAGCAACCCTCAAAACAAAATTAATAATAATTAATAGATAGATTTTTGTGTTGTGTAGGATTGCTTTAAGATTACATAGAAAGATTAAATATGGAATATATAACAAAAGTTTAGTATTACTGTTTAAGGAAAGCAGAAGTTAATTTTTTTCTTTCCCTGTCCCCACTTTCTGGGAATGAGAGAATGACATATTTATCTCTGATTGTTGGGGTTTTTTTTTTAGGATAAATATAAACCATTCTCCCAAACACAGAGGTCAACTGATATAAAATATGGGAGATTTTTTTTTGATAGGAACATCTGTCCACAGGAGGAAAGTCACCATCCAAATATTTTAAATTGTGGCTTCCCATTGAGTCTCTCATGCTAACAATTTTGGGTTATTGCCCACTTCTTTGGGTTCGAAACAAGGAAGGCTGGCCACGAATAACACCAACATCTAATCAGGGTCCTTAGGGAGAGTTCATCCCATAAATCCTTGTCTTAGTGATGGTAAATTAAATCAGAAACCTTTAAGGCAGAAGGGATTTCAATATCAGATATAAATTGCTGTATTTTAACTCAGCTTATGCAGCACTAAAAACAGAATTATTATATTCTAACTTTTATCCACAACCAATGAACCTGAATAAGAGACTATATTTGTGGGATCTTAATACTAGCTTAGATTTATCTATGTGCTTCAAATAAATGTAGAAATAAAATCAGCAAAACACAAAAGTAGTAAACATTTTAAAAAGTTACTTATCTCTCTTCCATAGTTAGATAAAAAGGGACAAATACGCATCAGATATCCTTTAAAATATATTACAGCATCTAATTTAATTGGTTGATTCTACTTATGTATTATAATTTGGCACACACAATAGCTCATATTTAAATATTTCATTATCATGCAACATTTTAACTGTCCCAACCTGTCTAAAGCAAACAAATAAAATCAGTGAATGAATAAGTACATTAAGTGGCAAAACAAAGCATCACAATTAGGGGGAGAGACTTCTTAAAGTAGTGGATCCATCCAAATATCTCCTAAAAAATGTTAGCTCTTCATAGTATGCTTTACCATGTGGAATAATAATGTTCTTTCTTCCCAGGACTAGAAGAGAAGAGTGATTTTCAGATATTATTTCCTTAAACTGGCTTGCAAACAGTTATAGCACACATCAAAGTATAGTAAGAGGTTCCGTTTATTGATTATTTACTCTGTGCCAGGCACTGCTGCAAATGCTTCATTTGAATTAATTTTTTAATTCTCTCGGCAGCCTTTGGAGCAAGTCCTAACATCATCCTTGTTTTTATAAATGATAAAACAATAATTCTCCTGAGACACAGAGAGGTTATGCAATTTGTACAAGTCACACAGCAGTAAGTGGAGAAAGCCAGAATACGAACCCAAGCGATCTAGTGTCAGAGCCTGCATATTTAACTACCAGACCATGCTGCTACAATATGCTGCAATATACAATATGGATACAATATCCATACAGTGTGGACTTAAGAGGAAACATGGACCTTTATTTTATTCTTCCCTATTCTATTTTCTAATGACATGGATATAACTCTACATTCATTAAAATCATAGCAAAACCCAAACCCTCTGTTGATGCCAGTTGCTACTCTGAGTAACCAAAGTTTGATAGCAGTTCATGGGTACAAAGGCATGCACATAGTAGTACACTAGTTTCATCTCTGCCTTTACTTGCCTCCCTGCCAGGGAGAATTCACTGTCAACAAGGAAAACATACACACACACACACACACACACACACACACACCCCTCTTTCTTTCTCTTACTCTTTCCCATTAAATTATTGCGTTGCCCCAAATAGAAGGGAATGCTATTGCATGGATCCTATTTTTCTCTTTTTTTCTCATGGTAACCACCGTACAGTCCCCAGTACCCATCATCCTGCATCTAAGTGACACCACGTGCCCACTGGCATCAGCAAAGTGGAGGCCTTCTCAATGGCTTCTCTCCAGTGGCTTTAAGTTGGTCTGGCTGGCATCCCTCACATTAGGATCAGATTGGGGGAAACTGTCTAGGTTTAGAACCTGCTATTGCTTTTGTTTTTTCTTTACTTCTGACCCCTCCGAGCTGCCTTTCAGAGCATCAGTTGATCTGTAGCAGCACTGCAGCACTCCAGCTTCCTAACAGAATTCCTAGGGGAATTTTTCCAAATTTCAGCTGGCTAGCTTAATGTCTTTGGAAAAGCCGCTTAACCTCTGGTCTTTTTTTAAAAATCTGTAAAATAGGATAACAGTAGCAACCATAATAGTAACAATACTCATCTTACTGGGCAACAGGGAGGAAGAGGAAAGTGCACTTAGTCATTGAACTGATGTCATTATTACTATTACCATTACAGAAATAAGTAAGGTCAAGTGCTCCTGCACGAAATAGAAAGTGGCTGCTTAATTTTCCCCACCAAGATGGGAAGGAGTAACTAAATGAATGCATGTGATGTACATGAAGGAAACAAATGAACTCAATTATACCAAGGCCAAGAATTGTAAAACAGAACAAAACAGGACAAAATACACACACACACACACGCACACGCACACACACACATGCTATCATGTTTCTTGCACTGATTGTTAGAATTAAAAGGGATGGTAAGTCAGTGCTGTCTTGTAAAACTTAAGCAAAATAGCACATAATTGAAAATTGATGAAATTATACAGAAGCAAGAGTATAGCAGATATTAAAAATACAACCACAGTAAGGAGAGGTCCTAAAAACTATGGCAATATTAGTTATTTAAACATGGGGACCACAATAATTGAACAACATGTTATAGTCTGCTGCCAACAGCATTCATTTGATATTCTCCAAAGTAAGACAGCCTATGCCAAGGCAAGCTTCTTGACACTTTCTGCACAGTGCTTGGAGCCCAAAGGGCTTGCTGAGAATTTGGAAGACATAACTCTCTTTGAGTGTCAGACTGTCCTGCTAAGAGGACTCAGAAATTTGGAGCTCATTATTCTCGTTCCATTCCCTTTACTTGTTTGTTTGTTTTGAGTTCTTTTTTCATGATTCAGGTAATTTGGAAATATTTTAGTAATGTTAAATTGAGAGTGAAAGTCATCTCACTGAAGTATGTGATGAAGTTCTTTTAACATACTGGATACAAACTGTTTGCCAATAAGAGTTTCTATCTGGTAATGAACTAAAAAACTTCATTCAAGTGGGAGGACGGGGAAAATTGTCATTTAAAACCAACTGAAATGACAGCTCACATTCAAATAATAGTCTTCACTTGCTCATTGTAACTTCATCTTAACCCTTTGGAATTTAGCACTGTGAACAAGCGCTGTGTTAACTTGCCACTTGAAAGCCAAAGTCTTTTTTCCAGTAACCATCCTCTGTACTCTGTTGTCTGTCTTTTATACCTAATATAGCCCCTTGCTTCTGTAATATTACATATTTTTCTTTTCCTCTCTGGTTTGTTCCTCTTTATTTCTTTCACTGATTCCTCCACAACCTTCTGCCCATAAACGTGGGCATTCCTTCACATTCTCTCCCCAGTCCTCTTTTCTTTCTGTTCTGTGTTCTTTTCTTTGCTGATATTATTTCCTTCTTTGAAATCATTTGTCACATATGCAGATGTTCTTGATAAAAACTCCTGAGCCCCCCTGCCTGCTCAACTGTTTTGAAGTACTTTCAGAAACAAACAAAAAATCTCCATATCAAAAATTAAACCATTTACGGTTGACTACAAATTGTCAGGAGTCAGGCAACCAAGTCTTTATGATTTCTCATTGCTAACAAAAAAGTCTGCTAAAAAGTGCCCCGGGTTAGACTAATGCAGCCCCCAAGAATCAAGTCTGATTGCCCCAACTTCTCATGCTCTTTTCCCTTTCATCACTTACTGGACATGAAATAAACCTGTGTAGATTCCTATCAAGACAGGTGCTTTTGTTTCTTGAACTCTATTTATTTGAATGCTTTGGATATAAAGGGCCTCCAGTTTTTTTTTCTCTATGATGGACTTGTTACATCAACTAGTGTCTGATGAGAATATGCAAGTATCTATTATTTATGCTCATGAAATGTTACATATTATAATATGCAATACATATTTTAAGCAGTATATAATGTTTGTTTTTATAGCTTGAACTACGCACTAAAGAGTAATTTTTTGCTACTTGCTATTTTATAAATAATTACTAATTTCTAGTGTAAAACGCTTCCTTAACATTTATTTTCCACCTGATAGACTCTTAAAAGTGCTTGCCTCTTTAATAACTGAATAAGAGGATTCTTCAAATATGCCTAATCATTATTAATTAAGATGGAGAGCTTTATAGAAAGAAACAAGAGAACCTTTTATCATCTACAAGTTTCAAGAACTTGTACAAGAGACTAACGTGGGCATAGTTATAGCCGGGAGATACATTAGCAATCACCTAGTTTAACTCGCTCATTTTACATACGAGGCAACCAATTTAGGAGATGGTCATGATCTGCCCAATGTACCACAAATAATGCCTGTGACAAAGGAACTTCTGCGGGAACTTGGATCTTCTGACTTCTAACACAAGCCTTTCGAATAATAACAAAGCTCTGTAGAAGAATTAAATTCAGTTGATTACAAAACTGATGGGAGATAAATTATTGGTAGAGCTCTTTTTTCAGCTCTAAATTTGTGTATGTCAAAATGTATTAGCAAAGAATACAATGTCATGATTCCAACGGTGTCAGTAGGATTTAAGCAAAATTAATGAAAGGATGTGGCTTTGACTATGTTATCCTTGCTTGCTTTTTCATTCATAATACCTTAATAAGCCTGGCTAAAGAGAGTCTGTACCAAAGAAATATATTTTACATTGGATCAAGTACACATACGTATACACATACACACACACACCCCCTTGAAAAAAAAGTTTCAACAATAAATACTTTTAAGATGCAGTGAGTCTTTAAGTTCTTTCCTTCTATTCTACTCTGCACTATTCTCTTGTTCTGTTCTCTTTGCTCTCTCTCTTTTAAATACTGGTCATTACTTATAGAAATGACTGATCAAAACCCGTGGTTTGAAAAACCACTGACTCATTTGCTACTGCCCTCACCCTGAGGGAACTCAGGGCATTATGCTCAGAGATTGGTAGTACTTGAGGAATCAGCCCCAGTGCGGGGAGATAGAAAGCAGAGGCAGGCGGGTTTTCACGGAGAGAAGCATCCACCATCTCAGACCTCTCCCACTTTCCCTTCTGCAACTGCATGTCAGCCTCTGGCCTAGATGTGGTGGAACTCTTCACCTTGGGATGTGCCTAACCTCTGCCTCTCTCTCTGCTTCCAGGAGTAACTGACTTATAACAATGCCGTGTTTGGTCCTTGGATGTTTCCTGTTAATTAATTTCCATGTTAATCTGTTATCCCACATTAGTATTGTTCTTTCTGGGTGTATGCCATGTGTATCATCATACTTTATTTCTAAGAATATGCAGTTGAGGATGGCTACAGTTTCTACACAGGACAGCAGATGAGCTTGACAGAGCCTGGGATAAAGATTCAGAAGACCTGGTTAGCCTATTTTTTAATATGCTGGACATTGAAGAAATCATCTAACACCTTTACGCCTTAGTTTTCTTATCAGTAAAGTGGGAGCTGTGACAATGGTGTCTTTTCCTATCTCTCTGCAAAAAATAAAGTATTGTTTATTTACATTACATCATTAGAGGTTGTGTTATGAAAAACAAAATTAAGACCTTTCCACTCTGAATTTATGAAAGACAAATCTGAATTAGACAGAATCAACCCAAGAATGAGTTATTCGAGTTGGATTTTATGATTCTGGAATCATAAATTCAGTTTCTGTTTTGACAGATTGCCTTTATTTTTTTAGGGAAGAAAGACTGAAGGCGGAAGGTGTTTTTTGGTTTTGTTTCCTTTCTTTGCCTATTTGTCTTGATTTTCTTGTATTTCATCAAAAATTTCAGTACCAGTAGTAATTCTTCCACATTTCTTATTAGAACTTAGTGGTATTATTATAAGGATTATTATTTTTATTCTTGCAGGCTACAAACAGCCTGCTATTAGAATATTCTGCATATGACATTCAAGAAGAGCCCTATGTGTTTTTATTCTATCATGTATGAGATGTGTTACTGTTTATATATTTTAAAAACATCTTGGAAAGGCATTATAAGGGCCTCAATAATAGAAGTAAGTGTATTTTTAAAGCTCTAAAACTAAACTTGAGTGTCATATTTTGGGCACATTATAGGTTACAGGGTTCACAGTGGATAAAGTTCAGAGAAATAGCCAATTATAAAGTCAAGCTGTATGGGTGTGAGATCACGTGAACTGTGACAGACAAAATATATTTTGCCACAAACTCTTCAAACAGGAAAGTGGGTATTTTTCAAAGCTGGTGAAAACATATTTTTGTTTTACTAAGTAGGCGTTTCCTAATGAACAGTGTAGTAGTTCTGATCTTTCACGTTCCATGTGCAGGAATCTCACCCAAACATTTGTCCAGGCTAGAAACAGTCTAGGCTTCCTGCTTGCCATCCCTGCTCCTAGGCAATTATGCTCTAATTGATAGGATTCTACTTCTTTTTTAATATCGATCTCTTTTGTTGTTTTATTGTCATCCCAACTGCCATTGCGTTGATTCAGACCATTGTCATTTCCCAGTGTAACATTACAATTTTGTGGTATTTTTGTGCTTCTCCAAACCATCCTCCACACTACTTCTAAAGTGAGCTTTCTAAAATAAAAATCTGATAAGGGTCCTCTAGAAATGTTCATTTCTAGAGCATGAAGTCTAAACTTCTCAACTTGGCACACAATGTCATCAATTATCTTGTTTCTCTTACTTTGTCCCTGGGGCCACACAGCTGATGAATGGCGGAGCTGGGATTTAAAGCCAAGCAGTCTTCCCTGAGTCTGTCTACTTAATCATGCTATGTTGCATCCTCATATAAATTGGAGGCCAGAGAATCCAGCTAGAGACTTTTTATTGGTATGTTTTAGAATTCAGAGGTGATTAAGTTCTTCTGGTAAGCCAGTCAACTTGTTAATTGCTTACTTACTTCTTAGATGTATTAGATGCTATGATCACAGTCAAGAAACATTTATTAGACACATATGTTATGCTGGGCCCTTGGTATAAGTAGCCGTAAAAACAAGTGTAGTGTATTTGACGAATCCAGTTGTAATTTTCAGGTTGAAAGAGGATCCCAGATATTGTCCAATTCAGGCCTCTATTTTCAATACAGTATGAGAGCTGAACAATTTGATGAGTTTTCCTTTTTTTAAAGATTTTTAAGGATGAATACTTGTATCTCCTAGTTATCTAGTTATCTTAACTTTAATTATGTTAAGAATGGGGACATTCTGCTCTCTGCTGTAAGTGAAGCATGGATAAAACAAAGCTGGCTATCAATCTCCAGGTAAAAGCACTTCCTCATTAACAGAAAATGTAGTCAAGCTATTTCAGTCATTTTTCGTGGAGTATACTCTGGTTCCCTTGATGAACAAACAGTCAGGATGCCCTGGAAGAGTAAGACTGTATTCATCAGCGGTCAAGAAAAGGTCTGACATGCTAGACATTATGTTGGTAATGTAAAGAGGTGGTGCCTGCCTTTTCTTTTCCAAATATTTTGGAAGGAATTAAATTTTGATTTTTTTTCCTTTGTTAATGCCTCACTGCTCCCTGAGGAAGTCTGATCCTAGTTTCATTTACAAAGCACTAAGGAAACATAAGTGGAAAGAGGCAGGTTTACAAGGAATAAGAAGCATGGTAAGAAATAACAAGGTTGCACTAGTAGGAGGGTAGGAGTCTGGTGACTTCAGAACAGATGGTAGAGGGGTTGTGTTAGGTAAAGTGGACAAGATCTTCCTACAGGTAAGGCGGAGGAACAGAATAGAATGTGTGCTGAAATATATCAAGGCAAGAATGTGATAAATGTGCAAGTTTAAAATGATGTCATAGATTTTTTTTAACAAGCATGCTCAAACATTATTTTTCCAAATTAGTCACTGCAGAAAACTCGTTCCTCTGATATTGTCATTTAGACCTTTCTTTTGAAACTAACTTCAGAAGTAGTTTACATGTTTATTTATTTTAGGCCATAATTTTATGACCATAAACAAGATTATATATATTGACCAACACACCACATTGAAAATCCTTGGCTCTGAGTGGCTTTGTGTTGTTTCCATAAACAAAATATCCCACAGAAGGTGAGGATGTCAGTCAAAGAAATGTAGTGTACTTTCTGAAAACAATTCCAAAAAGTTCCAAAAGGAATTCTGAGTCACGGAGTCAGTATTGTGGTTATAATTATAAACGTTTCAATGTTGATTGCTTTAAGGTGGTATACCCTTAGTTTGGTTGATAGTCTTAAAAAGAACCTGTAATATCATCTTGTGACCGGGTCCTCTCTATTAGAAGAACCTGGTCGAAATTGATGTAGCATGGTTACCATTCCCAGGAAACCATCATTTTCAGGAAGCAGTTAATGAGTGCAAACCAGCAGTACGTTCCCCACCCAAAACCCACTCTTTTCCTGAAAGAAGAGGCAGGAACACATCGTACGCAGTGCAATGGCATAGAGTCCAGTCTGGTGACACATGTTACTTCATGTGCCACTTAGTAAAAATGCATGCACTGAGGCCAAAAAAAAAATGTCTGTCATAAGTTATTTTTTAATGCAAACATATCCTATTAAAGTTTCAGAGAAAAGGCTAAACGGCTTAACTCAGTAAAAATGTTTTGGCAATTGTTCAAAATTAATACAATGCTTCCAAAATGCTCTTTGGAAATCCTTGTAAATTTCCTTACTTGCTTATTTGCCCTACTGCTATCTTCCCAACACTCTTCAGAAGGAAATGGCTTTTTAACAAGAAAAATCTTCTTGAAATTACATTTCCAGTGGGGTCCTGGCCACACCAGCTGCAACACATTGTGACTAAATTTTAGTCTCTTTTGGTTCTCATTGTTAAAAACACAAGTGACCAACAGTCAGGTCTTGTGCCATAGCCACCCCAGTGATTGATTACAAATTGGATTGGAGTGTGTGTGTTGTTAGAAAATACAAGCTTTTGACACAAAATAACAACTATATTTGATGGCCTGTCACTTAAAAAATTAAGACCAAAAAATATAATTCTGATTCTCAGTAGACATCAATAAAAAAAAAATATAGCCCAACCTCACCAGTAATTTTTTTTTAAAAAGTCCACTTCTGGGAGAGTCAGAGACTAGCTGGAGAAAATGCTCTGGTGGTGGGACCAAGATGTTCTTAATCTTCAAGGGCTATTTAAAATATCTTAGGGAATCAAGGCAGAGGGCCAGAGCACTGGACAAATTATTGATTTCAAATCCCTGCTACCAGATTTAAGAATTGCACATTCAATGAAGAGCCAATAGCAATCACCATAATAAGATTTAATATAAGGATTTGAAGGAGTGATAATCTGCAGCTAAGATGCATGGAAAGGAAAGGAAGAACATAACTGAGAGCTACTTGTGACTTAATCACAAAACCAAACAGGATAAACAGGCCAACCTCCAAATTGTAGTCATTGCCTACCCATGGATAATGCAATCTGATATTATGTATTGTGACTGTACACCTCCAGCACATTCCTACCAATATCCTACAGCCAGCATGAGTGTGGTTGGTACTGTGATTGGATATCTAGGCAATACATGGGCCCTTGCTTCTAGAAGATAGTGCAACTAACATTTGTTGAAAACCTACTTTATGCCAAGAAATTTACATTAATTTCACTATATTAATAACATTAAATTAATTTTCTCAATACCCTATAGCATCTGTCATGTGCAGAGCACTCAGTAAATATTTGAGGGAGGCAGTTAGGCAGGAAGGAAGATGCTAGAAAAGTGACTATATACATTATGAGCAAGCTCAATATTTGGTATCTGTGGTCCCATGATAGATCAGCTTCAATAACTGTAGTTATTTGACTACAGTTTTAATACGGAAGAGTTTTACCTTGATGAGCGAAGTGGGGAGAACACTTAAGTTTCTTTTTTTTTTTGTAAAATTGAATGAGATTGTTTTTCCATACTGGCTTTTTTTTTTTTTTTTTGGAGTTTAACAACTTTATAGAACTGTGCATATAAACTCTGGAAACACTATTGAAGTCCTTGTTTTCTTATCTCTGAAGAAGAAACCAAAATTGGCACAAGCTTCAAGGGGAGTAGAGTATATATATCGATTAAAAGAAAAATAAACGTTTTAAATATCTAATAATTACTAATGGGACTTAAAGGTAACAATAGATTGCTAAATAAGGACCTAAAGATAAGTTGTGGGAAATTCAGCCCCGCAAATTGCAAAGAAGTGAGTCTTACTTTATACTATTCTAGATGTCAGTTTTAGTGGGGCGGGGGGAAGACAATTAATACTAATTGTTCAATAGACTCTGGGTTGTCCACCATGTTTTCTCTGACCAGATTTTCATTAAAGATCAGGAAGTCAAGGTATGGGCCACATGTCTCATTATGGCTTAAAGGGAATAGGGAAGAGAGATATTCCCTTGTTGGTCTGATTGTTGCAAACCCAGTGACGAGAACATAGAGCATTTTTGGAATTTGCACATGCTTAACACCTGGCATATTCTGAGAGTTACAGTCATTCTTCATCAGTCACCAGAATGAAAAGCCAAATGCCGATCTGAAGGAGGACTTCTGAGGCAGGTCTTCTGGAGCTAGCAATATACCATATTTGTCATCTCTCAGACATAAGCCTTTAATCCCCTCTTCCTAAAATTGTTTATTTTAAAATGTGAGAAAGGCTAAGGATGTCACAGCCGAGTGGTGAGCTTTCTCTTTAAAGAATCCCATCCTTCAAACCCATCTTCGGCAAAGAAGCTGGCATTTCATGTGCTGAGCAGACGGCGTCCTGCAGCTCTGGCCAGTCCGCATGTGTAGCTGGGCCGATCTGGCACGCAGGTGTCCTGATTTGGACCTTCCTGAGATTCTGACACCACACTTTCCTCCATTGGGAAGTATGACTTGGCTATGCTGTTTTCCAGTGACAACAGATATACTGGCCTAACAATGACAGCTCTGACTAAGGTGGTAACCTAACCCTCTAACTCATATTTAGCTGGGACCCAGGGTACAGGGTTTGTTCTAGGAGTCTAGGCCAACTTTTTGGTTTTGATTTCCTTTTTTATATTGTGTTGTGTCATCCATATCTCCTCCTTTCACCTCTTAGGATTTGGGGTACATCTCAGAAGGGTGGGAAAGTTCTTTAGAGAAGGAAACTACTGCTGTAATAAACAAAGCTAAAAATTGTACATTATAAGGTAGTTTTCTAATAATTAATAAATATTGAGCAACCACATTCCAATGTTAAGTAGTCTTCAAGGGTTTAAAGATAAGCAAAACTAGACAAATGCATTAAACTTTTCATAGCATTTTACAAAAACTACTGTGAAAGTAAAAGGAGATTTTTAAAATGCAGGCAACAAGGAAGAAATTTAGTTGCTGTTCCTTCTGCGTAATCTTTTGCATAATCATTTCAGTCATACCAAAAATATTTCTTAGTTCTGGGCAGAACCCAGATTTTTGTTTTTAATTTTGTTTATTTATTTTTGGCTGCGTTGGGTCTTCATTGCTGCACGCAGGCTTTCTCTAGTTGCGGCGAGCGGGGGCTATTATTTGTTGCGGTGCATGTGTTCTCATTGTGGTGGCTTCTCTTGTTACAGAGCACAGGCTCTAGGCACACAGGCTTCAGTAGTTGTGGCACGCAGGCTCAGTAGTTGTGGCGCACAGGCTTAGTTGCTCCGTGGCATGTGGGATCCTCCCAGACCAGGGCTCGAACCTGTGTCCCCTGCATTGGCAGGTGGATTCTCAACCACTGCGCCACCAGGGAAGTCCAGAACCCAGATGTTCTGCATTTTTTTTTTTTATAAAGAAAGCAATATTTAAGAACTTTCCCATTCCTTTCCATCTTAGTAACAGCTGCCTCTAACACCTGCTTATAATGAATATGTCTAAGTAGGAAAAACATAAGGGGAAATAATGAGGGAAGTAGGTGGTATCATAATTTAGAGCTATAGATTGTGTTCTTGCCCTGACTCTTGATTCTCTCTCACAAAACATAATTTTGAAACTGATATCTTATTTATTAAAAGCTACTCATTTTCACTCTAGTAGGTTCTACAAACTTGGTTGGGTCTGCATTTAGATAAGCAGATATGATTACTCGGCTCAGCTCAAGAAGGAAAAATTTATTACCCAGAAGTGATTTTATCCCACTGTCTTAAGATAATTCAATTATCGCCATGGATCTAAAAGGAATAATATAATATGGAAGAGATATTCTGATTTTCAAAAAAGTGGAGGTTTATTCTATAGAATGATGAATGTGGACTACATTACAAAGCAGATTATAAAATTAGGTACTTAGGGAAATAGATTTACCCAAGGAAAAAACACAGCTTTACTTAGAATAAATCACGACAAACTAATTTTATTATTTCTTGAGCATGGGAACTGGTCTAATACCAGTATGATATTTAGTCCTTGCCATTTATAGCCATTTTCTTTGTGAGTTAATGATCTTTTGGCTTTAAATACCACTATATGCCAATGACTCCCATATTTATATCTCTCAGCAATACCTCTCTCTTGAACTTCAGAATAATAAGAATAATGTGTTAACCTAACATTTCCACTAATAGATATTTCATACTGACCATATCAAAATCATCTTCTCCCTTTTCCAAACCTATTGCACCCATGGATTTCTTCATCTCATTTGATGGTAAGTCTCTTTTTCTAATTGCTCAACCAAAAAGGCTTGGATTCATGTGTAACTTCTCTCTTTCCCTTACACTCACATCCAGCCCCTCAGGAAAGCCCCTTAGCTCTGTCTTAAAAACATATCCATAGATCAAAACAGGCATTTCTACAAAAGTATGAGTGAACAGTAGCTCACAGAAAAATGACTTAGGAATTTAACTGAGGCAGGACAAGATACGTACAGGGCAGAACAGACCTTCCTAAGAAAATACCTTCACACAAACGTGAGAAACATATTCATTTTATAGTCTAGGAAGTGTTTCATCTGTATACATTTAGAGTATTAAAGAATTTGGTATCCTAAAAACCAATTCAATCATCAAGTCTGCCATTGCCAGAGCAGGAAAAATTAATCAAGAAGCATTTATTGACCATACCCTATAAAAACAAAAGCATTTTGAAAATCCTGTTATTTGTTAGACTGGATCCCTCAATCATTTTTTTAGTGACCAGACAACACCAAACCCATGTATTAGCTGTGCTTTCTTGATACTTTCCAAATGTTTTTTGGTTTTGGTTTTTTTTTTCCTTTTGGGGGGGGTCTTCTTTTAATTTTTCTTTATGTTATAGTACATACATAGCTAGCAGATAAGGAAAATGATTTCTTAGATTGGCCATTATGTTCTCTAATAGTCTTATATCGAGATGTGACTTAGTTTCCCAACCTCAAATTTTCAAATAACTTTGCTCTAACTTGACTCTTTGGAAGGGCAAGCTTTATTTATTGTTTAAAGGAAGGGGAAATGGGACTTCCCTGGTGGCGCAGTGGTTAAGAATCCACCTGCCAATGCAGGGGACACGGGTTCAAGCCCTGGTCCGGGAAGATCCCACATGCTGCAGAGCAACTAACCTTGTGCGCCACAACTACTGAGCCTGTGCTCTAGAGCCCACAAGCCACAACTACTGAGCCCACATGCTGCAATTACTGGAACCCACGTGCCTAGAGCCCGTGCTCCGCAACAAGAGAAGCCACTGCAATGAGAAGCCTGCGCACTGAAATGAATAGTAACCCCCGCTGGCCGCAACTAGAGAAAGCCCGCATGCAGCAACGAAGACCCAATGCAACCAAAAAAATAAATTAAATAAAATAAAGTAAAATTAATTAAAAAAAGGAAGGGGAAATGATATCACACAAGAGGTATTATGATATTGTTATTATGCCATTTATCATGGTCTCAATTTTTATCATGAGTATTAGATTTCTCTCTTTTGGTGTTTACTCATGTTACCGATATGATTTATCTGTCATACTGGTACGTAGACATTTGAGAAAAAGTGTATTTTATTTTAGCTACTAAAAGTATTTTATTTTGCCAAAGTTTCAGGTTATTCTGTAATCCCATTTACAGAACTAAATATTTTGTCTCAAGAGAGATGAAAAATATAAAGCTATATTAATTGATGCTGTGGTATTGACCAATTAACCAATGAAACAGACTAGAGAGCCAAAAAAAGATTGAAACATTGATCATTAAGAGAAGAAGGAACTGTTTAAAACCTGATGTTGGAAAAATTGAGTATCCATAAGGAAAAAACTGATACTGTAACACTACTATATACAAAGATCGATTCTAAATGAATTAGTGTTTTTATGCAAAAAGAAAACAATTTGAAAAACACTTAGAAGAAAATATAATATCTTTCAAATCTTGAGAAAGAAATGATTTTTTAAGTAAGGCACCAACCAGAAAATAGATGATAAATTTGACTACATTTAAAGTAATACTGGCCTACCCAATGATACCATAAAGAAAGTAGAAAACAGGTCACTAACTGGGAGATGTACACAGCACATGTAGCCAACCCAAATCTTGTATGACTAAGGATTAGTGTCCAGAATATTCAACAAATTCCTACGAATCAATAAGAAATTAAAACTGAGGTACACAATCCATAAAAATGGGAAAAAAACCCAGGAACAGGTGCTTGACAGAAGGGTAATAAAATGGCCAATAAAAATTTGAATAGAGCTTCAGTATTAATTAGTAATAAAGAGAATGCAAATTAAGATATTGACGTTCCATTTTACACATATTGGATGATGAAAAATTAAGAACTTGATACTACCAAGTGTGTAAGAGAATATGTGGAATTTTAATATATTTTTCATGGGAGTGTAATTGCTACAACCACTTGACAATATCTTGTAATTCTGAACTTTCCTATATTCTCTGACCTAGCAATCCTACTCCTAAGGATATAACCCAGAGAAGTGTTTATTTACGTGTACCGCAAGATATGTATAAAAAGGGCTATAGCAGCATGGCTTGTAGTATAAAAAGCCAGGAAACAACCTAGTTCATCAACAAAAGAACGTATATATAAATTATAGTAGAGTAATACTGTGGAGTACTATGGAGCAGTGAAAAATAAACTATAGCTAGAAGTGAGCTATAGTTTAGCTAGCTAGACTAGCTAGAACTATAGCTAGAAGTGAGCACAAATGAAGCTTTGAAATGTAACAGTTATATTATTTATATATTATTTTCTTTAATCTATGTTAATATTATATTTATAATATATAAATATTATGGAGGATACTGTTAATTTTAGAGGGAGTCAAGAGGGTTGGGATATAGGAGGTATACTAAATTGAGGCAAGTTATTGATATTGTTCTAGCTCTTGGGTTGGATGGTGGGTTCATAGTTGTGCTTGCCAACTTTAAAATATTTAAATATATTTTGCATGTATCAAATATATTTTAATATATTTAAAAAATAAAAATTAAAAGGTAATACAGAAGAGAGCTCTGAAAATTCTTGTATAGCTTAGGGATCATCCATTCAGGTAAGATATCTGCAGATGAGTGTTAAGAGAGAGGTAAATATCTCTGAGCATATAGTCTGAGATTATCATTTTAAAAGTGATGTTTAGAGGTCGTATGTTGACACTATGATAAACAGTATTAGGGAAAGTTGAGTAAAAATAGGACTCAGACCTTAGAGAATGTAGTTAAAGCTTTTATGAGTTTCCTCCCTAACCAGTGATGAACCTCTTTCCCATTCTCACACATCCCCACCTTCCGGCATATTCCCTTGATCTATGAACCTGGATATCCCTCTGCTTACTCACCATCTCTGAAAATGTCATGATTTGGGGGTATTTTCTATCTAACCCTAATGTAGAAACATTTTTTTTTTTCTTTTAGAAAAGCTTTCATGGCTTCAATAAGCAACCCCTTCTGCAAAACATGTCTCTATCTTGTTACTGTAACTTCCTAGGAGATTTGATAGAGATGAAATTACTTATTATAAATGAAGAGAATAATAATTTTAAGGTCTCAACACTGAAGCTGACATAAATATTGGATGAATTTAATCACATTTACAAAAAATTTTTGCTGAACTGTTCTACTGGGAATTTTATTAAATCTATTTGCTTCGTGGGTTTCTTGCTTGTAAAGTAGGTGATAATTCTTAAGCTGTACTAAAACAGGTTGAAATATCTTTAAAATCTGTGTTTAAACTTTCCCTTCAGCAATATTATTTATATGGGATATGAGATACTTCAGCCGTTCAGCTTTGGATGCATTTTGCCTGTTGCATTTGGAGAGTGTGATTAAAATGATTTTTATTATGTGAATGGTAAGTTATATCTGGTTAGCAACTTCCTGTTCTAAAGAGAATAGGGGTGGGTGCTGTAACTCTTCTCTTTAAGAGCAAAAGAGAAAATTAGTTTTTCTAATTTATTGACATGAAAAATCGCCTTATGCCAGTAGTTATTAAAATTTGGTCCATGAACTCTTGGGTATGTCCAGGACCCTTTCAAGAAGTCTAAAAATTCAAAACTCTTTTCATAATAACACTAAGATGTTATTTGCCTTTCTTTTATTATGTTATCAATGGTGCAAAAAACAATGGTGAGTAAAACTGCTGGTGCCTTAACATGAATCAGTGTAGTGGCACCAAACTGCTAGTAGCCATTGTATTCTTCACCAACATACTCATAATAAAATTATACATACATACATATGTATGCCACTTTCCCTTAAGAGAGTCCTTGATGAAGCAGTAAAAATTAATTAATTTGATTACATCTTGAGTACATATCTTTTAAGCATTCTGTAAAATGTAATAGTAAGTATGCATAAAGCACTTTTGTTGAATCTCATTATATGACTGCAATACTTGAGTTGCAAGTTGAATTTGCTGCTTTTTTTTCAGGGACAGCAGTTTTTTGTTTTGTTTTTTTTTTACCCGAAAGAATGACTGAAAAACAAGCTGTAGTTATTCAGACTTACCAAGTTATTTAGCAAGTGTTTTCTCAGAAAGAACAAAGTGAACCTGTTAGTTCAAGGAAAACAGTTCATGATATTTGTTGCCACGATAAGATATGAGCTTTCAAGGTCTATATAACTTTACGAACCAACATTTCCTAAGTGATCAATGGATGATGTTGCAGAATGATAGTGCAAAGTAGACCAAAGGATTTTAGTGTAATAGAGTATGAAAGTTTCATTAATATGGCTTTGGATTCTATACTGCAACTAACCTTTAAGAAACTACCATCTGTTGAGTTTTGGTGTAGTAATCAAAGAAGAATATTCACAATTATATGAAAAAGCTATTAAAATATTCCTCCCCTTTCAAACTACATACCTGTGTGAAGCCAGATTTTCTTTATCTAGTTCAACCAAAACAACATATCACAAGAGATTAAATGCAGAAGCAGATAAGAGAATCTAGCTGTCTTCTACTAAGTCAGACATTAAAGAGATTTTCAAAAATATAAAACAATTCCATGCTTCTCACTACATTTTTCTTCTGTTTTAGAAAATATAGTTATTTTTCATAAACATATAATGGGGTTATATTATTATTTTGTAATGAACTAATAAATATATTTTAAAAAGTTTTAACTTCTAATATGGTCATTATGGATAGATATCACAAGCATAAAGAAAAGCTTTTGGGGGGCCCTCAATAGTTTTTAAAATTCTAATAGGGTCCTTAGACTCAAAAGTTTGAGGACAATTCTCTTTTGCAAATTCTTGGTCTTTCTCTTCCAGTGGTTAGGAGCAAAGTAAATAGAAAACTTTCAGGAGTTTTAGAACTTAACAGAACTAGAAAGGCAACTTGATCCACTCTCTTTAAGTTCTGAGACTTATCACCTCTTACTAAAATTGAACCCAACATTTATTCTCTTTAACCAATATTTTTTGAGAGCATTTTATATGACAAGTATTGTCCTAGAACTGGGAATATAGAGAAAAGACAAATGCCCCTGTCCTCTCTTAGAAATGTTATTTAAATTAGATATTGGATTTAGCTTAAATTGATAACAGTGAAAGATTGTGTGACAGTAATGATGTGTATTTTGTCAACCGAAAAATAAGACCATTGCTGTAATGCAACAAAAGCATTTATTTGGGGTCTTAAGAATTGCAATTCTGGAGACACAGAATCTGGTAGAAACCCAAATGTACTCTCAGGAGGGTTGAAAGCCAAAGGATTTTTAATGGAAAAAGCAGGAATCTGACATAAGTCATATTGCAAGAATTATGATTGGTGCTGGCTGACTGGAACCATTTTTGTCTATACTTGATTGGTTGCTAGGGTTGTTATTATTTGAGAGTCTGCTGTGTAAGTGTTCTTTCAGGATACTGTGGCCCAGTTCAAAGTTCATGTTCCATCCAGGTGGAGACATGCATAGGTCCGCTTCCCAATGGCCTCCCGGCTCCATTTTAGTGCTCTCTTGGCATTACAGGCTCCATTTTATTCATTCCTTCACAATTTAGTAGATATTTCAGTTTTAAAAATAGAAATAGAAGTTTTATGTATTTTTATTGCCTAATGACTCTCATATTTAGGTGTCTTAATACAGGGTTAACCTATACTTGGAAAGGGAATCATTAGATAGTTTATAGTTTTTAGTTGAGGAGGCTTTAACCAACTAAAAGCACACAAGTGAGTATAGATGTTGTATCGTTATTCGTTTCCCACCTTGTAGGAAGGTAGCCTACTTGCAGGTAAATCAAGTCATTTAAATGGAGGGAAAAAAAAACCTACATGGTTTTTTCTTTTCTTTGCCTTTGTGTGTGTGTGTGTGTGTGTGTGTAAAAAACATCTCATTTAAAGCGATAAAGTGATGGTACACTTCACAGATGGCAAAATGCTTTGGGATCCTTAGAGGAAAATAAATCCTTTTGAAGTACAAACTTGAAGAATTGAGGAACAGTCACCTGGGGCCAAAATCTTATTCTCTGTAATTCGAGAAGAATTCCCACAGAATTACAGAGATTTAGAAACTGGTTAGCAAGTACTCATTTAAAGAAAAATCTCTGTTATCCAAGGAGCCTAAAATTGTTTTTTTGCATAACAAAATGTCTTAGTCCACTTTGATACTGATTCAAGAACATCCCTTCCAATGCTGTCAAAGTGAGGGCTTGCATATTAAAGTGACTTACTTGAAAAATGTTGCTGTCCCTTTGCCCTCCCCCAGCTGCAAGATCCCCTGTTGAACCATGATTTCATAAAATTATTCTGAAATAAAATTTCTTTTTTCCTTTGCTCTACCCCTTCCAGCTGCAAACTCCTACCCTGCTTTGTGCAATAATTAACACATATGTTGAAAATAAGAACTCATCTTCTCCCCTCTATTCTTCCAGCTGCAGATTTCTAGCCCTTCATGGTTTTTTCAGCTTTTTGTTTGTAGTAATATCTCATAAATACAGAACAAGTTCAGATTCTCTGGTACGTCTTTCCAAACCCACACTGTTGTCCTGACTCTCAGTGGTTCTGATTGTTGCCAGTGGAGATTAGCCCAGGCCCTTCCTCAGTTGCAACATTACTTTTTAATTCCACTATTTTTATTTTTGAATTCTCCAGTCCTGAAAACATTACTAAATGAGCATTAGCCAAGGAAGGGCATGTTATAACTTTCTAGTATTGAAACTAAGGAGAATTTTTTTTCTATGCTTGAAGATGATAGACATCCTACCTTTTGAACTGATCCTTTAGTAGGTAATCTAGAATTCCTTCATGTTAAAAATGTTACGTATATAAAAGCATTTCAGTTGTTGAGAAGATATATTTGGTTCTACTTTGATAATCCTTGATGCTCATGTTCGTTTTCATTTATCAGATTGCGAACAGAAAATTCTCTGTTATTTGGCATTTTATGAAAATACATTACAAATAATCAAATATTCCTGATCACAGAGTAATGAATTGATATATCTGTTATGCAATCCAGTTTTGATTATATTTGTTCATCATCTTTCTAAACACTCTTGAAAATGTCTGTTTAGTAAAATATCAAGTCTAGGAAACCCTTCTATGTTATTACTACTAGTAACAATTTTATATGACTTATAATTTTCTTAGACTACTAAACCCTAAAACTTGGAAACAAGTATAAGTCTTACTTGACACTAAATAAATAACTTGAAGTGTAGAGAGTGTTCAGTTTGCACGTGTGTGTGTGTGTAAGATGTTGTGTGTATGAGACATTAAAGGAGCTTTTGGCCTCTCCCTTTGCTCCTCCACGTTCTGGCTGGAGTGAGCTTTCAAAATTGCAAATCTGATGGTGTCTCTCCCTTTTAAGGTAAAGTCTAACTGCTTTAACATGACTTACAAGTCCATGACTTACAAGAGTGCTTATCTTTGCCTAACACATGGTGCTTCTTCTTTTTCCCATTACACATTTTACTTGCGTAACTCTTGCTCATCCTGCAGACTTTCCTGAACTTCTCAAGACAAAATAAGATTCCTACGTGTTCCAATAGCACCCTGTATTTACTCTCATTATAATTGTTGCTACTGTAAATATTTTTGGTCAGTAGTACCCCTCAGTCCCCATTTCTACTCAAACTGAAAATCCTATTTTTCACCATTGTGTATCTAGTGTCTAGTACAGACACAGAGTAGACGTGTAGTAAATATTACTTGAATGAATGAATAAGTGTTGAATTATAAATCTTTTAAAGTGTCTCTCAAACATGAAACGTGATTCCATGTTGCTTTTTATGTAGTCTACTTAGTTTTTATTAGCGGTAATTAGAGAATACCTATTTTCTTTTATCCTGTTTTATCAGAGGCTGAAACATAAGCAGGGCGATTACTAGTAGAGAACATTGGAGTTGAATCAAACAAGGTGCAGCCAGGAAAGGAGTAAGGGTCAGGAGATGAGATGGGGGTCTAGTTGGGGCAGTTTCTCATTCTGAGAGTTGATATTTCCCAAGGAATCAGCAAACCTGTATAATGACATGCAATCACCTCCCACTGTTTACCTGAGTCTTAGCAATATCAAGTATGTCATTATATGTCTATCCTTGCCATACAGCATGACTTCATCAACTAGTATACCAGCTCCTAAACTTAGCTACATACTAGAATCACCAGATGCCCCGGTTGCACCTCAGAACAATTAAATCTCCTGGTGTAAAATCCAGGCATGGTTAGTTTTTAAAGCTCTTCAGGTGATTCCATTGTGCAGCCAACTTGAGATCCACTGTACTTGAAGATGACAACAGAACTATTGATTTAGAATTATATTAAACTCTATGAGCATGCTCAAGGAAGGGCATCTTTGGGTTAGAAAATCACCTCAAGTTGTGAGCCATAGCACCACCATACTTCAAATATTTGATTTCTTCTCAAAACATTTCTTATTTTGTAGTGGTATAATTTAAAACTCTGTTTATTTAAAAATACTAATGGTGTCACTCTCATTATTTTCAGGAGTGCTGAAATAAATGACTACTTTGGCAAGAAAAGATCATTAATACATATGAAAAAATAACCTGTTTTCTTACCTTTCTTAAGCCTCTGCTGAAAAAAAGAACTTAAATTTTTCATGACCATATAAAGAGAAAACAGAGCCTCCATTACTTTTGAGTCCATTGACACAGAGGGCATATTAAAGTTCCATGCAGGAGCTTAAATTTAAGCACAAACTTAAGAAAAAAAAAGCACAAATCTTCTGTCTTTTTAAAATGAATTCAGGATCATTCTATCATTCATTAACCTAAAAAAGCAAAGTTACTGTGATAGTTGCTCTTTCAAGATATATGCACCCATTTATTTTATCCATTAGCTCTGAAAATTTGAAGTTCTATTTTAAAGAACGTCTTATCTTTATAACATCTAAAACACTACCCTTTGGAAAAGTTTTCACTGTTTATCAATGTTTGATGTATTTGTCTTATTAACACTCCTTATTTCCCTTCACTTTCTCCTCCAAAATAGCTGCATTTTACTTATAACCAAGGAAGGTTAAAATTTTGTTTCAATTTTCTCTCAAAACACTATACTTCCCATTCAAAATTTGAGAACAATATTTTTGCCAAAAGGTTCTTATGTAACAGTTGTATGTTTCCTTAATTTTCACTTTATTTGCTTTGTATAGAAACAGGACACAAGCCAGAGATTGTCACTTGCCTTTTCACTTCTTTCACCGAAGTCAAATTGGGAGGTAGAGAGGGTAAGTGCAGGGAGGGGATGAGCAGAGAGTAAACAAAAAAGGGGAAACCACCTGCCCTCAATTCAGCCATCAAATGAATCACACAGAATTTAACACTTGACAAATACTGTGCACTTAACATGATCTTGGAGTCACTAAAGATTTCAACCAGACTCTAGAAATTTGATTCAGACAAACAAACCTTCTTGGTTACCAAAAGATTGTTTGCCGAAGGTATTCTTTTTCCTACAACCAGGTGCTGCTAAGCATGGAAAGAGGAGCTGAGACCAGGGAGGACTCCCTCCCCGGGGTTTAGTTAGGTGTATAGAAAAGTGGACTGCTTTGAAACGTTGTTATGTTGGAATTCCTCCTTCTGAATCATGCTGTAACACCCTACCCACATTATCAAACTTATATATTCAGCCATGATGATCATTAATAACACAGAAAAAGCTGCTTTTTTTTTTTAAGTCATTTTAATGCAAGCCCTCAAACCATTACCCTCCAGCCCTTTAATTTTTATTTCCGACATTTACCTTCCAACTCATTAGCTACATTCTAGCTCTTTGATTACTTTCTTAGCTCTTTAGTTTTTATTTCCAACGTTTTCTTAAATGGTGGAATTGTCTTTGAAGCCATGACTGAGTTTTACACAGAAGGGTGTTATTTATTTTAAATTCCCATTGGCATTACAATTCTAGTTTCTGTATAGTTATGCTGTTTTAAAACAGGAGACCATTGTCTTCTCTGAGGAGTTTCCCCAGTGATTCTGGTAAGCTGCCAGATGTGGGAACTCACTGCTCTAGAAACAAAAGTATTTATTAAGTGAGATTGAAAAACTTCTTGTTAACTAGTGTAGCATAACCAGTGAAACTCTACTGATAATTGTAAGATCATAATATAATTTGTCTAACAGAGAGTGTCTGAGCCCATTAGAAACTAAAACCAAAATAAAATTAAAATCTCTGTATTTTACCCTCCCACTTAAAAAATGCTTGAAAACAGCTTCTACCTCTTAATTGCAAGTTCAGAATAATAATGCAAATAGGCTACAAGAGGTGTAGAGGTGAACTAAGAGAATGGTGCACATCACATACCATAGAGAAAACAAAGAATGCAATGATGTTAGAGCAGAATCAAAATATCTCCACATATTTTGGGGAGAACTGTGTTGAAGGCATCAAGAAGGAAGAAACAGATCTTCTAGGTCTTTCTGCCATTGCACATTTTAAAATTTTCTAATTTTTGTTTTCTCTTGCTGCCGTAACAAATTACCACAAACTTAGTGGTTTAAATCAATCAAATTAATTATTTTATAGATCTATATGTCAGCAGGTCAGCACTGGTCTCATTGGGCTAAAATCAAGGTGTCAGCAGGCCTGAGTTCCTTTCTAGAGCTCTAGGGGAGAATCCATTTCCTGGACTTTTCCAGTTTCTAGAGGTTTCTCACATTCCTTGGCTCATTGGACCCCTTTCTTCCATCTTCAAAGCCAGAAACAGACGGTTGAATCCTTTCACATTGCATCACTCTGAAACCTTTTCCAGTTTTAAAGATCTATGTAACTGGATTGGGCCGGCCCAGATATTCCAGACTAATCTCCCCATCCCAAGGTCTAGTATCTGCAAAGTCTCTTGTGTCATGTGAGACAACATGCTCACAAGTCCCAGGGGTTATAGGATATGGACATCATTGGGGGGACATTATTCCTCCTATAATATGTGTGACTTTTAGGCAGTTGTTTTGTACACCCCATCTTCTATAAGTTTATTAAATTATAGTAGTATATAGTGAGTGAGGTCAATTTTAAAACTTTAGTAAAAGAATTTGTTGGCAACTGCAGATGACTTGTGGTTAATGGTAGAATAGATGTTAATAGATTCTTAATTGGGGCTTTGGTCTAAATCACCCTTGAAAATTTCTTAGGCAGACATCATTGTGAACCCTAGCATAGGTCTATCAATAAAAACCAATACAATCCATTTTTTCTTCATTACTGGAAGGGATCACTAGAATTGTGATGTGTATGAGCATCAGATACAGTAGTTAATAGATGAAAAATGTATTTCTCTAAACCCTTGAATCACAGTGAAGTGAAATACCACGATATCACAATGTAAGAAGCACTCTAAAACTGAGTAATTCAGTAGCATATTCATATACCCAATCCCTCACTCACTCTGTTCTACAATTTGGAATGGTGGGCTTAATTAAAATTGTTCTCTCTCTTGCACTCTATTTTATAGATTCTTGCTCTCTTTCTCCCAATCCACATAGTATTATGAATGTAAGTTACGCTGAACCATGTTGCTTCATCACTTCTAATTTTGACCATCCCTCATAAGAAAATAAATAAGTAAAACAAATAGGGAATATGAATTCCATCCCTATGCATTTTTTTCCGCCATCTTGTAGTTCAGTTTGGAATGCAAGACTTACACACCCAACTTCTTAGAGCGAGCGTCTCAAGTTATAATGTGCATACAAATTACCTGGGCATTTTATTAGAATGCAGTTTCTGCTTTAGCAAATCTGGGGTGGAGCCTATCATTTTGCATTTTAACAAGGTCCCAGGTGATGTGATGATGATGGACCTGGTCTGAGACAGCTTAGTTGTACCCTGCTGATGATTTGTTGTTGCCATGGTAACCCCACCAGCAGGAAAGGAAGCTGCTGGTTCAGGCATTTGGCGTATATGCTTGGCCGAGAAGCCAAGGGGGCCAAGCTACTATCTGTGGAACTATGACTGAATGCCTCTAAGTCAGAATCCTGCCAAGGCCGAGCTTTAGGGCAGTGCCACCGAGGCTCGAGCCTCCTGTAGCCTTTGGCTCAATGACAATGAAGGCTGCTGGGCTGGGATCCCGAGGCCTCTCTAGTCAGCTCAGGGAACACTGGGAGCATGAGCACATTTGTTAGGACTAGAATGATGGTAAACTATGCCTGGGCAGAATGAAGCCTGAGGAAGCTCTGGTGGAGATCCGTAACTGTCCTGTGCAGAACCCTCTTCTGACTTGCCTGCAGGAGAGAAGGACTAAGCCATCCAGGAGCTCGTTCCCTCTGAAGTTTCTGTCAGGGTAGCAGACACACACGGAGAGTGCCATGTGAAGAGGAAGGCAGCAATCTATGAGCCAAGGACGGCTAAAGATTGTCAACAACCATCAGAAAAGACAAGGAACAAATTCTCCCTCAGCAACCTCAGAAGGTGCTCTCTGAACAGCCCCTACCTGTTAAGTAACAAGGTTTTAGTGGACTTGAGCTATGGAAGAGCTCACTATCAATCTGTCCCTAATCCTGTAGGAGGTGCCATGAATTAGGTACTATTAATCATTTATGGAATGTGATAACTTATCTGACACTATGCTAAGCATTTTATTTATGTATCTAATTTAACTCTCACAATGGTGACAAGAGATGGGTATTATACACATTTTACAGAAAAGGAAGTGAAAGCTGAGGAAAGTCAAATGATTTGTTCAAGATTACATAGTTTGTAAGTGGCACAGTTGAAGTCAAACACATCTACGTTAATCTAGATCCTGTAATTTTAATCACTGTGCTATGGTAACTGTTTCAACAAGGAGTAGATCCAGAACCCCAGGTCCAGAAGTTAGACTATTAGAATGAGACTGATTTTTAATTTTTCATACCATTTTTAGGGCATGCCAGATTTGCTTTTGGCTCAACATTTATGTGATGACTAGTGGTTTTTCTCTTCCTTTTTCTCTCTTTCTTTTTTCTCTTCTTTTTCTTTTTGGCAGTAGAAGTCATTGAGCCAGCAAAGCAGAAGCATGTGAAGCCCTCCAGCAGATAAACATTTTCCATTCACATTTTGAAGAGAATTAAAAAAGCCAAATAAAAGAACCCAAATGGCAAACACTGTAAAGCCATTCCTTCATAAAAATAAATTTTTGGTGAAGAGGTCTTTCATTTGGAAATTAGATCCAGCTTCTGCTTATGGAAAAAGCAAGTAAAAGGCAGGGAGAAGACCAGTAGGTCTGCTAACTATATAGCCACACGGTGATACTCTGAGTTCCAGGATACAAAAATGTAGACTTAAAAGATCTGAACAATTTGTTTGCATATCTATGCACTGTGAAATCAGGCATTGTGAAGAAACAGTGTCTTGTAGCTAGTTCAGAATGATATAATTCAGGACAGATTTTTTTTTTCTCCAACACATGGTTTTGAAATCAAAGATTTTTTTTTTTTCTTTGAAGCAAGATGGAAAAGTCATTATGTACCAAGTGCAAAAAATTAAGTGCAGAGTAAGATTTTCATGGTAGGTAACATTTCACTTACTGCTTATCTTTGATTGGGTGAGTATATTTCTTGTCAGCAAAGACCAGAGGGTTTTCCAGGGCTGAGGTCTGCAGTAATCCACTGAAGGTAATGATGTAATGATAAGGCTTTCACATTCCAAAGGACAATGATTTTTCTCTGTTGTGAATTAAAATGTTTATTTTTTCCTAACTGTTCCAGAAAATTTCTTTAATGCATTGTTATATGCTTTTCCTTATGGAAAACAAATAACTTTTCATTCTGTTAGGTTAAAAAAATAACAGTCCATTCTTTTGTAAACACACAAGACAAGCACCAAATGGTGTGAAAGGTGGCAAGCCATGATTCTCTGCCCTGTGTGGTCTTAAAACCTGCAGATAATCTAAGATAAGAAGGAAGAAAAAGAAAGAGAAGGTACGGTTCCTACTGAGCAAGAGATACCTCCCAGGTTTGGGGCTAAGAGCTTTAACGATATTATTTAATCTTCACAGCAATCAGTACCAGTTAATTTAAACCCCAGTTCTGTTGCCTTAAAAAACCTATTTCCTTAATCTAGTCTTGAAAGCACGAATATCATCATATAAGAGTTAAGCTGCTTATTTAGAAAATTCTTAGAAAAGGAAAGCCTTTAGGATTACCAAGATCTCTATTAATTTCCTAGGGCGGCTTTAACAAAGTGAGTGGCTTAAAACAGCAGAAATTTATTCTCTCACAGGTTTGTATGGGAGATGCCTGAAACTGAGGCGCTGGCAGAACCATTCCGCCTCTGAGGGCTCTATAGGGAAGGGTTCTCTCTCACCTCTTCTGATGGCTATTGGCAATCCTTGGCATTCCTTAGCTTTGTATGTTGTATGAGCTTTGTATGAGTTGTAAAACCTGGTTGCACTGGGGCTTTATATTTCTAAACAGAGGGTAGGTTTTTTGTTTTGTTTTGTTTTGTTTTGTTTTTAGCAGAGAGAAGAGCCCTGTCCATATGATATGGGGAAAAATCAAAAGAGGTCAATCCTCAGACCAGTCATACCTGGGTTTTCTCTCCCAGGAAGCTTCACATCTACAATCTTAGAACCAGCTGCAGTTAGTACATGTCAGGTAGTTGTGAAACGGAGAATAACTACTTACCTCAACTCTCACAGATTTTGAAGGTAGTGAGATCTAAACTTCCTAGCTGTATGGCCATGGACAAGAGACTGAATTCAAATTTCAGTTTCCTCATCTGTAAAACTGAGATAATATTCAGTGCAAGAGGATTTTATGAGACAGTACATTTGAAGAGTCTGGCAGATAATGGACCATTCGTTCTCTTTGTCCTTTGACTTATGTGGGTGCACTCTATCTCAAAGGGGTCACAATTTAGGAAATCTGGTACAAGGCCACCTCTGTTAGCATATGAAATAGGAAAAATAGTCAGATGAAAAAAGACTAGCATACAGAAAGACACCGAATAGTTACCAAATAACAAATTGAGGTACGCAGGTAGAAACTGCCCTTTTTCTCCTTGAATAGAAGCCTCCATCCTGAGTCAAGTCTCAGGTGCTAAAAGCAGTTTAGTGTCCAGTGTTGCAAAATGGATAGGGCAGTTGAGGTCTATCCCGATGGGGCTGTTTCTGTAAACCTACATCGTTGGAAACGCCTCATAGATTAACTGTGTGGTTTCCTTTACTCCTAGAACTACCTGTTAGATCTGTGGGAAAGAACTACAAGACAGAGCTGCCAAGTAAACGATGAAAAACCTAATAAACTTTTTATCTTAGGTATTGGCATATCCCAATGACCTGTACTGTTCTAGGGTGTGATGGCTTAGGAGTGAATATGATTTGAACCTAATACATTTTTAGAGGGTGTCAAATTCAGAACCAGGCAGATCCATTGCCTGACCCTAAACATGGTCCTAAAGTAGATTGCTTGAGGAAATTGGATCCCAAAGATTACAGGTGGGGAATTTTGAAGTGTGTCCATATTTCATTGGAGATCAAAGAAGCCTAACTAAAAGAATTGTGGGCTGACTCACACGATAACTTCTTTTTGAAAGGGCTATTTTATCTTGAAGATTATGAGTTTGGAGGAACTAAGGTGATTGGCAGTGGAAAGAATCGGAACATGTGAAATTCCTTAAAAATTTATTGACTTAAATAACTTTGTGTTACACATAATTAAAAAAAACCCTTTACACTTAAAAAAAAATGGATGGTGCAAGTTTTGCTTAGACTTAAAAATCCATAATCATTTTGTCTAAATCTTATAAACAGCATTCTTTATTCTCATTGAAATGAGTGCTATATTTTTGATGAATTAAACAGAAACACTGTAACTTAATCTCTAGCCGTTAACATCACTTCAAAACTGTTAAACTGTGGTTTTCCATTCTGTTAATGCTAGCAAAGAAAACTCCATAGTAAAAGCAAATTTGCCATTAATCAAGGACCATTCTTCTTAAAAGTAAGAATTTATTAGATATATAGCAAATCTTAAGTCCAATAAGTAAGTTTTAGTGGGTTTTTATCTTTGATTATTTATAAAACTTATGCATTGTTTTAAAATATTTTGGCCTGCTGATGTTTATATTTTCATTTTATCACCCTTTACACACTTTCCTTTTCTGCAAATATGTCTGCTCTTATCTCTTTACGTATTTCTTTTCATATTACATATTTCATTATCACATTTATCAATTTTCATAGTGATAAGGTTTCAAAACATTCCCCTTCCTTTCACAGGCACACTTCTTTCTACCAGAATTATTTGAAGAGCTGAACTCTTACCAATTGAAAATACTCCAGTTTATACTTAAAATTTACATATGTCTATACCCTATTAAAGTAAGAAGATGAAAAAATATGAAAATTTGACTTAGATTTTTTAAACAAGCTTTTTGTTTTTTATGTAGCCATATACTTTCGAACTAAAGAAATAAAGATTGAATTAGAAAAAGAAGTCCTCTAAAAAAAAGATACAAACATATATATGTATGTATACACATACACATACACACATATATATTTAAAGATTTTCTTTATAAAGTAGGGTCACATCTAATGCATTCTTAAAACCCTAAAACATGCAGTGGCCCAGGCCTTGTGCTAGGTGATTTACGTATTTCAGTTGTGATTCTCATAGCAACTCTGGAAGGTAGGCTTAGGATTATCATCAGGGAAGTAAAGTAACCTTTTTTGTGTCCTTGCCTAAGGACACAAAAGCTAAACTCTGAGGTCAGGTTATTAATCCAGGTCTTTCTGATTCCAAAGTTGGTATGCTTTCCCTGAAGCCAACTCCTGCTTTTTTTACCCTAAAGAAACTTAAAGTAGATGACTCTAAAGAGTTACTTTATGCATCTTGGTTAACTCAGTGACCCTCATTTTTAATGCTTCAGTTGTTCCTCTGAAAGTTTCTCCCATAGTATTCAGGAAGCTATTTTTATCAGCTGCAAAATCACATAATCAATTTATGTGATTATACTTGGGATTTACTGCCTCAAATGTAAGCTTTCTAATATGGTCATCAGTTTGAAGTACTATTTAATGCTTTCTGTAATTAGTACAAATAAACAGATTTCTCTCTCTAAATAAGACATTAGGACAGTTTTTCTGATTAGCTATAGCTATTTGTATATGGCTCATCTTAAGAAAATTTGACAACAAATTTATTGAACATACACTTGTGAAAAGTATTATTAATATTTTGTAGAACTGTTCCCTTTACATGAGAATACATTGAAGAGTTTCTTTTAGAATTACATCACTGTTCTCTTTTGACTAGAGCTACTGTGTTAAACGAGATTTACTGTAAACTGCTTGGTGGCATCCATCTCAGAGAGCTGCCCTTTACTGGAGTAAAGGAAGGGAGGTAAACATACCTTCATGCCCTTGCATAACCAAAGTGATTACAGTACTTTGTCAGGAAAATGTGGGTACACTTAATGTACTCTTCTTCCAGAAAAGATGCAAGCAAAATAACTTGTTTGTGGCCAGACGGAGGGCTACAACATTGTGAGACTGAAACAGAATGGACCAGAAAAACTCAGTACATTCAAAATAGATCAGAAAATATGATTCATTTATTTCATGGAAAAACAGGATGTCTTGACAGCTGAGAAGGAAGAAAAGTCCTTTGCTTAAATATTTCAAGTTCTCTCTGCCAGTTGTTTAGCATTCTCCTCCCTCACCTGCTTAAATGTTCACAAAAAGGGTGTTTCATATGCTGAACAATCTCTGGACCATCCTTGTTCTTGAACAGTCCTGACATCTTTAAGACTGTAATTCTAGAAACAGGAGCCTGATACTAAGCATCTGGACATGCTCTCCATTATTTCCTCCCGAAGAAAACAATAGCTGGGTAACATTACACTCCATTTTCACTAAATATGTACATTTAGTCAGATGCAGTTTGGTAGACCATAAAAGAGAAAAAGAAGAAACTATTTAAAATGAGAAGGACAAGTATTGATATTAATGCCCATTGAAAAGTGTCTGAGTAACTGATTACACATAATACATAATTGCAGACATGAATATTTATTTCAATACACCTGAGTCTTGGAAAGTTCTGAGAAGAAATATCAGTATTTAGCTAGGACCAGGACCTTTATAATGGATGTTTTGGTTTGTGGACTTGCTGTCTTCCTGTCGTCCAATAATTTTCTTCTGTATGAAATTACAAGGAAGATTTTTCATTGGCATGGTAAAGGAAGAATTGAACGCTAAGGAAATTAAAAAATGTATCTCTTGAGTGTCTGGATAGCTGATTGGCCCCAGATAAACTTGTTGATACTCTTGGTAATTTCCTATATTTCAGGAGGAATTGAATCTATTTGCATATTGACATTATATGCATAAATATGATCTATATATTCCCACCAAAACATGTGGCATTTGGCTGATAAAAAATCTGAAAACCGTTTCAGAGGATGCACAAATAAAGTAATTGAAACTTTTAACCTGGGAAGAATGTCTAGCAATATTTTAAGTGCTGATGTGGAGGTGCTACATGTTCGGACCCTGTGCTAGATGGTGAGGCTACAGAAAGAGTTCTTGTATTATATAGCTAGTACGATGGAAACAGTTATTCTTTGTAACTGAAAGAAAGAACTGGGACTAATGGTTAGGTAGGCATTACAGAGATTAAACTTGAATTTTGTTTAAGGTAAAATTTTCTAAAAGTCAGAGATTTTATGAAAGTAAATGGGCTGTTTTGTGTTATAGAACTCTAGGAATGTTCTAAAGGTAATTGTGTGCCAATTTGTAGGGAATATTTAATATATATTAGTATATAAATATGGCGAAACTTCCTACGTTTCCTCTCAACTCAGTGATTTCTTTTCAAAATCATATGTAATTTATTATTAGTCAAAGTTAACTCAGAGTTAACCTTGGCCTACAGAAAAAAGCTAAACTAGGTGTCAGACACTTTTCAGAGAAGCAGGGAAACCTACTAGTTGTATTCCTGTCACAACTGCCTTAGAAAGGAAAGGACCAATCTTGTGCAGCTGTTTTTCCTCATCTCACTGGTTTTTAGACTACAAAAAACAGGCCACCGAAGGACCTCTGAAAACCTGTCTGCATCCCATGGCCCAGTAATTTTGTGTGTGAGGTTAATCACTAGATCCTGCCCTTTCTTTGATGTCTTAGAGGGTGAGGGTAGTTGTGGCCTCCAAGATCTGTCAACTTCAACATCCACCTGATTTCATAGTTTACCATAGAATTCTGGGCTCGAAAGAACTTCATTCAAAAACTTTCCTTGATAGCATATTAAATTTACAATCTTACAAACTTAAAATGAGAGGTGCTCAGTTACCTTTCCTGGAAATAGAAGGGAATCCTGATCAGAGCACTGGAAACAAGAGATCTCTAAGTTTATACTTTTTTCCTTATAGTTGCATATTCTGTGTCTTCCATAAATTGAATCATAGACTGTTTTTCAAAGCTGATCTATAAATCGTTGCAGTTGGGGCCAGCTTTGTATCTGAACACTTATCATTTAAGAGAGTCTGTGACTCTGAAGATCTGGAATGACAAATAAACTTTGTCTCTATACATTCTATTTGATTTTCATTACAAATGAAAGCTTTCCAAAGTAGACTTTTTTGGTTTTTTATTCTTCAGCACTTTTCCCCCACTTTAAGGAATATCACAGAATTAAGAGATTGGGACAGATGGCTAATTAAGTAAAAATATGGAAGTAAAATTTCTTTTGCATTTCTCATGGCTAAAGGGTACTTAAAGGTACATAGAATCCTGTTCCATAGTGACCTTATTCTGCACATGAGAATGATTTGTTTTCTCTCCTACATTATGTAGGATCATGAAAATTCGTATTGGTGAATTTGTTTTTTAAAAATTTCTTCAGCAAAACGTGAACAAGCAAGAGGAAAATGAATTCATTCATTCTTATTTCATGAAAAATAATAGAACATCCATTGAGGCTTTTATCTAATCTGAAAGTGAAAAAAAATGTCAATGAGTGGAACACTGGTGAAATTTCTGAGTAAAGTTTAATTTTAAATTATAAATTTTTATCTAAAGTACTTGAAGTAGGAAAAAGAATTTCAGAACTCTGGTCAGTATATTTACAACAATGTCTATAGCTAAAGAAAAGTGAAATAAAAGGATTAACAAAAATACTATACATTTTAATTGCTGACTTGTTAATTCTCAAAAACGTTGTCTTAGAAAATGACATTAGGACTATAATGAATCTCAATATAATATTTAATATTATGAAATTCTGGAAACAAAAAAGGAAACAAATTGGATTATAGGAAATTAATATTTTAGGTAATAATTTTAGTTTACATATAATTAGTACTGTTAATGTACTAATTATAATAGTATTATAATATTATAGTATTAATAATATTATCTATAACAAATGAAGCCAGATTTTTTGATAAAATAATATACCAATCCTGAGAAGTTTTCCATGGTAGAATAACAGCATATTTTTCTAAAAAAATAAATGAGGAAATAACTCCTACTGTCTTAAGCTGTTTGAGCAGTTAACTGCATGTGTCCATGTGTTGGTCAAACAAGAGCCCTTGTAGTACTTGCTCTTGTGTTAGTCAGCAAGACGGTCCTCAGAGGAGCACTGCGACTTCAAAGGAGAGCAGCTGCGGGCCAGATGGGGCGAGCGGTAGCCACGAAAGGGTTAATTTGGTAATTTCGTTAGCAAAGTGTCTTCTTCCCTGGCAGCTTTTCTATTATTTACACAAAAAAGTCATGGTGCTGAATTATAAGAGAAAAAGAATTGGTCTCTAACCCTCAAATTATTTTTCTTCTGCAGTATCTGGTTCACTCAGTATAACCCACTCTTATCTAATTCAGAATTATTATAAACTTTAATTGTGAACTTGTTATGAGGATCATCTGTGAGTGAGTGTGTGTGTGTGTGTGTGTGTGTGTGAGAGAGAGAGAGAGAGAGAGGGAGATTGTTTTGGAAGAGGGATGGATCTGTCTAAAACTTGGACTGAAATTGTGTAAATGAACTCAGAAAATTTATCTTAAGTGAATGTAAGCAAACTTTCAGATCTGTTGTGGCCACATTGGTCTTTGGAAATAGTCTGCAACGCAAGGGCATTGCATGGCAAACTCTCATAGCTTGGCTTTTATCCTCATGAGGTCTTAGGTTGGTAACAATCCAGGGATAAAGGAAGCTAAATGGCCCCACTTGGTGAGAGGAGAGGATGGTATGAGAACTTAATAGTGGAGAGGCTGCTAAACACAGTGTCTGCTGGCCGTTTCCATAAACCACGAAATGCTCTTTAAGTTCTTCAAACCAAATTACTTCAACTGCTAGATAAGGTTTCAATGCATGATATTATTATGCTGCAGCCTTTTTTCCCCCTTCCAAGTTAATATCTTTGTTTTGATTTTGGCTGGGGAAGTTCCTTTGTTGGTCAGCCGCAACATTTCCATTAATTCACATAAATTCCCCATCTCACAATGCTTGCCAGTTTTCTCCCTGCCCAAACAGGAGAGGTAACATTTGCAGCGTTGCATGAAACATCTAAAATTAAAATTATTTTTCCCAGAGCTTCACTGGATTGTGAATAACTTTGATATTATTCACAACCTTCCTAATCAAAGCAGTGAACTTGGGAATACTTTTTATTTTACCTAGGAACTAAAAATCTTTATGATATTAGAAATTATTTATAGGTTTTAAAAAATAAAGGGGTACCAGAATTGCTTCAGAGATTTCAAAGAAATCTAGCTTGCCTGTTTTAGCTGCCCGAAGCAGCGATCCCTGAGAGCTTATATGGCGTCCCCCTTCAATTCCTAACGTCACGGAGCTACCCAAGAGGCTTCATGGGCCTAATCCAGCAATCTAATCAGTCACCAATCCAAGTGGCCAACAATATACTTACTCAATATCGATCAGGTGTGAAGCAAATTGGTCCTCATAGATACTGGGGCAATGATTACGTGGGCAAAGTTAACTAGAATTTCACAGTTTCAATAAACTAGAGAAATTAGTCTGTTAGTAGAATGATTAGGAACCTCCATTTATTGAGCATATTTTACCATGTATCAGGCATGGGCTAAGTACTTCATAGACACAATCTCTTGAATTACTGACAACAACCAGAGAGATAAACATTATTTTTAAAATTTTACAGATTTTTGGGTGTTGCTCCTTTAATCAATTTGCCCAAGGGTACATGGTCACCAATGGAAGAGTCAAGATTTAAGCAAGACTCTGAAGGCTATGCTCTGAACCCTTGCTACTCCATGCTATTTAATTGAACCCTGCTTAGCCAGGCTTTGGGAAGAACGGAAAAGAATAAACTTCTTTGCACTTGAACCGTTTTCTGATTGAAAGGAACCCAAAGAGAGATCCATACTGGTTCTGTGCAGTATCCATGTGAGAGATTCATAGCTCCTGAAAAGATCCCCATTCAATCCATATGCAACTCTTTCCTTCTCAGAGGGCACAGGAACACCTGGTGAGGTCTCACTGAAACAGCTATGTGATAACAATGACAGCAATAAGCCCAAAGAGCTTTCGTCTGTCAGGCATTGTTCTAAGTGCTTTCCATGCAGTATCTCAATTCCATCTTCACAGCAACCCTATGAGGTAAATTCTCATGTTCTGGGGCCAGAGTTCAGTGGGGGTCGGTAGGAGATTTTTCTACTCAAATATATGTGTAAACGCTACCTACTGTATTCTCTTTTTAATGATTCATAGTTCACATTAGCCTAGTAAAGGCTCTGAGAATTTCTGCAGTAACGAAACTTATCTTTGTTCTAGCCAGAGTATTCAAAATTTATTTTAATATATACTCCTATCGCCACTAACACCTATTGACATGTCACAGAGTACAGATTGAGGATTGCTCTTCCAGATCTTCAGTAATAGCCTGAATTCAGAAACAAAGCCATGGACAAATCTTTAACGGCTAGGAGGTGGGGAGGGGGGCAGCAGGTGGAGAGGGGTGTTACTCCAGTGATTCTATAGACCACACCAGGGACACTGGGCTCAGGTGAGCAAAGCTGCATTCCACGTGCCAATCAGAAAGTTGTTTGCCAATGCAGAGATACATAGAGGGAAAGTCTGGCGCTTAACTACAGGTTGGCACTCGACCCAAACCTTTGAGCATTTCTGCTATTTCCTAATGCAAATCTTTCATCTAATGATCTGGTGATTCCATGGCTTAGGGCAGACTAGCACCATGAATGTAACTGATGATAATAGGATAAGTCTGTTCAAGCAGAGGTAATCTTGTTACATTTACTTGTGAAAATTGTTGGTATTTCACAGCCTGCTGTTTAACTCAGGACTCTGGGGAAAGGTTTAGCAAGTGATTTAGATTCAAAATCCCATCACCTTTCTGGCTCCATGGGATCACTTTAGAGTTTAGCATCAGGACGGAGACCAAAAGGAGCCATGCAAGGTTGGCCATGCAAACAACTGGAGTTAGAGGATCCAAGTGGCAAAATGAGTAAGGGAATGAACTATCACTGGAGTTCAGGTTTTGAAGCTGAGGATGTAGAATGAATGGTCATGAAGCCTTCAAAAGTTTGAGCCCCGATGAGGAACCTCATTGATGGGTTGGATTTGGAAAGATACAGATGAAGAAGAGTCGTATTCTGACATACACATGTGTGTATGTGCATCTGTACATGTGTGTATTGGAAGCCAGAAGAAAATAAGGAGTCAGTATGGAAAAAAGAACTGTGGCAAATTGGGCCCGTGTTCTGAAGGTCGCAAGAACTTGATCTGGCTGCATGACAGTGCTCATAGGAAACTTTAGAAATGTAGGTTAAATTCAAGTTATGGGGTTCTCTGAAGGTCAGGCCAAGAATTTGGACTTGTCTTGGTAGTCAAAAGAGAGCCTTGAAGGTTCTTGAGCAGTGGGATGACATCAGAAGTGGTGTCTTAGCAAGAATCATCCAGTGGTGCTAGGCGGGGTAATCTGGAAAGAAAGGGAGGAGACAGAGGGCCATACAGAGGCATGGGGTGCAGCAGGCTGAGGGCCTGGATTCGTACTGCAGTGGAATGGAGCCAGAAGGAGGGATTGGAAGGATTATGAAGTATAAGGGTGAAGACAGCTGTAGAAGAATATGGGCATACAAACCTGGGTGATCCCTGAAACGGAGGTTGAAATAACTAACTCTGAACCACATTTTATCTATGCAGCACATCAATTTGGTCAATACACTGAATAATTATTAGTATAAACACATTGTCTCATACCAAAAAAGTGCCATTTCAATAACTGTAAAAATTATTTTCACAGAATTTTTTCCTAATCCATGGCAAAAAACTGAAATGTGCTCTCTCATAATTTGTGAGACTATATTAATTATTTTTCCCAAGTGATATCCACCATGGATTGATATTGGAAGGGCATTCTTCCTTTGCATAAATTCTATACTCACAGAGAACAAAACTTTTTAATCTAAAAAGGAGATAATCTGATGCCTATTCTATTTAACATCCTGCCTTCAAAGTCTATGCCATAGATTTCAGCTTCCTCGTGGTCATTTTCTTCTATATGTGCAGAAGGAAAAGAGAAAAAGACAGATCTTTATTTTGAACATTGAGTATATTTTCCATGTGCGCTTCCTGATCCTTCTCCAACCTGTTTACTGCACCAGGAGGCTGACCTACAAGAAATATGTCAGGGGTACCCTCGTTTTTGGTTCCCAGTTGAGCCTGGCCATCAGAAGAGACCAGTCAGGAGACTGCGTGGTAGGAGGAGATGCTGTGGTTTGTGGGAGACATTCCCCTGGCCCCACTCTGCCTTCAGTGACATCATGTTGTTAGCTTTCATTCAGGTGTGATTGGAGAATTTATACCATGGCCATGAGCACATGTTACAAATCAGGGCTTTCATTTTTGGAAAGCCGGGTTACCTGCATGCTCCTAGAGGCGTGTGGTTCCAGGCACTTACGCCTTTTGTCCCCTCTGTACTTGGCCACCTAGGCCGGCTGTGTACCTTAACCAAAGGTGTATGGAGGGGACTCTCCACATAGCATCACTGTTCAGGTTCCTGCGACCACCACTTCGTCTTCAGGCTTAAGAGACATAACGGTTTCCTGCCTTGCTCACCTCAGATTACTGCACTTCCTCTTTTGTTTCTGTAAACCTGTACCATCTAACATGGTAGCCACCAGCTACATGTGGCTATTGATCACTTGATGATGTGATTAACATAACAGTGTAACTGATGAGTTGAATTTTTTATTTTATTTAGTTAAAATTAATTAAATTTAAATTAAAAAGCCAGAGACAGTATAAAACATTTTCCCATTAAACACAGCTTTATTATTTTGGTAGGACTATATTTTACTTGAGAATTTATTATTTAAACTGAGATGGACTGTAAATGTAAAATACACACCAGATTTCAGTGACTTTATTTATTTTATTTTTGGCTGTGTTGGATCTTCACTGCTGCGTGCAAGCTTTCTCTAGTTGCTGTGAGCAGGGGCTACTCTTCGTTTGAGTGCGTGGGCTTCTCATTGCAGTGGCTTCTCTTTGTTGTAGAGCACCGGCTCTAGGCACGCAGGCTTCAGTAGTTGTAGCACACGGGCTCAGTAGTTGTGGCATATGGGCTCCGTAGTTGTGGTTCGTGGGCTCTAGAGCACAGGCTCAGTAGTTGTGGAGCACAGGCTTAGTTGCTCCGCGGCATGTGGGATCTTCCTGGACCAGGGCTAGAACCTGTGTCCCTTGCATTTATTTGCAGATGGATTCTTAACCACTGCACCACCAGGGAAGTCCTTCAGTGACTTACTATGAAAAAAAAACTTCCTAACCTTTTTTTATATTTATTACATATTAAAATGATATTTTGAATAGGTTGGGTTAAACTAAGTATATCATTAAGATTAATTTTGCCTGTTTCTTTTCACTTTTTTAATGCAGTTAACAGAAAATTCTAAATTAGTATGTTGCTCCCACTAATGGACATTCCTGCTGTAAATCTTGCCCACACTACTGTAAATAGCCCCTTTATACTCTTCAAATACACAGCTTAAATATGCCGTCAGTTTTGACTGTTGGAACCCTGATTCCACTAAAACCAAAAAAAAAAAAAAACCAGAAAACTGTGACTAATTTTATTTCTTGTGAGTTAAATCACCACTCTGTTTTTAAAGAGAAAAAAAATAGGCTTCTTTGAGGGGGATACATATATTCAGTAGGCACTATTAGCTTGGCGACACTTGGCTTTTAAAGATGTTTCCTAAACAATTTTTACAGTGTGCTCTAGTAGAGTAATCCTCAAAAATGTTTCCCGAATGGAAGGAAGTATTAATATTGTTAAGCAGCTATCAGATGCCAGAAAGTTTTTTGATAGATTATCCAATCTATCCAATCTCCCAGACCACATTCCATTTCTTCCACAGCCCCACGGGTAACACTTTCAAACAGACCTAGAAAAGACCATAGCTCACAAATTCCATGAAAAGGAGCTTCTAGTGGAGGCTTGTCAGGTCACTTGCAGGAAGGCAGAGAGAGGTTTGGTGGGATAAATCAAGCTGGTCTGGGCAGGCTGCGTTCTGCTGAGCCCACCGCCAACCCCAGCGCAGTCTCACCCCATCCTTAATCAGAGTGCTACGTGGACCATTAGGCAGTCTTGCTTCCCTTTAATGACACTGGGAAAGGATGTAAAGAGAGGCTCAGAGATGTAAACTGTACCCAAATCACACAAGGGACGAAGGTCCTTGAGCTTGGGGTTGAAAACATCATAGTGCTGCCTCCCATTCTTGTTTTCAATCTATGCATAATTTGATCCTCCTGCATTTGACTCTGACCTACACTGTAATTCTTCATGGGAGTTTTAAAGTGATGTTTACACACATGTTAGCACTTGTTGCTTTGGACTTCACTGTATCCTCCCTAGCTAAATGGGTGTGAAATAAAAATGTGTTTTTAAATGCAGGTAGGGACTGTACTTGAACCCATGTTAATTCTGGAATTGTGCACAGCTGTGTGACATTAAACACTAAAAAGGGAATTACAGGAACCGCCAGAATCACTGCAAAATTGGTCATGGTTTTGTACTCCTTATTTAGTGCAAGGAATTCTTTGGGTGCATAATAAATAGTGACTATCTGATTAAATGTAACAAAGAAAGGGATGCTCCTTCCTTTATCCATTTTATATTTTTGGTCTGATCTAATATGACTGTGTGACCATCTAGACACGCTCTCATCTAAATTCTTCCAAAACTGAAAACAGAGGCAGTGTTACTTGGGGATTAAAAGAGAGCTTGGAAGCAGGCAGACCTGAGTTCAGCTGTGTTACCTAGATGCTGTGTGACTGTGGCCTAGTTCCTATACCTCTCTGCACCTCCATTTCCTTGTCTGCAAGAAGAGGGTAACAGCATAGCAGTTAGAGTTCTTCAGGTATAAGCAATAGAAACCAACTCTTAAGCAACCTATACAAAATATTTTTTAAAAAGGAATTTATTGTAAGGATATGAGAAAGCTGAAATAATCAAATGAAGGAATGAACTGAGCCTCAGAAGAGCATGAACCCATGGCACTCCAGGGTTCTAGAAAACAAGACCTTTGGGGCCTTATTAGGGCACCTCAGCCAAAATAAAAGACCTCTTATAAGATTTCATCCTTTGGATTTTTTACTCAAGATGCAAATTCCCAGAAAGAGTCTGAGTGGCCTAGTTGAGGTCCTGCCTTCCTTTCCTTGATGAAGGGAGGGCAGGAGAAGGAAGGGTGCCCCCACTGACAAACTGTAGTAAATGAGGGAGGCTGATTTCTTAAATAAAACATCAGGGTGGTGTTACCAAGGAAAGGGATATGGGTGCTGGACAAGCAAAAGAAATGAAGTATTTTATATTCTCTTGACTTATATAGAGTCATTATACCGTTCAAATGAGATCACTGACATAGGTACACACAGTAACAGTACATATAAATTGTCAATAAAGATAATTTTTAAAAATTATCAATAAGAAAAAATTCATAATTTAGTTTATTCTTCTCATTATGCTCTCAGAGCATATTTTAAACACACACGCACACAAACAGAGCAGTCCCTTAGATCTTACTAACGGGGGCATTTTAACAATTTGCTAACTAGATAGATATATATGGAAAACAAAATAAGTAGTAATTATGTCCCAAATAGTTAGCATGCAATTATTTAATTAAAAAATCTGCCTTCACTTTTTCAAACATAAGCCAACAATAAATCCCATGCCATCTATTTTAGTTATGGTAAATCATAGTCATATGTGGTCGTGATTATGGCTAATCGTGGGATAAAGGATTTAATTTTAGAGTATGAATGAAATACATTCTTGTTGACATTTATGCATGACAGTCTCGGAACAATAGGGGAAGAGCTAACAGCCATGTGATGTAAAACCCCCTATAAAGAGAATAATAAAGAACATTTAAATCAAGGATTCTGATTCTTAATGATGGTACTGATGATTCTAGAAGCTTGTGCTCTCCATATTTAGAATGCACCAGCTGCTTCAAATTAGAGAGACTGTAGACTCTTCTGACGTGGGTTCATTGATGGGTGTGTGTGTGTGTGTGTGTGTGAGAGAGAGAGAGAGAGAGAATAAGTCTTTCCAGCTATATGCAAACAGAACGTCTAGAACACTTCCCTGAACTATCAGTCTACAGAGGAAAATATTCTGTGGTAAACTGCTATCCCACACTAAGATTGCGTATCTACGTTGAAATTTGTAACTTTTTAAAGAACATTAAGAGAGATTCTATTTACACTTGGCCTGAAATTGCTTACGAACTGAACGAAAGTGCCAGGAACTTAAAAGGAACCAACTGTATTTATTATTTTTTTTCAAACTTCTGCTTTCACTTCACAATAATGTCTTCCATTAAAACTAAATGATTAGCATCCTTAAAGCAAGGCCTCAAACAATTAACGTAAGACTCGAAGTTATTTCCCTCATTGGAAATTTTTAGTAAAAATCAAAATATTCATTCAATATCAAGAGGAACCAGAGAATGCCCTCTGCTTCTATAACACACCTCTAGTAAGAGAAACTCCTGCTGCACTACTACATAGTGTCAAGATATAATGCCTGTCAAAACTTTTCAGGGACTTCTGCAAATAAATATGGGTTGAAGGAAATTTTAAATTGTGCCATTTTATAATTGTACTGTGTGCAGTACACTCTTGATATTGAAATCACCCTTTCTATTCTGGAAATATCTTAACATTCACACAGTGACTCTGAGCTACCATTAGGGGGCAATGTGGAGGAAGCTTGGCTAACTGGGACCTATTGATTCCTTTCAGTGTATTTTTCATTTTATTGTATTTGTCCTCTCTGATTGTTCTTTATATTTTCTTTGTTAAAAAATTCTAACTTCTGGCTCTGTACATTCGTTCTCTTCCCAAGTTCTTTGATCATCTTTACGATCCTTATTCTGAACTCTTTCTTGGGTAGACTGCCTACCTCCACTTCTCTTAGTTCTTCTTCTGGGGTTTTATTTTGTTCCTTCATCTGGAACATATTCCTCTGCCACCTCATTTCGTCTAAGTTGCTATTGGTATTTTTACGTATGTGGTAGGTTGGTTACATTTCTCAACCTTGGTGAAGTGGTCCTCTGTAGGAGGTGCCCTATGGGTCCCAGCTGTGCACTCCCCTCTGGTCACCCAAGTTCTAGGGGTTTCCCCTAAGATGTGTGGGTCCTTCTGTGGTGGCAGGCTGACTTTGTGGGCAGTCTGATAGGCTTGGTTGGCTCCTAGTCTGGTTGGTTGCCAGGCCCTGTCTTGTATGGATACTGCTGGCTGCTGTTTACCAGAGTCTGGTTACAAGGTGGCTGATTGCAGAATCCTAGGGGGCCCTAGGGCTAGTGCTCGCTCACCAGTGGGCAGAGTCAGGGTGCCCGAAGACCCACTGCAGGGGTATTGCCCACCCACTAGCAGGTGAAGCCAGAGCGTGGGATTAGTGCCAGTCTACTGGCAGGCAGAGCTGGTTCCTGGAGTCTGGCTACAGGACCCAGAGATCCCAGAGCTTGTTTCAGCTCATTGGGGTGGGGGGTTCCTGACACAGTTGGGTATGAGGTCTGGGGTGTCCCGAAGGTTGTGAGGTTGGCCAGGGCCCAGCTAGTCCCAGGGTATGGTCTGGCCTGCGTTGCAGGTCATAGTTTTCTTGCTTCTGGTGTCTGCCCCTGGTGGGTGAGGCTGGTCTAGAGGCTTATGCAGGCTTCCTGTCGGGAGGGTGCCTGCCCACTGATGGGTGGAGCTGGGTCTTTGCCCTCTGGTGGGCTGGGCCATGTCTAGGGGCATGTCCGCAGGCAGCTGTGGGCTCTTTAATCTTTAGGCAGCCAGTCTGCTGATGGGAGGGACCGTGTCCCCACCCAGTTAGTTGTTTGGCTGAGGTGTCCTAGCACTGGAGTCTACAGGCTGTTGAGTGGGTCCAGGTCTTGGCACTCATGAGCCAATATGTCAGCTGCCAGGAGCGTTCTCGCATTTGAATGTTCCCCAGTATGTCTCCCACCAGTGTCTGTGTCCCGCAGGTGAGCTGCAGCCCCGCCACACACACCTCTCCAGGAGACTCTAAGACCAGCAGGTAAGTCTGGTGCAGGCTCCTATCAAATTACTGATTTTGCCCTGGGTCCTGGTGTGCATGAGATTTTGTGTGTACCCTTTAAGAGTGAAGTCTCTAATTCCCCCAATCCTGTGGGGCTCCTGCAATTAACACCTGTTGGCCTTCAATGCCAAATGCTCTGGGGGCTCATCTTCCTGGTGCCAGATCTTCTGGAGCCAGAACCCCCCTCATTCTGGTCCCTTCTTTATGTCTCTAGTTGTAGATCTTTTCTGGTAGGTTCCAGTCTTTATCATCAATGGTTATTCTGCGCATAGTTGTGATTTTGATGTGCTCGTGAGAGGAGGTGAGCACAGGGTCCTTCTGCTCTGCCATCTTGGCTGCTTTCTGATCCAGCATCAGCCGGGATCTAAACTGAGTCCTGATCAAAGACTCAGGTGGATTTTGTATTGTATATTTGAATATCTGAGTGAGATTCCTTTCCTTCCTCATTCCCTCCCACCTTCCTCACTTCCTTCTTTCCTTCCTCTCCCCCTCCCTCCCTTTCTTCCTTCCTTTCTTTACTTAATGTTTTGTGATAATTATAGATTCACAAACAGTCATAATAAATAACATAGATTTGCTGTACTCTTTGCCCAGTTTCTCCCAGTGGTAACAACTTGCAAAACTATAGTACAATATCACAACCAGGATAATGACATTGATATAGGTCAAGGTATAGAACATTTCCATTCCACAGGGACCTACCATGTTCCCTTTTATAGTCACATCCACTTCTCTCTTGCCCTAATTCTGTCATTTCAAGAATGTTCCATAAATGGAGTCATACAGTATATAATCTTTGGAGATTGGCTTTTCTCACTCAGCATAATTTTCTGAAACTTCATTCAAGCTGTTGTGTGTATCAATAGTTCATCCTTTTTATTGCTGAGTAGAATTCCATGGCATGGATATACCAGTTTGTTCAACTATTCACCTGTTGAAAGACATCTGGGTTTGTTTCCAGTTTTTGTCTATTAAGAATAAAGCTGCTACAGAAGCTTGCATATGCTACAGAAGCTTGCTTTCAATGTTCATAGCAGCATTATTCACAATAACCAAAAGGCAGAAACAACTCAAATGCACATCAACAGATAAATGGATAAACAAAATGTGGTATATATATATATATATATACGCATGGAATATTATTCGGTCTTAAGAAGGAATGAAATTCTGTATATGCTACAACATGGATGCACCTTGAAAACATTATGCTAAGTGAAATAAGTCAGACACAAAAGGACACATTGTATGATTTCACTTATATGAATTACCAAGAATAGGCAAATTCACAGAGACAGAAAGTAGCATAGAGGTTATGAGGGGCTGAAGGAGAGAGAGAAATGGGGAGTTATTTAATGAGTATGAAGTTTCTGTTTTGGATAATGAAGAAGTTCTGGAAATGGATAGTGGTGATGGTTGCACAATATTGTGAATGTTCTTAATGCTACTGAATTGTACACTTAAAAATGGTAAATTTTATGTTATGTATATTTTACCGCAATTTTAAAAAAAGAATATATAAGCATTTGTGCATAGGATTTTGTATGAACATAAGTCTTAATTTCTCTGGGATGAAAGTCCAGGAGTGCAACTGTTGGTTTGTATGATAGTTACATTTTTGTTTTTTAAGAAAATGCCAAACTGTTCTCCAGAGTACTATGCATTTTAATTCCCATCACCAATGTGTGAGTGATCCAGTTTCTCTGCATCCTCACCAAAATTTGGTGTTGTCACTAATATTTTAAAAAATGTTAATCATTCTGATAGGTGTGTATTGGTATCTCATTGTGGTTTTAATTTGCATTTCCCTAATAACCAATGACATTGAACATCTCTTCAGATGCATTTTGCCAATTTATATATCTTCTTAGGTGAAATATCCCTTCATGTCTTTTGCCTACTTTCTAGTTGTATTGTTTGCTTTTTTACTGTTGACTTTTGGGAGCTCTTTGCATATTCTACATACTAGACCTTTGTCAGAGATGTAGTTTGCCAACATTTTCTACTACTCTGTCACCTGTCTTTTAATCCTTCTAACAGCATCTTTCATAGAGCAAAAGTTTTAAATTTTGATGAAGTCTGATTTATCATTTTTTCTTTTTGTGGATAATATTTTCTTTGTGTCGGGTCTAAGAACTCTTTGCTTAGTCCTAGATCCCAAAGTTTTCTCCTCCTTTTTTTTTCTAAAAATTTTACAGTTTTACATTTACATTTAAACCCATGATTTATTTTGAGTGAATTTTTGTATAAGGTATGCAATTTAGGTCAAGATTATTATTATTTTCCTTATGGATAACCAATTGCTTTTGCACCATTTGTTGAAAAGAGTATCCTTTCTCCATCAAATTTTTTAAGTAACCCTGAAATAATGCCTTTTTCTTCCTTCCTTCCCCCCTCCCTCCCTCCCTCTTTCTCTTTTTGGCCACTGCTTTACATTATCAACAGTATCTTCACTGTAGCTGGTTTTCTTTCTGTAAACAGAAGTTTTGGCACCTTCATGCTATGAAGTTTGATGACTGTGTATATGGAAGGCACAAATTCATATTCTCCTATATATTTATAAAACACCTAAATCAGCATTTTGCTAGCCCATTTTTGTACTTTCATAATCGTCATGTTAATTAATGAGCAAAAGAAAGATGGAGACGGGTAAGACATTCCAGTCCTCTCTTTGCTGTACAGTGTACTCATTGTCGGCAGCCTCAGTTCATCTGGGTTTATTTCTGTTCTGGTGTATTAGGAGCACCAGGAACTTGGGAATGAGGCACAGGTGACTTTGTAGTTAGCAAAAGTGGTGCTGAGAGCAGTAATTTATGCAAATAGATCCTATACATTCCTTCTTCCCTCCCTCCCTCCCTCCCTCCTTCCTCCTATGAATAGTTAATAAATAACTGGGAATAATATGTTACACAAAATAGACAGGTCTTTGCTTTCATAGAGGTTTTTATCCTAGTGACGGAGGAAGAAGACAAGTAAATAGATTAAATAATCATGGATTAGAATGAATGCCATTTTATAAGGTTTTATCATTGTCATACACTGAAATACTTCAAACATTCAAATATTAGTTGTGTTGACTGTGATAATAGAATGACAAAATGTGTCATTAGAGTCATATGTTTTGATTCATTGACACTATTTTATTGATTTGTCCAATATTTATTGTGTGTACCAGCATTGTTCTAGTTGCTGCTATAATCCCGAAGAAAAAAACTTCATATGTTTTGATTTCCAAGAATTTATAATTTAGCTGAGGAGATAAGAATATACATAAACAAGTGTCATATAAAGAGAATGAATGATACATGAAGGTAAAAAATGACAAGAGTTCAGTGAAGAGGAACAGTCCCTTCCCTTGGGAATAATCATGGAAAAGCATGGGTAGGCAACATCGTAAAGCTGGGCTTTGCAGCCAACCTTAAAGGAAGACAGGATTTCAAGCAGTCAAAGACCATGTAGGAGGCAAAGGGTAATGGAATGATGGCCCTAAGAAAGGATCAGCATGGAGAGAAAACACGATTCCTCTGTTTCAGAAATGACCGGTTTGACATCATAGTTTAAAAAGTAGGAGATTCAAATACAAAGGGAACAAATGCATGGCAATGCATTTTGAATGCTAGTGGAGAGATGTCTATTTGTACCCTGACCCTATACTCACAACAGCTTATAAAAGAATTCAAACAAAGATTCAGGCTTTAAAGAGGATGGAAGACTGTTTCCATTTGTGTAATAGCTTTTAAGATTTTAGACTGAATAATGAATAAAGTGTAATGTTTTATAAAAAAAAATTTATTTTTCCAATGAAAGGCTAGAAATAGTTAACTAATGTGTCAACATGAAATCACAGTAATTTGACTGTTATTTCAATTTACTTAAAAAAGTAAATTCAGACCATACCTTCATGAATCCACAGGGCACAATTTTGCTTTACTCTGATTCCATCCATTATTACGATATATATTACAATATATTTTGCATCAGCAAAATTATGAGCAGATCCTTCTCACCCTGTTGCTTTTTTCAATCGGGCAGCATGTTAAAGAGTTGGAGTCCTGACCTGTATTGAATCCTTGCTCGTGTCACTTAATAATAATAATGTTTACATCATGTTGTTGTTGTAAGGATAAAAGGAGACCAGGTATGTGAATTTTTTAAAAAATTGGTATAGTACAAATTTAATATTATTAGATAATAAACTTCATGATGGCTTAGACTGCGCTTCATATATCTTTGCATTCCCCGAGTGCCTGCTGTGGTACCCGGCACACGGCACCTATTTACTCTCAGTAGCATTATTGAAAATAGCAACAATACCACAGTACATTTATTTGCCTGTATACATAGAGTCTGTTTTTACGTTTGTTGATGAACAAATGAATGTTCTATGAACTTGTTTATAAAGAATTTATTATGTAATTATTCTGTTTAATCATAGTGAACCATTCAGAATAGAAAAGTCATATTACTTGTGTCAAAGAAAAAACCACTCACAGAATTATTACTCGTTATACTTCTGGGATGATATATCTAGTGTAATGCTGAATAAAAGTCAAATTACATGTGTTCTACTGGCTTCACTTTATGTTTAAGAAGATATAATATAGTCAGTATATAACATGCAGAAAAGTGAAGAAGTTTAAATTTAAACTAAATATTTAAACTTAATTTTTGATAACATGATTATATACATGTGTGTGTATATATATAAACACAAATATATCTATAAGTATATACCTATATATGTAAATATGTAGATGTATAGATATTATAGATATACAACCATATGGTCTAAATTGAAATTAATATAATACTGCTAGTGCCTCAGAATGTGCTGAGTTTCAAATCACATTGATAGTGAAACAAAATAAACATGTATAGCTATACAGCAATTATGTTGTTAAAATTAAAATTTTATTCCAGATCTCTTACTGCATTCTATATGGGAGAAGCTTTATGTAATATAGATTGGTGTAGCAGAAACTGTAATACAACAACCAAAATGAAATTTTATGTGTAGGTTTGTGGATGAGTAATTTAAGACTTGTGGTAGTAAAGTGACTAGTTTTATGTATTGTCCCCTTATGAATCTATTTGACCACTTGTAAAAGTCTTATGTGGTTAAATGTCCAGGTTTAACAAACAAACAAACACCTGGATACTGTGATGTATGAGAAAAGACAGAAACTGCATCTGTGCACGAGTGCAGTGAGTTTACGTCGGTAGTAAGTCTGCGAACAGCACGGCATCTGCTGAGTGTGTTACACACTTAGCAGAGCAGATCCTGAACACGTGCAAATCCTCACGGTTTTGGTCAGCAACAGTGTCCAACAGTGATATGGAGCTCCTTCTAGGATAAGTCACAAGTGTGTAATTTACCATGGAGTGGCCTATTTATGGTACACAGGAGGATACCTTGCTGGTTGTTTTTTCCCAGAGTTATTAAATCTTAGCGGCAGTTAAAATCCAGGATACTGTATGACTTTACACAAGATGACAGGATGCTTCCTACACTCTTCCTGTCTTTGAAAAAATGATATTAAGTAGTCTAATCAGAACTCGAGGAATGGGAAAAACGTGAGTTTTTGAGCCAGATGAACTTGCCTTCAAATCCTGGCTCTTTATTTAGCTTTTTTTGGCCCAAGTTTTAGTCTTTTTGTACAACAGACAGAACAATATGCACCTTGTATGGTCATTTTGAGTATTAAATGGGATAATGGATGCAAACCTTCAATATAACACCCAGCATCTATTAGATGCTCACACTCCCTCATCCTTCAACATCACACCTCCTTTCCATTTCCTATCGTCCAAGGGGAAACGAAGAAAAAAATCTTAAGAGTTTTATAAATTTTCAAAGTAAAAACTTTGAATGCTTTCCTGTTGAAAATTGATGCTGATTCATAAAAAAAGAATGCAATAGCTTCGGAGATATTGGTACCTATAAGAAAAAGCCAGCAACTGTTCTAAGAACTTTATGTATGTTATTAATCCATACATTAATAAATACCCCATCTGGTAGATAGATATTATCCTAAGCATTCTGCATATGCTTATCATAACAATCATGAGGAAGAAAGTACCAACGTACTTATATTGGCCTTATTACAAGAATACAAGCTCGGCAAGAGGAAGGCATGTTTAACAACCACCTTGTATTTTAATGTTACTTTGCTCTGCACTTAATACGCAGTCAAGAAACATTAGTTGATTTTTCTTTCTTGAGAACTTTCACTGCTAAACCCAGAACGATGACAGTATAGAGACTCCATTTCCCTGATCCAAGTACTAACCAAGAAGCTCTAAGCAGTAAAGATCTACCTAGTAAGCGAAAAAGCAAGAGTCCTGCTTTGTAATTTGTGAATAACCTTGATAAAGTTCAAACCTTGTGAACTGGTTTGTTCATTTATGTAGAGATGGGGTGGAGAGGTGGGGTGGGGGGCAGGCAGAGAAAGAGTGAGAGAGAGGGAGGAAGGGGAGGAGGGAGGGAGGAAGGGAGATGACAGTTCTCTGAATCCTCAGGTGTTCGAGATTACTGGCGAATTACTCTTGAAGTACTCAGATTGCATTTCAGGAGCTGCACTGAAAAAAGGTGTATTAGCAAAAAATTTATTATGGCATGACCAGTCTGAGACCCTTACTTCTCTGAACCTATTAACCAGCATCACAAAGGAATGGACGCTGCATTACAATGGACTTAGAGTACCAAAGGGAGTCGTGTCAGGTCGCTACATCTGGATGGCTTTCACGGGTGGAAAATAAAATAATGAGGATACCAACTGGGCCACCCACTGCAAAATGTGGGTGACCAAATAAGCCAACGGAACCTCTAATGAGTATTTACTCCAAAGGACTCTGCATGTAAACTATTTCCAGACTGATGTGGTGCCAAGCTTAGAGCATTAAGTCTTTCAATGGCTTTTGTTGGTCAGCAGCCAAGGCATCTAGGAACAAAGGAGGGGGTCTCCTTATTAAACATATCAAGAATATTACTTTCAGACAAGAAGAATGCAAAGAATGGATCAAAGAACACCATAAAATAGATGGAAGACAGTAGAAATAAGTAATAACAGCATCATTCATACTCAGAGTTCAGGGTGATTTCGTTTAGTTAGGGCATTATTTTTCAGAAGACTTTAAAGCACTGCTTAACATTTATGTGGTCTGGCCTACATTATAGGTAGTTGTGTACACGTCTTTGGTTTTGATGATCTGGAGGGCAGGAGTTTCCTCTGCCCTGTCTCATGAGTGCGCCATTAATCTTCTGGTTCTTTCTTCTTCCAGCACTAAGCAGAGTATAGGTATAGGTTGTTTAAGAATTATTTCTGAAATATGTTAAATTGAATTTGCAACCACTATTGCTTTAATAATATAAAAAACATGAGGAGGAACATATCATGGTATTTTTTTTTTTTAAGGAGAGGTAAATCTGTAATACAAAGAAATTGCATGTCTAGAGTGAATAACTCAATATCACTTAGAAAGTTAGTGGCTGGGTTTATCCTGACTTAGCGACCTTGTATATCTCAGACTAATCAAATCCCCCAAAGCAATGCAAATGACAGAGTACATATGGAAAATCAGATTCTCTGTATGTTTACCCAGAGAAAATACGAAGCAAGAAAATGTTTGCACACTGTGACAAAAGTCAGTGCTAGAACAGATTCTAAAATGGCCACCCAAACAAATGTTTACTTCTGTAAAGCAAAGCAAAGCAAAACAAAACCTAATTGGGTATTTTAAAAGTTTGAAACATAACAACAACACTTACTTGATTCCTTTCTTCCGTTTCCAAATAGTTGTGTTAACATTTTGGAACATTTACCTTTCTGATCCTTCTCAAAGAAGTGGTCAATTGCATTTTATAGCAAGATTTCCTAAGAGACATTGTCAAATGTAAATCTTGGCCATCAGTTTCTCCCTCTTTAGGCACAAGGCGGCCACATGGGTGTTCAGAGCTGGCCTGCAATCCTGGAACTGCACTGCATGGTTTAAGGACTTTCCCAACGATCAGCATTGCCTGTTCTGCCACAGTCCTAGCATAGGTAACCGTCCCTCTTTTCTAAACGGACTACAACTGCATGCTTGCAGTTATACACATATTCAGAAAGCTTCCAAAATGTTTGTTTATAGTCTTAATTTAACAATCTTATATAGTGCCAGAAAATGTTTTCTGTGAAGTCGATAGCAACATGATCCCTATTTCATAAATGTGAAAACTGAGGTTAAATAAACTGTTGAAGGTCATGCAGCTCAAAAGTGGTAAAACTGGGATTCAAACCCAAGCCACCTGGCTCAAGCACACTAAAGTTTAACCCAAACTCAAAAACACATGTTCTAAGGAAAATAACGATAGTGGTTGGATTTTCATAAAGTCCCATCCAAGTCAATATCCCTGAAACTGTATGGGATGCATCCCCCTCCTTTATTTCACATCCGGCTCTGCAGTAGAAACAGGAAGTTCTCCAGGTCTTATGCCCCTGGGGCGGGGGGGGGGGGTCCCACATAGTAGATTCCAGAGGAAAGTTGGAATTATGAGAGTGAAGGAGATTTCTGACCAGTTTACACTCCTGGGGATATTTCTGTTCTCTCGAGGACTCCCTGTCTTCCTCTTGTCGGCTCCTGTCCTTTGCTACCACCAGTAAATTCCAAGTTGCTTTATTTCCCCTTACTTCAGAAGCCAGTAGAATATTTCTCACACCTAAAGCAAGCAAAGTGTATCAAAAACTTTTTCTTTTTTTTTTTTTTTGGCTGCGTTGGGTCTTCGTCGCTACTCTAGTTGCGGCGAGCTGGGGCTACTCCTCCTTGCGGTGCGCGGGCTTCTCACTGTGGTGGCTTCTCTTGTTGCGGAGCACGGGCTCTAGGCGCACAGGCTTCAGTAGTTCTGGTGCGTGGGCTCAGTAGTTGTGAGTAGCGGGCTTAGTTGCTCCACGGCATGTGGGATCTTCCCGGCCCACGGCTTGAACCCGTGTCCCCTGCACTGGCAGGCGGATTCTTAACCAGTTCGCCAACAGGGAAGCCCGTATCAAAAACTTTTAAAGTTTCTATTGCCAGGGGGCAGAAAGAAACAGGTTGAAAGTATGTCAGAAAGGAAAACATATCCCTCCTTTCTTTTTTTAAAACTATCCTTTCCCCTCCCCACCCCATCATTTAAACACTACGATTGGTCCAAGTTATGTAATTGATTTTCAGAGTAAAGCTTTTTTGGTGTGTAATTCTGGAGTCAGCATGATGCTGAATTTCTAAGGGGAAGGCTGGGACACGTGGGAACAGATATATGAGGAAAGGGAGGCCTTAGCACTACAGAGAGAGTAGGTCCCAGGAGTGATGGAGCTCAGGGAAATAGTCCTGGAGAAGGAGAAGTGGGAGCACGTGGGATGCCTCCAGGCTGTGTGAGACGAGAGGGAAGAGGGGTCCCAAACCGGAGCCTAAAAGTTTGAGCAAAGGCAGAGGAAGGAAAGCCAGGCTTCGGTTCTCAGCAAAGATCATGAAACTGCTTCTTTGCAGTAATTGACGCCTGAAGAAAAAAAGAATAAAAAAAAAGCATAAATCAGCCTCATCCTCCAGGAACCTAGCACTCAAGTTAATTCCAGAAAGGAGTTGGGATTTGTTTTAGGTCAAATGCTGAAATTCTTCTTGAGTACTTTTGTTTTACTCTGGGAGTGTCTCTAAGTTGACCAGTCATGCTTCTGTGAAATCCAAATTGGCAACATGGGAAAGGGAGGAAGAATATGACCGTATATCTTGAGGGAGTGTCTTTTTATCTCCTCTTCAGTGGGGGAGTCAATAATATTAACTCCTTTTCTCTTAACCTGAAGGAACTACAACCAGAGCCAGCTCTTCAATTTTCTGTAAATCCCACATGTGACAAGCGTTCGGGAATCCCGCCAACACATTCAAAGCCAAACTGCCCAGAAAGCCATATGGAAAATGGAGACTCAGTGACCTCATTATGCAGAGCATTTTATGCATTATGTATTTCTGCTATCTGGTGGGCACACTGTGTTTCACAACAACTTTAATTAAAAGTAAATATAATATTTGCAATAAATTTAAGAATACGAAGCAAGGTCCCATTATTTAGACTCTTACTTTAAATCTTAATCACAATCAAGACCTCCTTAGAGGAGAGAAAAAAAAAAGATTTATGTGTATGTGCACACGCACACACACACACACACACACACACACACACACTAATATGCTAGAGAGAGGGCGGGTATGGTTGAATCACTTTAAGTAAGTCGCTAAACTATCCTAGCTTTATTATCCCCATCTATAAAAATGACAATAACAACCAAAATGAGACAAGCTCTGTAAAAAGTTGAGGCGCCCCACCGTGGATGGGGGCTCTATTTGACTGAGGTATCTCCAAATCTTGGACCTCTAATACGTCTCACTCTCTGAGGTTTCCTTCCTTCCCTTCTTTCCTCCCTCCATCCCTTTCTTCCTCTCTTCTTCCTTTCTTAATATGTATTTATCAACTAAAGTGCTATCTATTGTGTTCGAGGTAATTAACAGAATCCCCAGCAGAGAAGAAAGATCTGTGCCCTAAGATGGATGCATCCTCCTCTTTAAAATCCTTATGTAACTTCCTAGTACTTTTACAACAGAGACCAGTATCTGGGTCATGGCTTAGCAAGCCGCATCTCACTCCACTGCCATCTTGTTCTCACCTCTCTGGACACTTCGGCCTTCTTTGTCACCATGCAGTCTCCTGCCACAGGGATTTTACACAAACCATTTCCATTTTCTAAAGCTTTTCCTCAGCATGGCTCTCCCTTCAATTTGTTAACTCACAGGCACCCTTCAGCCCTTCAGCTCCTCAGAAGAACTTTCTCTGACCCTTCATCTGGATGAGGCTCTTTTGCTGTGTGCTTCTATAGCACTGTGCCACATTTACTTATCTAAGCTTATCGTATTTATTACTCTCTACTCTACCAAGCAGCAGGCTCCCTAAGAGCAAACACTGTGTCTGTTTACTTCCACCACTGGGAAGCCAGAGCCTCCCACAATCCCCGACCTGTGATAAGTGCTCAATATTTATTATTTGAATGAATGAATGAGTGAGTGAATCCACTAAGGAACTTCACTGTCCTCAGTTCTTGTCCCTATCAATCAGTTATTGTAAAGCTTTATATAAAGCAGTCCCTCCTCTAAATTAAAAAAAAAATAATTGTGCACTTCTCTATTATACAAATGGACTATAATAATGAAGATAATTCTTTGAAGACAGTGCCTTATTGTGACCTTTCTTCTACTTGTAATCTATTATTAACCAGAAACCTGCAGCTGAAAAGCCGGGTACTTCTGAGACAGCCTCCAGAGAATTATGACTTCCAGGCTCTTCATTAAGATGCATATTGTTTAAAGAAAGGAAGAACCCCAGAGGCTTACAATATGCTCTTTCAAACACGACTATTTGCGAACAATGGGCAAGACATTTAGTTTACTTCCTAACAAACAGATGAGGTTTAAATAAAAAACACACATACATTCTTGGGAAAATTAAAATGGTTGAGAATTTAGAAGAGATGGAGAGTTGGCTGCTAATGAGAAAACCCCCAGGAAATTGATTAGGTTGGTATTCAGTTGCAGCTTTTATGACTGGAGTTGAGAGTAATGCTACATAAATTTTGGCCTATAATGCATATACTGACATAACTTCCATTGTGTGAAAGGCATATGAAAAAAATGAATGAATTGCATGATTTTCTTTAAACTCAGAGTCTGATATTATGTCACAAAAGCCAACTTTTACTGGAGACATTATGTTGGCTACTGTTTTTTGGTGAATTATTGTGTTAAATTACTACTTGGTCATTAAGTCATAATTTTAATCATCTTAGAATATAAATTATCCATGACTTACTACAAACATCTAAACCAACTTCATTTGAAATTATGTATGTAAAATCCTTTACGTTTTCCTAAATTATTTTTATATCTTAAATTACTATGTGTATCACTGGATTTTTCACTGGACTTCAAATATAACCAAGAACTTCTCAGTGGTATTAATATATTTTGGAAGAAAATTGAAAGAATTATATAAACAATTAAAAGCAAGTCAAGTAGGTTACATATATTAAATCATATTTTTGGTGGGATGCTCCAAACAGTTTTTATTCCTTTCTAATTGGGAATACCTGTATAACTCTTGGCTTTGACATTCTTGGGAAACCTATTCCTGCCAAACTTTTAGAAATAACTCATTAGGCTCACAAAAAGATATGTTGCTGTAGCTTTAACACAATGGCTGATATTACCTATGCCAAGAAACAAGAAAGAAATACTATCTGGATATTAGCTAAACAAGATAAAGGTATATTTCTATTTTATGTCTTCAAAACTGCTTAAGTGGTATTTAAATGTCAAGAAATGAAATTTATAAGACATAAAGTACATGAATATAAGAAAAATGTGGAAGGAGAAAGATTTCTTCTTTTACTTTTATTCTATTTGAAATCAAGTTAGGTTGAGTGAAAATGAATAGTTAGGGTTTTCCAAAGAAACAGAACCAATAGGAGAGAGATGTAATATACTTATAGATATAGATAGATACATAGATCTATATGTCTATATATCTATCTATCTATATATATATAGATAGATATATCTATCTATCTATATATATATAGATAGATATATATCTGGCTCTATCTATTTATCTATCTCCCTATCTATCTCCCTATCTATCTATCTATCTAGCTTTTAAAAGAAATTGGCTCACATGATTGTGGGACAGGAAAATCTGAAATCTGTAGACTGGAAACTCATAAAGAGTAGACATTGCAGTCTTTAGGCCGAATTTCTGCTTCTCTGGGAACCCTCAGGTTTTGCTCTCAAGGCCTTTCAACTGATTGGATGAGGCCCACCCACATTATCGAGGGTAATCTCTCTTACTTAAAGTCAAATGATTGCAGATGCTACCACATCTACAAAATACCTGCACAGGAACATTCAGACACATCAATGTTTGATTAAATAACTCAGTACATTAGCCTACCAAAGCTGGCACATAAAACAAACCATCACAGACACCAAGTTGCTTATTAATCTCCAACTTTATCTGCCACTTGCCAGTGGAGACGAGGGGTGGCAGGGGGAAGCTTCGGAACCATGGAGGAGAGTGCTGCAACAGGGGTGCGGAGGGCAAAGCAGAGAGATTCCCGCACAGAGGGCCAGTGCTGACCAGCACTCACCAGCCTGAGAGCCTTGTCTGCTCACCCGCCGGGGCAGGCGGGGGCTGGGAGCTGAGGCTTAGGCTTCGGAGGTCAGACCCCAGGGAGAGGACTGGGGTTGGCTGCGTGAACACAGCCTGAAGGGGGCGAGTGTGTCACAGCTAGCCAGAGGGAGTCCAGGAAAAAGTCTGGAACTGCCTAAGAGTCAAGAGACCATTGTTTTGGAATGTGCAAGGAGAGGGGATTCAGACCACCGCCTAAACGAGCTCCAGAGACAGGCATGAGACGCTAAGGATGCTGCTGCAGCCACCAAGAAGCCTGTGTGCGAGCACAGGTCACTCTCCACACCGCCCCTCCTGGGAGCCTGTCCAGCCCGCCACTGCCAGGGTACCGTGATCCAGGGACAACTTCCCCAGGAGAACACACAGCATGCCTCAGGCTGTTGCAATGTCATGTTACCCTCTGCTGCCGCAGGCTTGCCCCGCATTCTGTACCCCTCCGTCCCCCCGGCCTGAGTGAGCCAGAGCGCCCTAATTAGCCTCTACTTTAACCCCGTCCTGTCTGAGTGGGGAACAGATGCCCTCAGGTGACCTACACGCAGAGGCGGGGCCAAATCCAAAGCTGAATGCCAGGAACTGTGCAAACAAAGAAGAGAAAGGGAAATTTCTCCCAGCAGTCTCAGGAGCAGCGGATTAAATCTCCACAATCAACTTGATGTACCCTGCATCTGTGGAATACCTGAATAGACAATGAATCATCCCAAACTTGAGGCTGTGGACTTTGGGAGCAACTGTAGACTTGGAGTTTGCCTTCTGCATCCAATTTGTTTCTGGTTTTATGTTTATCTATCTTAGTTTATTATTTAGAGCTTATTATTGGTAGATTTCTTTATTGATTTGGTTGCTCTCTTTTTTATTTTTTATATATATATATATTCTTTTCCTTTTTCTCTTTTTCTGAATGTGTATGTGTATGCTTCTTTGCGTGATTTTGTTTGTATAGCTTTGCTTTTGCCATTTGTCCTAGGGTTCTGACTGTCCTTATTTTTGTTGTTGTTTTTTGGTTTTTTTTAAGTATAGTTTTTAGCACTTGTTATCATTGGTGGATTCGTTTTTTGGTTTGGTTGCTCTCTTCTTTCTTTCTTTCTCTTTTATCTTTTTTTTATTACTTTAAATTTTTTAATTTTTAAGAATTTTTTTCTATTTTAATAACTTTCTTCCCTGCTCCCACCCTCCTTTCTTCTCTCTCTCTCTCTCTCTCTCTCTCTCTATCTCTCTCTCTCTCTCCTTTTCTCCCATGTATCTGAGCCATGTGGCTGACAGGGTCTTGGTGCTCTGGCTGGGTGTCAGGCCTGAGCCTCTGAGGTGGAAGGTCCACCAGACACCTCCCAGCCCCACGTAATATCAAAGAGGCAAAGGTCTCCCAGAGATCTCCATCTCAATGCTAATACCCACTACACTCAACGACCAGCAAGCTACACTGCTGGACACCCTACGCCAAATAACTAGCAAGACAGGAACACAAACCCACCCATTAGCAGAGAGGCTGGCTAAAATCATAAGTTCACGGACATCCCAAAAAACACCACTGGACGTGGTCCTGCCCACCACAACACAGGCACAAGTCCCCTCCATCAGGAAGCCTACAGAACCCACTGAAACAACCTTACCCACTGGGAGCAGACACCAAAAACAACGGGAACTAAGAACCTGCAGCCTGCGAAACGGAGACCCCAAATACAGTAGAGTTAAGCAAAATGAAAAGACAGAGAAATACACAGCAGATGAAGGAGCAGGGTAAAAACCCACCAGACCAGACAAATGAAGAGCAAGTCGGCAGTCTACCTGAAAAAGAATTCAAAGTAATGATAGTAAAGATGATCCAAAATCGTGGAAATAGAATGGAGAAACTACAAGAAACGTTTACCAAGGACCGAGAAGAACTAAAGAGCAAACAAACAATAATGAACAACACAATAAATGAAATTAAAAATTCTCTAGAAGGAATCAATAGCAGAATAACTGAGGCAAGAGAACACATAAGTCACCTGGAAGATAAAATAGTGGAAATAACTACTGCAGAACAGAATAAAGAAAAAACAATGAAAAGAATTGAGGACAATCTCAGAGACTTCTGGGAAAACATTAAACGCACCAACATTCGAATTATAGGGGTCCCAGAAGAAGAAGAGAAAAAGAAAGGGACTGAGAAAATATTTGAAGAGATTATAGTTGAAAACTTCCCTAATATGGGAAAGGAAATAATCAAGTCCAGGAAGAGCAGAGGGTCCCATACAGGATAAATCCAAGGAGAAACACACCAAGACACACATTAATCAAACTATCAAAAATTAAATACAAAGAAAAAATATTAAAAGCAGCAAGGGAAAAGCAACAAATAACATACAAGGGAATCCCCATAAGGATCTTTCAGCAGAAATTCTGCAAGCCAGAAGGGAGTGGCAGGACATATTTAAAGTGATGAAAGGGAAAAACCTACAACCAAGATTACTGTACCCAGCAAGGATCCCATTCAGATTCGATGGAGAAATTAAAACCTTTACAGACAAGCAAAAACTAAGAGAATTCAGCACCACCAAACCAGCTCTAAAACAAATGTTAAAGGAACTTCTCTAGGCAGGAAGCACAAGAGAAGGAAAAAACTTAAAATAACAAACCCAAAACAATTAAGAAAATGGTAATAGGAACATACATATCGATAACTACCTTAAATGTAAATGGCTTAAACGCTCCAACCAAAAGACATAGACTGGCTGAATGATTACAAAAAGAAGACCTGTATATATGCTGTCTACAAGAGACCCACTTCAGACCTAGGGACACATACAGACTGAAATTGAGGGGATGAAAAAAGATACTCCATGCAAATGGAAATCAGAAGAAAGCTGGAGTACCAATTCTGATATCAGACAAATAGACTTTAAAATAAAGACTATTACAAGAGACAAAGTAGGACACTACATAATGATCAAGGGATGAATCCAAGAAGAAGATATACCAATTGTAAATATTTATGCACCCAACATAGGAGCACCTCAATACATAAGGCAAATGCTAACATCCATAAAAGGAGAAATCGACAGTAACACAATCATAGTAGGGGACTATAACACCCCACTTTCACCACTGGACAGATCACCCAAAATGAAAATAAATAAGGAAACACAAGCTTTAAATGACACATTAAACAAGATGGACTTAATTGATATTTATAGGACATTCCATCCAAAAACAACAGAATACACTTTCTGCTCAAGTGCTCATGGAACATTCTCCAGGATACATCATATCTTGGGTCACAAATCAAGCCTTGGTAAATTTAAGAAAACTGAAATCATATCAAGTATCTTTTCTGACCACAACGCTATGAGACTAGATATCAATTACAGGAAAAAAACTGTAAAACATACAAACACAAGGAGGCTAAACAATACACTACTAAACAACCAAGAGATCACTGAAGAAATCAAAGAGGAAATCAAAAAATACCTAGAAACAAATGACAATGAAAACACAACGACCCAAAACCTATGGGATGCAGCAAAAGCAGTTCTAAGAAGGAAGTTTATAGCAATACAAGCATACCTCAAGAAACAAGAAACATCTCAAATAAACAACCTAATCTTACACCTAAAGCAATTAGAGAAAGAAGAACAAAAACCCCCAAAGTTAGCAGAAGGAAAGAAACCCTAAAAATCAGAGCAGAAATAAATGAAAAAGCAATGAAATAAAACTAAAAGCTGTTTCTTTGAGAAGATAAACAAAATTAATAAACCATTAGCCAGACTGATCAAGAAAAAAAGGGAGAAGACTCAAATCAATACAATTAGAAATGAAAAAGGAAAAGTAAAAAGTGACACTGCAGAAATACAAAGGAGAGATTACAAAAAGCAAATATATGCCAATAAAATGGACAACAACCTGGAAGAAATGGACAAATTCTTAGAAAAGCACAACTTTCTGTTCTACATTCTACATTCTACATTCTGTTCTACATTCTACATTCTGCCTGAATGAGGAAGAAACAGAAAATATAAACAGACCAATCACGAGCACTGAAATTGAAACTGTGATTTAAAATCTTCCAACAAACAAAAGCCCAGAACCAGATGGCTTCACAGGTGAAGTCTATCAAACATTTAGAGAAGAACTAGCACCTGTCCTTCTCAAACTCTTCCAAAATATAGCAGAGGGAGGAACTCTCCCAAACTCATTCTACAAGGCCACCATCACCCTGATACCAAAATCAGACAAAGATGTCACAAAGAAAGAAAACTACAGGCCAATATCACTGATGAACATAGATGCAAAAATCCTCAACAAAATACTAGCAAACAGAATACAACAGCACATTAAAAGGATCATACACCATGATCAAGTGGGGTTTATCCCAGGAATGCAAGGATTCTTCAGTATACGCAAATCAATCAATGTGATGAACCATATTAACAAATTGAAGGAGAAAAGCCATATGATCATCTTAATAGATGAAAAAAAGCTTTCGAAAAAATTCAATACCAGTTTATGATAAAAAACTGTCCAGAAAGTAGGCATAGAGGGAACTTACTCAACATAATAAAGGCCATATATGACAAACCCACAGCCAACATCATTCTCAATGGTGAAAAACTGAAACCATTTCCACTAAGATCAGGAACAAGACAAGGTTGCACACTCTCACCACTATTTTCAAAATAGTTTTATAAGTTTTAGCCCCAGCAATCAAAGAAGAAAAAGAAATAAAAGGAATCCAAATCGGAAAAGAAGTAAAAGTGTCACTGTTTGCAGGTGACATGATACTGTACATAGAGAATCCTAAAGATGCTACCAGAAAACTCCTAGAGCTAATCAATGAATTTGGTAAAGTAGTAGGATACAAAATCAATGCACAGAAATCTCTTGCATTCCTATACACTAATGATGAAAAATCTGAAAGAGAAATTAAGGAAACACTCCCATTTACCACTGCAACAAAAAGAATAAAATACCTAGGAATAAATCTACCTAAGGATACAAAAGCCCTGTATGCAGAAAACTATAAGACACTGATGAAAGAAATAAAAGATGATACAAACAGATGGAGAGATATACCATGTTCTTGGATTAGAAGAATCAACATTGTGAAAATGAGTATACTACCCAAAGCAATCTACAGATTCAATGCAATCCCTATCAAACTACCAATGGCATTTTTCACAGAAGTAGAACAAAAAATTTCACAATTTGTATGGAAACACAAAAGACCCCGAATAGCCAAAGCAATCTTGAGAAGGAAAAACGGAGCTGGAGGAATCAGGCTCCCTGACTTCAGACTATACTACAAAGCTACAGTAATCAAGACAGTATGGTACTGGCACAAAAACAGAAATATAGATCAATGGAACAGGATAGAAAGCCCAGAGACAAACCCACACACATATGGTTACCTTATTTCTGATAAAGGAGGCAAGAATATACAATGGAGAAAAGACAGCCTCCTCAATAAGTGGTGCAGGGAAAACTGGACAGCTACATGTAAAAGAATGAAATTAGAACACTTCCTAACACTATACACAAAAATTAATTCAAAATGTATTAAAGACCTAAATGTAAGGCCAGACACTGTAAAACTCTTAGAGGAAAACATAGGCAGAAACACTCTATGATATCAATCACAGCAAGATCCTTTTTGACCCACCTCCTAGCGCAATGGAAATAAAAACAAAAATAAACAAATGGGACCTAATGAAACTTAAAATCTTTTGCACAGCAAAGGAAACCATAAACCAGACAGAAAGACAACCCTCAGAATGGGGGAAAATATTTGCAAACTAAGCAACTGACAAAGGATTAATCTCCAAAATATACAAGCAGCTCATGCAGCTCAATATCAAAAATCAAACAACCTAATCCTAAAATGGGCAGAAGACCTAAATAGACAGTTCTCCAAAGAAGATATACAGATTGCCAACAAACACATGAAAGGTTGCTCAACATCACTAATCATTAAAGAAATGCAAATCAAAACTACAATGAGGTATCACCTCACACTAGTCAGAATGGCCATCATCAAAAAGTCTACAAACAATAAATGCTGGAGAGGGTGTGGAGAAAAGGGAACCCTCTTGCACTGCTGGTGGGAATGTAAATTGATACAGCCACTATGGAGAACAGTATGGAGGTTCCTCAAAAAACTAAAAATAGAACTACCATACAATCCAGTCATCCCACTACTGGGCATATACCCTGAGAAAACCATAATTCAAAGAGTTATGTACCACAATGTTCATTGCAGCTATGTTTACAATAGCCAGGACATGGAAGCAACCTAAGTGTCCATCGACAGATGAATGGATAAAGAAGATGTGGCACATATATACAGTGGAATATTACTCAGCCATAAAAAGAAACGAAATTGTGTTATTTGTGGTGAGGTGGATGGACCTAGAGACTGTCATACAGAGTGAAGTAAGAAAGAAAAACATATACCATATGCTAATACATATATATGGAACCTAAAAAAAAAATGTTTCTGAAGAACCTAGGGGCTGGACAGGAATAAAGATGCAGACATAGAGAATGGACTTGAGGACATGGGGAGGGGGAAGAATAAGCTGGGATGAAGTGAGAGAGTGGCATGGACATATATACAGTACCAAATGTAAAACAGATAGCTAGTGGGAAGCAGCAGCGTAGCATAGGGAGATCAGCTTGGTGCTTTATGTCCACCTAGAGGGGTGGGGTAGGGAGGGTGGGAGGAAGAAGCAAAAGGGAGGAGATATGGGGATGTATGTATATGTCTAACTGATTCACTTTGTTATACACCAGAAACTAATACACCAGTGTAAAGCAATTATACTCCAATAAATATGTTAAAAAAATAAATAGAACTAAAAGGCATACCATTTATATTTAAATATGATTAACCAACGTTGTTATATAACAATATATGTGTTTATATATTAAATAATAAGATCTAGCTGTAGGTTTAATAGGTACCACAATTTTATTTAATTAATTAATTGTTTTGGCTGTTTTGGGTCTTCGTTGCTGCGCGCAGGGTTTCTCTAGTTGTGGATAGTGGGGGCTACTCTTCGTTGCAGTGCACGGGCTCCTCATTGAGGTGGATTCTCGTTGTGGAGCACAGGCTCTAGGTGAGCAGGCTTCAGTAGTTGTGGCACGCGATCTCAGTAGTTGTGGCTCGCGGGTTCTAGAGTGCAGGCTCAGTAGTTGTGGTGCACGGGTTTCATTGCTCTGCAACATGTGGAATCCTCCCGGATCAGGGATGGAACCCATGTCCCCTGCACTGGCAGGCAGATTCTTAAGCACTGTGCCACCAGGGAAGTCCCTGTCCCATAATTTTAAAATGGTGATGAAACAGTATTTTGAGATCCAGAAATGACTGTAATGTGATATGAAGATATCTGTGATTTCTATTGTTGACAAAGTCACAGATACTGCTAATGCCACCGTGATCCATGTGTACATTTACAATTCAAGGACATGGAGTTGGAGATTAGTGAAAATAAAGATGTCATGCTTTCCCAACCAAGTTCAGAGACCTCTGGTTAAGAACCAGTCCACTGTTTGATGAGGAAAAAAAAAAAAAAAAAAAGATGGTTTAATCAACTGAGACTTGGAGATTACCTATGGATTTAATTTCTCAAGCTTTGTCCTGATGAAAAGAATAATAGCAATAGCTAAACACTTACAGCAATTAGTAAGTGCCAGACATTGTTTTAAGTGCTTTAAATATGTCACATCACCTCATTCTTAGAAAAACTTTATGAGGTAAGGTTTTACAGAGGCACAGAGATGTGAAGTAATTTGTCTAAAGTCGCACAATTTTGTAAGTGATAGAGCCAGGCCATCATGGTCTTTTAACTATTGAGCTATATAACAACTGGTTTCTTTGTATTTGCCTGAGTTTTGTGGCAAATGATGGAAGGGCAGGATTATGTGAGACTTTTTTTTTCCAGTAGAAAAAGTTATGAAACATATTTTAAGTATCTATAAATTTGCATAGGGGGGTTTTTATTGTCTAATTTATAAATTGTTGAAACTAAATTGTTAATGTCAGAAGCACAAGAAAGGGAAAACTCATGCTTACGAAGAAAGTCTGTGACTGTTAACTCTTACCAGATTTTTTTCTTTTTCTTTTTCTTTATTTTTTTTAGTACAAGCTGTTGGTGGTTACAAACATTAGAGTTTGAAATTTCTTTATAAGGTTAAAACATTTTAAAATTTATTGTTGTGTGGTTGTTTGACTCTTTAGGAATTCTGGAACCACTCTGTTGTGAAAATGTCAAGGTCTTAGAAGTTTTAATAAGATTAAAAATTTAGGAAAATTAACATGGTGTTAAAACATGGCTATTATAATTAAGTATTAAATATTTTTCAACTCTAAAAATTTTGCAAAAGAGAAAACCCACAATATGTACCAACTTTTCAACAGGGTCAAAACACTTTTTTTTTTCTGAAAGATTTAATGAATTTAGGATTACTATTTTAGAACACACAGAAACTGAGCCAACTCTTGATTTTCCAGAGAAAGGGGAGATGAGATGGCATGAGGATTCATATGCAGTGTCAAGCCAAACTTAGTATTTAATATTAATATAAACCTTCTCTTTTATCAAAATATTAGTTAAGCTTCTAACAAGTAGATGAATTATTTAAATGGAATTAACCTCTTCATATATTAACTTGGCAAAAGAGAAAACTTTGGATAAAAAGAGAGAAAAAATCAGATGCTTGGATCCCCCAAATATGCATAATTATAATGAATAATAAATATCATTGACCATATTATTAAACTATTTTCCTCAAGTAGAGCAGGCGTATGACAATAGAATGGACAAACCAGTAGGAAAGAAGAAAATAGGAAAAATATAAACCTGTCCACTTCATTGTTCCTTTACAGTTTAATAATTATTGCTAAGACTCAATTGAAAAAGAGAATTTAATTAATTAGTTGTAAGCATTTTTTCTAATTATAACTAGAAGGAAAGTTTGCACATTTTAAAATAATATGAATGCTAATATGAAACATCCTGAAACTTCAGGCGGTATGTCTTAAGGCTAGTTGACCATATATTTAGTGAGACATAAATCACTGTTTACAAAATAAATTTATAATGGATATCTAGACATCTAAGTTCTTCTTTCTATGCACGATTAGTTTTATCCTTTTTTTTCTAAGTTCATGCCCCCTCAGTTCAGTTTTCATGCCAGTGAGCAAATTGTTTTATAAATTGATGACATCTTGAGCAAACTCAGATTTTAAGCATTTTAAAAATTACTTGAGCTTCATTGAGTTTGAGCTTAATTGAATATCTATGCACTCTATGGTAGGAAGGGCAAATTGGTTTCACAAGGGGCAAAAAATATTTGTTGAATGAATGAATGAATGAGTGACTAAAAGTGAACTTCTGTCAACGATAACCTTTTCAATATCCTTCACTTTTGACAATATCCTTACTGTTGTCATAGATTTGTGCATATTTTGTGCTTATTCTTTATTATGCATATTCCGTAGTTAAAAACAAAATTGAAATTCCCATTAAAATCTGACTATTATGTTCTAGGAATGAAGTTACTTATGGGAATTTTACCAATTGTAGGTCTAGGTCCCACTTAATCTCTGTATCCTCTTAAGAAACCTTTGAAAAAATAGGCATAAAGAATCAAGTAGACTTCCCAGAAAACTGAAGAGATTTATATGACAGGGAAAGGGGTAATTTCCTTGCATTGAGTACTGCAAGCCAACCATTGCTTAATGCCACCAAAGACCAATTTTCTAGAGTCCCTGAGAAAGAAGAGTGAGATCAATCAAGAACATAAACTTATGGGAGGCAATCAGGCACTCATAAAAACGGCTTAATGTAATGAAATTTTGTGGTGTGGATACTTGTGAAATTTAATTTCTATCCACCAGGAAAATCCTTTTATATGTTTGGAATATTTTTCCACACAGACAAATAAAATCTTTTTTTAGACATTTTGTGAAAGTCAAATACAGTGATTGGGCATGTTTTTTGGTTTTCCAAAATATTGTCTGCTTGATATGATCAACTATAAAGAAAAGAAATATAAACATGTGTCTGTATTTAATGTCATTTTTTCATTTCTTAATTTTTTAATAATAACCTTTCTGATTCATTTTGTTTTATTTAAGGAATGGGGAGAACATAAGGAAAATTGAATCTATTAGGCAGGAGGGCAACTGGTTGAACTGGATACCAAAAATTAAAAGCAGCTGTGCTCAAGCACATAATTTTTGCCCTTCTTGCTTAATTAAAATTTTACCAAATTATATCCTTTAAAAATGATGCTAGCCATGTGTCCATGAATTTAGACTTCCTTCACAGTGCCTACCATATATTCAGTACAGTAGGACTTTTTTTTTTTAGTTTATATGTCTGGTTTCGGGGGAGGTATAACATAAATGGGAGATTAAGAGTGACAATATCACCCTTGTTTCTTGACTACAGGTGCAAATCTTGTAAAGTATAAGTAATGTGCAATCTAAGCATATTCTCATAGATCTCAGGTTTGCATCTGTTTTTGATTGATCCTTTTAAAAAGGATTGAGATTAGTATTGATACTTGAGCTTGGGATAATTAGTATTTTGTTAATAAAACTCTCAACAAAGATAAAAGATAGTACAACAGTCCATTCCAAGAACCCTGTATATAATTTATATATCTAATATACCTTTTTAATATACATTGTCATGTTATCAATCATTTCTATCCCAGGTCACAGAAATTGCAAAAATAAAGTTTTGCCATGCAGACAATTCTGAATCAATTCTCAGTTCTTTTACTTCAGTAGAAGTGGTCAGCTAAATTTTTTGAAGAGTTCTCGTTCTTTTTTTTAAATGCTAGTAGATCACCATCTTAACAAATATGGACTACATTCTCTTACTCCTTAGATTAAATTGTCTCTGGAGTTCAGAATTCCTGTATTCAATAATTATTCACTGATCCTCCTCTATGTACCAGAAACTACGTGAACTTGCACATAGAGATGAGCTAAACACCTTACTTGCTCTTAGGGAAATGTCTAAACAATAAGTAGGTTGTGATAAATGCTGCAATAAAGGGAAATGAGCTCTACTGAGAACAGGGGTGGGCGTTCTGTTTCTGGGGTTGGGGTGCAGGAGGAGGGCATCAAGGAAAGGGCTCCACCAGAGGGGTAATATTCACTTAACTCTTCACTGGGCCATGTCATAACTTAAATGTAGGATTTCCCTTTTTATCGGTATTCTGTAGTTAATAACAATAGCTTACTACCCAGCAGTGTTCTTCATTTGCTCCCTTTGTATTTCTGATTATGGCAAATAAAACCATTTTGCATATCTAGGGTTAGCTGCAATTCACCAAAGGTTTCCATGGTACATCAGATATTTGTTGACCTTTATTGGAAAAAAGTAATAATTTGCTTCTCCTTTTGTATTGTTAAGCGTCAGAAGATGAGTGGTGGTGAATTCATGGGTGGTGTGTTGATACTCTACTAGGCGTGATTCCATAGGAGAGAAAACACTTATCCCACAGACACAGTCTGGTGTGGTGGTTCCCTTGCCAGCCCTATAAAACCTCCCCAGGTGTCATGCTCAAGCCTAGTAAGTGGAGCCAGCAATGAGCCTATTTTAAAAATGTGTTCACCTTACATTTACTTTCAGAGAGTTTCAGCTATAGAGAAAGTTTACCTTTCTGACTTTAGAAGGATGGGTAAGAAATATGGGTAAGAAAGAGAAGCAAAAAAAGCCACTCAGCCTTCATTTTGGAGAAAGGCATGAGTATAACATTAAAACAGAAAATAAAACCCATTACATTTCCAGTAAGTTGCTATTTTAAGAGATAATTAACATTAGAATTTAGTACACTAATTTAGCGTCTTGTTCATTATTATTTATGAATAAAAAAATTTCCATTGAGAAGTTCCACTGAGAAGCAAAGTTGCCTCACTGTGCAATTTCCCAAGTCTCTCCAATTGAAACAAAGCAGTGTTATTAATTATGAACTTATGGGGTCATATTCCATAATGGGGAAATCTCTCCACATTGTCTGGAAGTGTTTCCATTCCAGTCTCTACAGACATGGCCATCTAACACTGATGGTGGTTTCTGTACACCATGAACTGCCAGATACCTGCTTTTCTCTGTCTCATAAAAATGAACATTTCTCAAATCTGATTTAGACTGTCATTGAAATAATGGAGTGGTATATTAAAGAATGTATTGTTCCTTAAGATGCAATTACAGAAGCCATCTCTCTTTCCTCTCTTATTTTGCTATGATAAAAATAAATTTGTAGGTAGTCCAAATAGAAAATATAAGGAAGTGATGATAATATTAGGCAAAATGAATCAACAAACAAAACAACTCAAAACTTCAAAATTCATATGCACAGTCCTAGGACTTTTAGATAATAGCTAACTGTCTAAATCTTGCGTCTGTGAAATTTTAGCTGGCACAGTGGTGACTTTGGCTATATACGGAGGAGGAGACAACTTTTCATCATGCAGGTTCTTCTCTATTTTAGGGATTTTACGTAAATCAATGAAAATAATCACACTTTACAACAGTTACAATGTACTTTAAGTAACAGGTTATCTCATCTGACCACTCAGTGGTGTAGCAAATAGAATAGTAGTTATCATTATACTCATTGTGTATTTGTGGAAACTGAGGCTTGGCTGATAATCTGCAAAAGATGGTACTCACACTCATCCATAACTTGGATTTTCCTCACCATAACGCATAGCAGGACTTCCACAGCCTAAGAAAACTAGATGTCAAGAGCTTAAGATAAATGAACTAGAATCATAAAGTGAGTACAGATTTGAAGTCTAAAATATTTGATTTTATTACCTGAAACTGATAGGGTTGTGCTACATTATCATAAGTTCTATGTCCCATTATTCTGTGATTCTGGAATGTCAGAAGGAGGCTAAAGTATTCCCCTTTCTGCAGGGAACACTCTGAATCTCTCACTCCACTCTTCACTGGGCTATGTAGTGACTTAAATGTAGGATTTCTGTTTTTGTGAGGGACTGCCTCACATGAACCCAGGGGGAAAAAAATCTCACTAACCTCTGAGCTTCTGAGGGAAAGGAAGAAAGATGGGAAGTCTCAAAGTTTTCCCTTTTATCTACTGAATGAGGCAACTCATCTATAACCTTGAAAAATCATCAAAATGTAATTGATCCTCTAAGTGGTAATGGGTTAAAGCCTTCTCTGTCTCACATTTTTCTTTATTAAACATTTGTTACTTTGTTCTTTTTATGTAGAGCAAAACCACTGGAAAGGTATGAACAGAGTTTATACCAGAAGGGTATCTAGCCACCTCTTTAAATTTGTGTTACAAGTGTGTTTTTGTCTGTTTTATTTCCATAGAGAAAGGTGAAGCTCAATCCCCCCTTTGGAGCAGTGAACATAGTGATGGGAAGGCCAGCACTCAGTGCTGGTTGTCCTGGTAACAGCATCTCAAATCTTACACTAACATCTGGTGTTCTTAAGTTTAACAGCTGGTTGTCTACAGAAAAATTTGAACAAGGAGTTGAAACACAAATGGGAATACCATAAAATAAAAGTAGTTACCTAGGAGGAATACCAAGAAATAACTAAGCTAAAGCAGGAAATTAGATGCAACTTGCAAAACACAGAGAGAAATATCAGGGATTAAAAAATGGATAAAAGATAATGTTATCCTGAAAAAATAAAATGAAGATTTTGTTTTAAGTTCTGCATTATTTTTATAAGCAAACTGACATGTTGGAAACATGAAAGGTCAAGATTAAATTTTGGAGAATATGGCCTAACAGGCTGTTTTTTTGAACTCTCTATAAATCCTAACAGAAGTGGAAATCTTAGTGCAGTTAAACCTTTTGAGAATTCTTGGTAAAGTGTTTGAAGATGAGAAAATACTCAGGATTTCTCCTAGAAGTGGTTGATCAATAGCTTTTAACTTCTCATTTCTATTCATAGAATTACACGTTATCATTATATTCAAAGGATTTGAGGCTATTCTTATTTTTGAGAAGGTAGTTTTTTATGGACTCACTGAGTACATATTGACACTGATGTAGTACTTATTTGGCCCATTGATAAATCATAATGTTAATACAAATAAAGAATTTTGGCATCAATATTACTCTTCATTTTGAAGGGCACAGGGTCTGATTATTTACAAAAAAGTTGTTAACAGAGTCATAGTGATAGCTCTCCACCTTCATCTCTTAAGTTGGAAAGTTAATTAAATTCTCAATTACTATAGTTAAAAAAATTTCTGCTATACCTACTCTCATACTGGGTGATATGAGAATATTTGAAATAGAGATAGGTCCTTCCTTTCCTATAAGGAAACTGGCCAAAGCTAAGCAGAGACTTTCTTGTGGTTTAAGATAATCACAGTTAAATAAAACTGGGCTAATAAGAGTGTAAAACTTATTCTGAGTAGATTTTAATAGGCAGAACCAGAACAACTGGATAGGATTGGAAAGGGAATTAGACTTTTACTTGATGTAGAGAAGAACAGTTTAGGAATTCGTTTCCAAAATGGAATAGACAGCCCCTTGAGGTCATCATTCCCTCACTGGAGCCAAAGCTGGATGAGATGCTGAATAAAAGATTCATGTTGAGTTAAATAAGGGCTACACTCACATCCAAATCTAAGATTTACTTTTGTTGTTTAGTCAACACCACACCAAACATGTAGTTATTTCCAAACATGCATTTTTGTTTAATGGCATTTAGAAAAAATAAGCAAATTATTGACTGCATTATTTTCTATTTAATAAAAATGTTTTCCCAAATGATAGACATATCAATTATTTTTTTCTTAAGAGCCATATTTTTGGAGAAAATTTTAAAACACTAATAATTTAAAAGAATAATTAAGTCTCTGACTTCCACCACTCAGAATCAAGAGCTTTTAAAGTTTTTCCATATGTGATTAAACATTAAACGTTAGAGTTTAACAGGTTTAACTTTATCATTAAGAATGCTCTGAACACTGCTTCCCTTCCCTCCCTCTATAATCTCATCCTCTACTCCCTTAGTTACAAGGTTCTGTTGGTCTCCTTTCGAATTTTTGAACCACTCCAAATTTTCACATTTTTAGAGGACGTTTAAAGAGAAATAGGAAAGTCATGAGGAAGAGATGGTTTTGATTGAACCCTAGTGAGTGCAGATGTAAATATGCAACATTTAGGATGCCAGAAGAGACCCAGAAGATGTTAGGCAGTGAATGGGAAATGTCATTATTGTTGAGAATGCTATCTGTAGAAGACAGTCAGCCACAGAAGTGGACAGAATTCTGGAGTGAAAGATTCTACAAAAAAATTTTAAAATCTGAGACCAGAGATGTTTAGGATTACTGTGTTAGAAAGGTGAGTGAATGAAGAGGACCCACTTAAGATAAGGTGAAGAACCAGGATGATGAGTGCTAGAAGCTAAGGAGAAAATCATTGTCCATAGAGGACAATCATTTCCTTCAGAAAGAGAATGACATGATCAAGGATAACCCTCTGAATCGAGCTCTTAAAAGGTGAAGTATGACCAGGGGTGAATGAGAGTTTCTGCACATTGGTAACGTCAGATCTCAGGTTAAATGATGAATTAAGGAATAGATTAGCAGCCAGAAAGAGAAGACTACATGTGTAAACTACTCTTTCAAGAAATTTACCAATAAAAGAGAGAATGAGCATAGTTAGAGATTTTGGTTTTAATAAGAGAATTTTGCTAGGGAAAGACAGTTTGCTAGTAGACAGGGAGAACTAAAGATACACTACTCTAACTAAACTCTCACTAGTCAAACTCAGGAAAACAATATATTCAGGTAGTGGGCCAAACTTTTACAAGAGAAACTTAAAAAGATTAGAGAAATAAGAGTCTACAGACCCTAAAAGAGAGAGCAGGAGGGAAAAGGACCCCGTTAATGCTAGATGTGCAAAACTATGTTTATAAAATACATCAATTCATTCATTCACTCATTTTTAAGCATATATTATATGCCAGGCACAGTTCTAGATGTTGGAGATACAGTCATAAACTAAGCAAAATAAAAAATCCCTGCCCTCATGGTGCTTAAACTTCAGTGAGGGGAGAGACAATAAACAAGCAAATGATTAAAATAAGCAGCATGTCAGAGGGTGAGAAATGCTATAGAGAAAAATAAAGTGGTAAAGGAGCTGAGGGAGCAGTAGAGCGAGATGTCACGGGGGCCTCAATAGTAAAGTAAGCGAAGACTTGAAGGAGAGGAGAGAGCGGGCCAGGTGGCTCTCTAAGGAAGAGCCTTCCAGCAAAGAGAAGAGCTGGTGCTGGGTCCGAAGTTGGAAGATGTCTGGTGTGTAGGAATTACAGCAAGGAGGTCAGCATGGTTGGAGTGGGGTGAGTAGTGACAAAGAAGCACAGGGCCAGCTCATCTCAAACAGAAGGGGTTCAGGCTTTTGTGTGGAGATGCAAAGCCAGCGGACTGTTTTTAGTTAGCAACTCACAGGATTGATCTTCCATTTCAACAGGCCCACTAAGGCCGCTGTGTTGAGAATAAAATGGTGTAGGAGAATTCTGGGATGGCAGAGCAAAGATGGAAGGCATGGAGTGGAGTGGAGCAGTGCAGATGGTGAGAAAAGACTGGATTCCAAAAACACTTTGAGGGTAGAGCTCAATGGATTTGGTGATCGATATGAAGTTAAGAGAAAGAGAGGAATACAGCATGGCAACAAGGTTTTGGCCTGACAACTGCCATTATAGACTTGCCATTTACTGAGATGGGGAGGACTTCTGTGAAAAAGAAATAGAATAGCATTTGTAATATTTTTTTGAAGATCTCCAAAGGATCATCCCTACCTATATTGATTTTCACAAAACATATTACCTACTGGGACCTTTTTGACATTCCAATTTGGAAATGAACTGAAGTTTTGCAATTCAAGACATGTTTTACACTGTGCGGAAGGCTCACACCCAAGTTATTGCTTGTAAAGCACTTAACACAGCCCATGGTCCATAGTAAACACTCAATAAATATTAGCTATTATTAGAATTTTTTGTAGTGTCAGGTTGTTGAGAGGTTGATGCTATTTCATATTTATCAAAGGTTTTGTCTAGATCTCTAGTTTGTTCTACTAGATGGAAACAAACAATAAAAGGAGGTAATCATATTATTTCTGTAATGCTAAAGAAACAGGTTAATGACAAGTAGCCCCTGGAAAATGGGCAATTTTTTAATTAGTTGCAACAAATAGCTTTTTAAAAACAAAAAACAAAACAAAGCTTTTTAAAGGTGATTTCCTTCATTATGTAGATGGAAACCAGAAGCCCACAGATGTTAAGTGATGTGTTCAAAGTGTACATGCTGATATGCAAGAGTCAGGACTTGAACCCAGAATTCCACCTCCCAGTGCTCAGCTATTTGGACCACAACAATATTATCTCTTTTGTTTGAATCCAAAAGCCATTTGTACAAAGATTCTATGTGTTTTCAAGCAGCTGCTTTTATATTCATCAGAGACAAAAAGGTCCCGTTCTCCATTGTTTGTGCCTTTATGTATGGATAGAAAATAAATAGAAGTCATAAAAATGTGACCAGAGCTGTCATCTTTTTACCCAAAATAAGAGTCCAAATAGCCACCCCCCACGCAGAGCAGAGCTCTAGAAATGTGTAATTCAAGTCACCTGGTACAATGGGCTCTGCAGGTGTTTGTAACACACACCCTTTACTGGTAAATGGTTTCCTGGTGTTTCATTTAGTCCCAGTGTCAGTGCATAAAGAAGGAAATCTCAGACATCAAAGGAAGAAAGAAGATTAAAGGATCCCAGCACTTTAGAAACAAGACATTGTCAGCTCTACCGTTTACCCCCCAACAATGCTCGTCCACACTCAACCCCAAGCAAAGTGACCTGGAGAGCGTGCACAGATCTGGTAGGCAGATGTTGGAATATATGTTGGCTATATTGCCAGTTGTCATCTATACACATGTACACACATGGGGTAGGGCAAAGAAAGTGGTTGGGGGTTGATGCTAAAACACTGGCATCGACTCCTGCAGAGATGCAGGAGAGGAGTGGATGCCCTTATCGGTGCTTCTAAGACCTTTTGGTGCACACAGACTAGGACACTGGCAGGAAACCTTATGGGTAAGGATTGACCTGTGTCCATCATGTCAATCAGACAGGTTGCTTGAAGCTATATATCTAGTAAGTGCCTCAAGTAATACTAAAAGAAGCCCTGTTACCTTTGATTTTAAGCAAACTAATTCATTCAACATTAATGACTATACCATGCCAGGCACTGTGTGTCAGACCCAAGACAGGAGACACCTCTAGTTCTGGCATTTTGGAAGTACAAATTGAAACAGTTTAGTAGTTTCCTCAGACAGGCTGGAAGAGCTTAACTAGTTAAGTAAGAGGACTGATCTTCAGCAAGGAATAAGACTAATTTACATAATTATTTTAAAGCTGATACATAATTATTTTAAAGCTGCTTTTACCTACACATTTTCATTTTGATGTTGATCCAGCCAATAAACCTGTGATGTAGAGAAAGTGGACACCTCCTATAAGCCTACTTTGTTTAAATATACAACGGTCCTTGGTTGAATTAGCAAAACCTATAATTAGAAAATAGGCGAATAGGCAACTCAGTCTAGCATGATGGTTCTCAAAGTGTGGTCTCCTGCAACGTCAGTATCACTTGGGAGCTTATTAGAAATGCAATCGCTCAGGCTCTGCTCTAGACTTAACCAGAATCCTTGAGGCTGGAGCCATGCAATCACCTCTAGGTGATTCCATGCAGGCTAAAGTTTGAGAACAACTGGTCTGGTAAAGAATTTAGAGTTACAAAAAATGGGTTCTGTTTCAGGCTCTAGCACTTACTAACTGCAGGCCACTTAACAGTCTCTGATTAGGCTTCCTTACCTACAAAGCTGAAGTTGATAATGCCTACCCACACTGCTTAATCTGTATGGTGGGCAGAGGAGGGGTATTTTGGAGTGATGAAAATGTTTTGGAATTAGATAGAGGTAGTGGTGGCACAAGACTGTGAATGTACTGAATGCCACTGACTTACTTTTAAAAAAATGTTTAATTTTGTTACATGAATTTCACATCAATAAATTATTTTAAAAATCCTATTCAACTCACTTCCCAACTGAATGAAAGAATGTGCATGAAGGCTCTTTGCCAATCAGAAGGTGCTATACAGATGTGGGCTTATAGGAAGGCCATTCAGAAAGTAACTTTCCTCAGGTACTTTTATTTTTCCTGAGAAACAGAGAGCCCTGTCATTTAGATAGACATTTAGCAAGTGTTGCCAAACAATGTGGCATTTTAAAGAAAACATTTTATTTTTATGGTACCTTTCAAACAACTGTCAAGGGGTGAATTTGAGGTAGGCAGAGGGGAACACCAGCTGCAGCTGATGTGGTTAGTATCAACAGATACAGTCCTACACCTCCAGGTCATACATGCACCCCAGTTATTCCAAAACCGAAAGTACACGAATGTACTTAGAAAGAAACTTTTCACTCAGTCTGATATCAACTCTCTTCTCCTTTGTTTGCTCATTCCAAGATAATGGAGTTCCTGTGTGCTCCCTGAAAAGATGAGTTGAGAGTATGTGTACTGCCACTACCTGAGTTTTGACTACTCACAAAAGCAATGGCTTGTTTCTATCCTATATGAGTCTCTCGAGGGCAGTGACCATGTCTTATGCATCTTTACCACCCCTAAAATGCCTACATTAGTAGCACTTTAGTAAATGTCAATGTATGACAATGGCTTGAAATGGATGTTTTCCTGTAGGGCTCCTGGGACAAGTTTTCACTACAGAGATTTGAGGACCAGAGGCTAAAGCACTAATTTATAAATTCAGTGATGTCATGGCTACCACCATATGGTAGATTGTGAATAATCCAGTTTATAGAAGCTCAGAAGTTTACTCACATTATCAGAGGTCTTGTCAGCCTAATGCAGTCTGATCTGAGGTGGCCTTTTCAGCTCCTCCAAGGCGAGGATGGAATCAGGAGAAGGAAAAAATTTTGATTCCATGTTGTCAAGATGCTGCCTGTGCTTTTTGTGTGGAACCGAGTGATTTCAGATTACGTTTGTAGTTGGCTGCTCCTTAAAGATTAGTTTTAGAGTTCTGCCTATGTTGCAGGAATTCTTTAATGTTCTTTTCATGGAAATTTTTATACATACATGAAGGTAGAGAGAATAGTATGAGTGAACCCCCATGTGCCCATCCCATAGATTAAACAATTTTTAACTCATGGCTAACCTTGCTTCATCCACATACCCCAACTCATCCTCACTTTCTGCAGAGCATTTTAAAATAAATCTTACACAGCATGTTATTTCATCCACAAGTATTTCAGTTCTTTTTTTAACTTTAATTTTTATTGTATATTGGAGTATAGTTGATTTACAATGTTGTGTTTCAAGTGTACAACTGATTCAGTTATACATACACATATTTCTTTCTTTCTTTTTTTTTTTTTTTAAAGTGTTTCTTTATTTGGCTTTGCCGGGTCTTTGTTGCAGCATGTGGAATCTTTTTAGTTGCGACATGCGGGATCTAGTTCCCTGACCAGGGATCGAACCCGAGCCCCCTGCATTGGGAGTGTGGAGTCTTAACCACTGGACCACCAGGGAAGTCCCTCTATTCTTTTTTAGATTCTTTTCCCATATAGATTATTATAGAATATTGAGTAGAGTTCCCTGTGCTATACAGTAGGTCCTTGTTGATTATCTATTTTATATTCAGTAGGATGTATATGTTAATCCCAACCTTCTAATTTATCCTCCCCCCATGTTTCCCCTTTGGTAACCATAAGTTTGTTTTCAAAGTCTTTAAGTCTGTTTCTGTTTTGTAAATAAGTTCATTTGTATCATTTTTCTTTTAGATTCCACATATAAGTGATATCATATGATATTTGTCTTTGTCTGACTTATTTCACTCAGTATGATAATCTCTGGGTCCATCCATGTTGCTGCAAATGGCATTATTTCATTCTTTTTTATGACTGAGTAATATTCCATTGTACATCTGTACCACATCTTCTTTATCCATTCCTCTGTCAATGGACATTTAGTTTGCTTCCATGTCTTAGCTATTGTAAGTACTGCTGCAATGAACATTGGGGTGCATGTATCTTTTCGAATTATGGTTTTCTTTGGATATACACCCAGGAGTGGGATTGCTGGATCATATGGTAGTTCTATTTTTAGCTTTTTAAGGAACCTCCATACTGTTCTCCATAGTGGTTGTACCAATTTGCATTCCCACCAACAGTGTGTGGGGGGGTCCCATTTCTCCACACTCTCTCCAGCATTTATTGTTTGTAGCCTTTTTGATGATGACCATTCTGACTGGTATGAGGTGATATCTCACTGTAGTTTTGATTTGCATTTCTCTAATAATTAGTGATGTTGAGCATCTTTTCATGTGCCTTTTGGCCATCTGTATGTCTTCTTTGGAGAAATGTCTATTTAGGTTTTCTGCCCATTTTTTGCTTGGGTTGTTTGCTTTTTTGATATAGAGCTGCATGAGCTCTTAGTATATTTTGGAGATTAATCCCTTGTCTATCACTTTGTTTGCAAATATTTTCTTCCATTTTGTGGGTTGTCTTTTTGTTTTGTTTATGGTTTCCTTTGCCCTTTTAAGTTTAATTAGGTCTCATTTTTTAAATTTTTGTTTTCCTCTTCACTACTCTAGGAGGTGGATCCAAAATGATATTGCTGCAATTTGTGTCAAAGAGTGTTGTGCCTATGTTTTCCGCTAAGAGTTTTATAGTGTCCAGCCTCATATTTAGGTCTTTAATCCATTTTGAGTTTATTTTTGTGTATGGTTTTAGAGAATGTTCTAATTTCATTCTTTTACATGTAACTGTCCAGTTTTCCCAGCACCACTTATTGAAGAGACTGTCTTTTCTCCATTGTATATCCTTGCCTCTTTTTTCACAGATTAATTGACCATAGGTGTGTGGGTTTATTTCTGGGCTTTCTATCCTGTACCATTGATCTTTATTTCTGTTTCTGTGCCAGTGCCATACTGCTTTGATGACTGTAGCTTTGTAGTATAGCCTGAAGTCAGGGAGTCTGATTCCTCCATTCTGTTTTTCTTTCTCAGGATTACTTTGGCTATTCAGGGTCTTTTATGTTTCCATACAAATTTTAAAATGTTTTGTTCTAGTTCTGTCAAAAATGCCATTGGTAACTTGATAGAGATTGCACTGAATCTGTAGATTGCCTTGGGTAGTTTAGTCATTTTGACAATACTGATTCTTCCAATCCAAGACCATGGTATATCTTTGCATCTGTTTGTGAAATCTTCAATTTCTTTCATCATCTTATAGTTTTCAGAATACAGGCCTTTTGCCTCCTTAGGTAGGTTTATTCCCAGGTATTTTATTCTTTTTCATACAATGGTAAATGGGACTGTTTCCTCAATTTCTCTTTCTGATCTTTCACTGTTAGTGTATACAAATGCAACAGATTTCTGTGTATTAATTTGTATCCTGCAACTTTACTGAATTAATTGATGAGCTCTAGCAGTTTTCTGGTGGCATCTTTAGGATTTTCTATGTATAGTATCATGCCATCTGCAAACAGTGACAGTTTTACTTCTTCTTTTCCAATTTGTATTCCTTTTATTTCTCTTTCTTCTCTGATTGCCGTGGCTAGGACTTCCAAAACTATGTTTGATAAAAGTGGCAAGAGTGGATATCCTTGTTTTATTCCTGATCTTAGAGGAAATGCTTTCAGCTTTTCATCATTGAGAATGATGTCATCTGTGGATTTGTCATATATGGCCTTTATTATGTTGAGGTAGGTTCCCTCTTATGCCCACTTTCTGGAGAGCTTTTATCATAAATGGGTGTTGAATTTTGTCAAAAGCTTTTTCTGCATCTAGTGAGATGATCATATGGTTTTTATTCTTCAGTTTGTTAATGTGGTGTATCACACTGATTGGTTTACAGATATTAAAGAATCCTTGCATCCCTGGGATAAATCCCACTTGATCATGGTGTATGATCCTTTCAATGTATTGTTGGATTTGGTTTGGTAGTATTTTGTTGAGGAGTTGTTTCTTTAAGAGAAAAGAACTTTGGAAAAATAACTGCAATACTATTAATATTATCAAAACTTAGAGTTAAAAATAATTCCTTAATATCATTAAATATCCAATAAGTAGAATTCTTGAATGTTTACAATTTTGGAAATTATCAAGGAAAAGTGATTACAATTGAAATTTGTAATCTGTAATGAAGACCAGTGCTTGGTCTTTGTCTGTAAAGTGACACATCGATAAAGTGCTTAGGCAAATTGTGAAATCATTTTGTAAAAAGCACATCTGCAAAATATCTGTAGTTTCCAGGAGCCTGTTATTTTCAGGGTCTCATGAAAATACGTGCAGTTTGTAGAGAAGCTCTAGCAACTGTGGCATCTGTTAGCAGGAGGAGTCTTTTTGGCTGGTGAGATGGTGAATTTAAGGATCTACGGCTGGGCTGAGGTTATGTGGAGAGTGCTGAACTCATCCTCACCACACCCAGGTAATGCATCCAAATTCCCAGACAATTTTTGTGTTATTTTCGGCAAAGTCTGTCCTCAGTGAAAACCATCCTGGCTCTATCACTGGAAATACATTTTTTGCCTGTGATTGGGTATTGGTTGAGAACTTGGCATTGAACCAGCCAGACAGCAGGACATGGGTGTGTATAATTACCCCATCTCTGTACATCCAAACAGGTTTATCTAACAATGGAAAGACCTCCTGTAGACATTACGAGGACAAGACATATAGATGTTAAATGAACTTCTCTGTAGAGCTCTCCAAACACATGTTGGCAGTTGTGACAGAGAGAGTTAATTTGTTAATACTTAAGAAATTCACTGCTTTGAAGACAAATAGCTCTATGCACAGTTACTGTTAAATATTAATAATAACTATTATTATATAATCAGTAACTGGCTGATTACTCTTTTAACTGATTCATTCTATGAAACTGTGTTTTAAAGAACTGTGATTTCTTTTTGGAAGGTTCCCAAAAAGCAGGACTGGACTTTTTAGCAAATTTGCTGTTATTTATTAATGTCTAAGTATAAGAAAGGCATCCTGATGTTTCTTGGAATCATCATTTGCAAGTTGTAAACAGCTTTCAGTGTACCATTTATAAAAGTACAGCTCCAATTCTCGTTACTATGGGATAAACAGTATTATTTCAAGAGCTCGTTCTTGGCTTTTCCAAAGCGTCCTGTTTAAAATCGTAGGCAGAATTTGATCAGTGTGTGCTAGTCAGTGCTGTGCTCACGCAGAGGAGATGAAAAGCAGCACATGACCAGGTCCTTATGCTTTTGATCCGCCCTCAGAAAAGAGCCTGGCGAGTGCTGGGTTTTGTAATAAAAATCACCTCATCCAACGTTAATGTGGAAACAACTTGATTTGTTTGTGTGAATAAAGTTCTGGTGATCTCATTTAAACCCTGAAAATGTTATAGTCAGACTGTAATCCATCCTATCTGCTACCTGCTGTGCCCAGGTGTGGCTGTGTCTTTCCTTTTCCTACAGAACAAGGGAATCCAATCACTCTAGTCTCTAGACTGTGCAGCTAAACTGTACAGGAGTCTTATAAAGACTTAACCTTTTCAAACACACAGTGACATCTCTGCTTGGACTCAAAACATGTAACAAACATTTCACTTAGGAAATTTGACCTAGAAGGTAGAGTTCTTATTTTTTTCCTTTTTGCGCACGCAATAGGCTCATAGAATCTTTCTACAAATACCAAATATGAATCTAGTTTAAGCTGAATAAGTTCTTTGCAAATTTCTCTAAGTTCTTAAACTTGGGAGCAGGGCCTGAAAAACGTATGGGTGTCCCCAAAATTCTGATGTGTGGGCATAATGAGGGGAGTTGTTAGGTGTGTGTAAGAATGGTAGACATGATTTGAAATGAATTTGGTTCATAACATAGACACGCTGTCCACATTTTGGGATAAAAATTGACATGCCAATGAGATTTAACTAATTTAACATGGTGAGAACCTTGTTTAACTCAATTTGTTTAAGATCATAAACAAGTTAGACATTAAATAAATGTTTTGGTGGTGGCATTCCATGGGGTGAGCATTTGGAAAGCATTAGTTGTTTTGTGCTGGTTGTTATATTGCAGTGACTAAGGTGTATCAAGAAATTGAATCCCTTTAGTATTCCACCTACATACCTTTAGGATGTTTAAAGGAAGCCATCATTAGTTGCTCACCTTTTTGCTTCTTTACAAAAATATCTCATAGTGGTGGAGGTTAACTAGGAACACTATCAGATATGACCTCCAATAAGAAAAATATTGAGAGACAAAGGCAAAGAAAATTTAGAAAGAAGTATTTAGGGTGGAATGTCAACAGGTTCATCTGATCCTCAGAAGTACCCAGTGTCATAGCTCCCACCCACCAAGAGGCTTAAACAATTTCCTGAGGACAGTTAGGAAAGAGATGAAATACAGAGTCATTACTATGAATGGCTGCTAGGACAGCATTACTGCTGTGGCAGAGACCATCAATACCACTTAGATATAAAGAGCCTACTTTTCACTTTAGATAATTTATATGTGAAAAATATCATCAGTTATAGGAATGTAATGTAAAGGAGCTGATGATAGCACTTGAAAACGTGAATCTGAAGCTCAACATGAAATATTTGCAGCCAAGTTGCTGGTTGGAAAATTACTCATCCATCAATTTTCTTTCTTTTTTTAAACACATATGGCGTCCTAAGTTAAACAGTTACAGGTTACAAATGATTTATGTAGGACTTAGTTGATTTTTTAAAATGTATTTCAAAATATATACAAAATCATCTCTTGATTTTCAAGTTCATTCTTTTTACCATCTGCTGATGGGTACTTGTATGAGCATTTTTATCAAATCGATGGTACAAATTTCAAACCACTGTTGCAACAATATCTCATTCATTAATTCATTACTGGACAAAATGTGGAATGCTAACTTATTCCACGTGACCATTGGAGAATATCGACATGAAAGATGATTTCCATAATCAAAGAGTATAAAGAAGGCAGAGGAAGAATTTAACAGAACATGGTCTGTGTCATGGGACAAATAAGCATGAGGTGTTAGCAGAATGCAGGTTAAATTGGACATCCAAATCAGCTAGGAGTGAGGAACTAGCCCAGAAGATTTCCAAAAAGTGAAGTTATTTGATATAATCTCTGAATGAGTTGGAATTATTCTGATGATGAAGTGAATGGAGGAAAGGTATTTGTGGCAGAGGAAAAGTGTCTGCAGATCCATAGACATGAGGGTGTGTGGCTGACTGAGGGATGTGCAAGCAGCCCCTATCACTGGAATATATAATGCAGTGCTGGCTGGGCGGGCAGACAGGGGTCATATGCCATGCTAATATTTTCTGCTCATCTTTATTGCTACAAAATTGCCTTCTTTGATTAAAACAAACAAAAACAAATGGGATAGATTTCAGATAGCATCCCAAACATAGTTCCAGAAACACTTTACTGCTGGATGTGAGGGAAAAAAATTTGAAAAAAGTATAGGATTTCAGATTGACGCTAGTAAAGTTGTATTAAAACCTTTATTAACAACTTGGTTGATGAATTTTGTTTGATTTGTTTGCCTAGACTTCCTTTTGACCAAAACAGCACTTGAGTTGTGTTGAGGCAGGACATATCTACCCCAATCCCTGGGGTGATCCTTGCTTTCTTAGCTGCACTCCACTTCTCTTTCCTACTCTCCCTCCCACATCTCACATTTTAAAGCCCCATATTTGCTGAAAATTCTGCTGGAATGTGAGGCCAGACACAGAGGTGTTAAAAAGAGTCCAATGCCAGTACATCTGGGGATCCTTAGGAATGAACAAGGGCCAAGAAAAGGAGTAGCAGAAATACAGAGGAGCATACTCTTTGCAGGGTCTGGAAGGACCAATGGGATGAAGTGGCTTAAGCCCTGAGACATGATTTCATTTTTTTCATCTAGTAACAAATCATCTGATCTCTCTCTCACTTTTGAGAGTGTCCTGGTCACCACAGCAAGCAGATATACAGAGATGTGGGTGGTGTGGGGGACCGATGTCTTCTATGTGTTTTCTTTGAGATTATTAACACATTGAATATGTCATCCTAAATGAACCACATTTCTGAGGCTGAGATTTGAATACCAAGGTCACACAAACCAACGTATCTGTCATCTGGCTCATAACTTCCTTCCTTTCCAATCCTCTAGCAAAGCATTTAAATAGAATTTTTTGATAGAAGTAGATTATAAGCCAATGAGTGATGTCTTTCTCTATGCTATATTGTTCACTAGAAGTAAATTTTCTTTGTCCTTATGTGCTGACCGTCCCTTCCTCCTTCTACACAATAAGAATTTAAATTTGTTCATGGGGGCAGGAGGCTGAGAAGTAAGACCACATGTGTATCAAGATATTGATTATTTTTTGGAAAAAATGTTTTATTTTAATAAACAACATATGGTCATATAATTGCTATTATCTGACACTAAAAATAAAAATACTCTCCAGGTTGGGGCTTTTCAACCCAATCGTCTTGTGAATACCTGAAATAAATGAGTAGCCTTGGATATTTTAATTTCATCTGTCAGGAAGTCAGGCAGTAATTCCCCTGGATGCTTTAAACCCGTAATTATGTTAGAGACTCTGAGACTGATTCAAACTCTCTCAAACATTGTCCTGATCTTTGGAACCCGGAAATGACAACACAGGTGTACTTAGAGTGCTCTTTGCATGAAGAACTCCTGTGTGAGATCTGCCTTATCAACTGAACATTCCAAATAAATAAAAATGAAACACAGGCATGTAGCATAGGTCCCTACCTATTTTACAGGTTATATAAATATCAGCTTAAAATACCTAGGGAAGGAATCAAACTGGAAAATAGGAAAGAATAAGGATGGTAAAATAACTGATTATATGAGATAACTCCTATTCCTTTCTCTTGGTAACAGACAAGCTTAGTAACTTACGCAAACTTCTCTCTTAGTAACTCATCCAGAGTTCAGGAGTTGAAGTGCCTCCTCCTGTCACACATGTAACTTGCCTCTTGCCCCTCTGTATCTCAGGAGTGTGTAATAGCGTAATGATTCTAGTCCATGACTCTTCACGGACTTACTGTTTATTTTCCTCCAAATGGCAAAGGCAGAAATAGATTGAGTTACTTAGGCAGAGTTCTGTGTTAGAACTGTGAACCACCTCTTCACCCTACTTTTTTTAATCAAAAGGTTTCTTAGGTTTTGATTCAATCTCTGTGGCTATTGCTATTGCGTAAACCTCTTGCTCCAACCTTCTGGGTGATCTTTTGGGACCGTGCTTCATCTCAAATGTTTGCTTCTCCTCCCAGCACACCTAGAGGATAAAATGCTGCCTGCTTTCTTATTTATGACTCTAAATTTAAATGGTACATTTTATATTCTCAAGCAATATTTACACAGGGCTTAAAGTAGTTCTTTCTTAAACAGAAATTGAGTTTTTTTCACTGCAAATGAATATTGAGGGCTATATTTTGCTGTGCTTTTTTCCATCTTCCCAACTATAAAAGAGCAATATTTTCAATTTTATCAGCTTCCATCAATTGTTTCCTCAAAAATCAGATTAGAATATGGTGAGAGGCCATTTGTCTATTAGTCTAGCCTAATTCTTAGAAGAAGTAAAAGAGAATTAAATGAGATTAGAGAAGCATAAAGTTTGTACATTTTATACTAAATGAAATCAGCCAAAACAATAAACATTAGCTCAATTAAATAACTGTTGGAACAATGGATTGTTTATATGTGTGTGTGTATATATATATCATTTGAATGTTGCATTGATGGTCTTATTCTGCTAATAAGGTGACATTTATGAAACAAAAGAGAATTTTTAATCATGAAACTTCAATCTGTATTCTTGATACACTTGCAAGAAGCCCTGTCTCCAGGAAACCCACGTTCTTCCAAGCCTTCCTAATATGAAAACCATGAGGCATAAAATTAGCAAGTAATAAGAAATTTCACTTTCAATCTCATAATATTAAAGTTGTCCCTCGGCGTCCACAGGGAATTGGTTCCAGGAACCCCCACTGTTGCCAAAATTCAAGGATGCTCAAGTCCCTTAGGTGGAATGGCTTAGTACAGTCGAGCCTCTGTGTCGGTGGGTTCCGTGTCGGTGTGTTCCACGTGCGCACACACACGCCACACACATCTTCGTGGGGTTCTCATGTTCTCATTTCTAAACCCATGATACTATAAGTGAAAACTTACTCCAACTCATGAAACATTTCAAATTCATAAGTGTTTACGTTTGGGCACAGAAATCTTTACCAACATTGACCTACTCTATAATCATAAAGAAGGTCTTCTAAACAGCAGTTTGAAAGTATGTTAAGTTTTCATATCTACCTGTACATCAGTATTTGAATTTTCAATGTGCTTTTCATTGGAAAGGAAAATTTGATGCTATACAAAGAATAGAAAATAATAAAATCATACATCCTCTATTTATCATACTTGATACAGGGAGGAAGAGTACTTGTTTTGTAAAGACCAACAGGATACACGATGCAAAGAAAATTGCAAAGCTATGCACTGCCAACACGACACAGGTGTACACCACACGAGGATATGAAACAAGCCAGCAGTAATGGGTGTGTTGACAGCTATGAATCCACACTGTGTTTCTCCCAAAGTGCACTGGTGTGTTTGTTATGTGTTACTTTACTTTTTTATTTGTTTTAGAAATCCTCAAGCCCACCCCTAAACACAGTGGCTAAGTACTAGGAGTGAAGATGAACCTGCCTGGAAATAGTTGTTGTCAGTGAGTCTCTTAGACTCATATTGATGTTAGGGAACCAATCCCCCCCTTAGACCCATGTCTATCTGGGAAGTACTACGGAGTTCATATCTCATGTAGACCAGACACTGTCTGTATAATAAATGTATAAGAGCATCTTTAATCTTTGCAACAATTCTATAAAGCAGTATTTCCCTGTCTTACCTTATCATATAATCACCAGGATAGGATTCATTAAAAAATATAGATCCCTGGACCACATCCAGGCCTACAGAATTAGTCTCTATGAGAAGCCTGTGAATAAGTAGTTTTTAAAGACACCTCATGAGATTTTTAAGATTAGGTAAGGAGGGAAATGCTGCTGAAGGTAGTATTATACCCATTTTATCAAGGAGGAAACGGAGACTCAGTTAAGTAACTCGTACAACAAATTAACTGTGAAGGCATAATTCAGATTGCAATATAACTCCAAATTTCTTCCTACCATGTTACCTTGCTGCAGGTCATGAGGTCAAGCAAATTTGTAAGGCTACAATGAAAATTCTATATTATAGACATTCAATTCTGGATTTAAAAGAAAACGTAAAATTGTGTAGTTTCTTCCTCTGTTTTGGTTAGGACAGTTATACTGAACCAACTGCAGAATTATAAAGGGCTTCATAATTATATGCGGAGTATAAAGGGCTCCAACCACTGCTGCCAAAGCACTCTGGAAATGCTTTTTGAACATGGGATAGAAGTGTTCTGTCCTATATATTCCAAATGAGGGGGAAATGGTCAAAAACAAGCAAAAATAAAAAGCCATGTACTGTTTAGATTTCTCTAGGTGCTGAGACCATATGGGAAGGGTTCCTCTTCCCATTCACCCCGTGATCAACAGCAGTAATGGACATGTTACAGTTGAGAAGGTGGTCTATGTTCAAAGTAGAGAATTCCCTGGAATCTCTTTTCTGCTTAATGACATACAGAGAACAGGGTGAAGCAACTAAAGTTGGAGAGGACCCTGCCTTTATTTCACAGAATTATTGTTTCTTAGGATTTAAATGAGGCTTTCTGAATACATTGGGGAGGTTAATGAACCCCTGGCAGAAATCTGTCATTCCTAATTTATAATCCAGGCAGTATTAGTAGAAATTCTCTCAATTTTGAACTTGTATATCAAAAATCAAATGTCTAACAAACTTAGCCTTGAAATGAATATGTATAAAAGGCATTCAAAGGTTTTCCACGGTGTGCACAGCATGAATTGTTTTAGGGACTCAATTTCCAGATCCTCAACTTCCATGGTTCTTTTTCTTAGAATTGTCTGGAATATGCCTGTGTTTACAATAAGTCTTTTGCTATTTTATGTGGGGAAAAAAAGCAAAACCGTCACGCATTCCAAATCTTGATATATTGCATTAGCCAGAGGTATAAAATCCACTTTGGGATGAAAAACTAAAATAGAATTTGGAATATTGGTTTTAACAAAGATATTCTTTTTTTTTAAGTTAATTAATTAATTAATTAATTTTTTATATTTATTTTTGGCTGTGTTGGGTCTTCGTTTCTGTGCGAGGGCTTTCTCTAGTTGCGGCAAGTGGGGGCCACTCTTCATCGCGGTGCGCGGGCCTCTCACTATCACGGCCTCTCTTATTGAGGAGAACAGGCTCCAGACGCGCAGGCTCAGTAGTTGTGGCTCACGGGCCTAGTTGCTCCGCAGCATGTGGGATCCTCCCAGACCAGGGCTTGAACCCATGTCCCCTGCATCGGCAGGCAGATTCTCAACCACTGCACCACCAGGGAAGCCCGACAAAGATATTCTTAATGGTTGATCAGGGCATCCTAAATGTACAAAGGCACTTTATTTCCTTCCCTTATCTTGTTCTTGGATTGATCCCTTGATCATTATGTAGTATCCTTCCTTGTCTCTTGTAACAGTCTTTAGTCTATTTTTTCTGATACGAGTATTGCTACTCCAGATTTCTTTTGATTTCCATTTGCATGGAATACCTTTTTCCATCCCCTCACTTTCAGTCTGTATGTGTCCCTAGATCTGAAATGGGTCTCTTGTAGACAGCATATATACAGGTCTTGTTTTTGTATCCACTCAGCCAGTCTATGTTTTTTGGTTGGAGCATTTAATCCATTTACATTTAAGGTAATTATCAATATGTATGTTCTTACTGCCATTTTTAAAATTGTTTTGGATTGTTTTTGTAGGTCTTTTTTTCTTCCCTTCCTCTTTTGTTCTCTTGTGATTTGATGACTATCTCTAGTGTTGTGTTTGGAGTGCTTGTTCTTTTTTGTGTGTGTATCTGTTGTCATTTTTTGGTTTGAAGTTCCCATGAGGTTTTGATATAGCAGTCTATATATATACGAGGTTGTTTTAAGTTGCTGGTCTCTTAATTTCAAATCCATTTCCCATTTCCTGCATTTGTGCTCTCCTCTTCTCATGGTTGCTGGTTTTGATATCATACTTGTGTGTGGATGATTTCCTACTTTTACTGTATGTTTGCCTTTACTGGTGAGCTTTCCCATTTGTGATTTTCTTGTTTCTAGTTGTGGTCTTTTTTTTCCACCTAGAGAAGTTTCTTTAGCATTTGTTGTAAAGCTGGTTTGGTGGTGCTGAATTCTCTTAGCTTTTGCTTATCTGTGAAGCTTTTGATTTCTTCATTGAATCTGAATGAGAGCCTTACTGGATAGAATATTCTTGGTTGTAGGTTTTTCCTTTTCATCACTTCAAATATCCTTCTCTTATTACTAATTTTTAAAAAGTGAATCTTGGCCCCAGTTGGAAAGTTCTGGATATAGAACATTCAAAATAGCTGTTATGACTTGTGCATTTTAAAATTTAACTGAATGTCTTCTAAGACTAACTTGTTCAAGGAAGAATATCTATTGGTAAATATGTTGTGATTTATTTTAGGATCAGGATGCATTTAGGATCAGGCTGCGCTGATCAATATTTTATTGAATCATGACAAATTACTGTGAACTTCACCTTATAAAATGTGTAATGTTATATATCGTATTAATAAAACAAACTTAAACTTATACGGAAACATTTTACGTGTCAAATGCGATGATACATGTTTTTTAAAATTAGTTTAGGGGTAATGCAGGCAAAACATTTGTAGATCATAGAACATAGTTGTTAGTGTCTGGATCATAGCTGGTGTTCAATAAATAAAAGCTGAATAAATAATTATTGAATACTGAATGAATACCCAAGCAGCCACCCTAAGAACCTATGGCACAGATCCAGAACACCATGAAATATCTGAAGATTTCCTCTCAAATTTAATATAGCTCAATTCTCCTGGCCTTAGGTTCAGGAATCCTCAAAGATGCATCTATTAAACCCCTATCCCCTAGAGGTAATTGTGGACAAAGGAAAAGATCAAATTGCATAGCCTTTGGCATGAAGTGTACAACTGCACATTAGCCAGATTGAGTTATATTTCCTTGCACCTCCTGCAGTTGCAATGTTAGGGTTTGAGTTTGAAATGACCACCTTAAAGGATAGCGTATTTTGCATGCTCACTGAAATACAGATCTATCATGTGGAATGTCATGACAAGGGAAATTAATCTTTAAGAACCTAGAGGACACCAGTGTGATCTGGTTTCCCAAATGTAATTGCCAACCCTTTGCTGTGCTCTCTTTAAGACCCCAGACATGTTCCAATCCCCAGCCCTTTGCTGCTACCTCCCTCTATCCACTTGCCTCAAATGTTTTTCATTCCCACAGCTGGGTTGTCCCCCTGCAGGCTTTCTTCTGCCTGCCCAGCTGATGACGTTTTTCTGGCTCCAGAAAACTTCCGAGATTGTTACAAACAGTGCTTACAGGGGACAAAGGATTGTCCCAATTAAAACAACAACAACAACAAAACTAAGACAGTCTTGCAAGAATCCAAATGGGTGGGTAGCCGACATGAACACTTTATGTTGTTTCTCTCTTCATTCCCCCCATCATTAAACAGGAACATGTCATTGTTTTGAAAGCTTGGGAGTTAAACTAAGGTTTTAGCTGTGGCCAAAGGTCTATTGAATAGTCAGTGCTGCTGAGATACCTGAAACACTTTTTCTCATTTCATAATCACTTCACTGTTGCACTGGGGGGTTCTAAGGGATGGGCAGTAATTGGAAAATAAGAATAAATTCAGGCCTAAATCTAAGTCTTGATTTAACAGGCCTTTTCTCCCTGCAGTTTTAAGAATAATTGAAAAAAAAAAAAAGGCTCAATTAGTTTAAATAAGATGCAGTAACATTTTATTTTGTTCACTAGAATATTATTTATCATTATTTGCATGATGGGATTTTGCTTATAACTCTGATTACACTGAGTTTAAGTGGACATAAAACTGTTGTCACAAAAATGGAATGAGAAGATGTTGTTTACAGTCTTGTGTTTTCCGCCAGTATTCTGTTTTTTCCAACAGCTGCAGCAGGACATGCTGTTGGTATTTGGAGGCTTCTAGAAAGAGAAGTGGCCAAGTTTATTTTCCTGATCTCTAAATTCAGCACATAGGTCACCACTCAAACACCTTTTCTATGTGTGCATTAATAGTCATTATTAAATGCTCTCAGTCACGACACCTTACAATGAGGCCTAAAAGCCAGGGCAGGGCTCTGATCCCCAAGTGTTCTGCCGCTGAGCACATGTGATTTATCTGCAGAAGTTACTTAATCTCTCTTCACTTCATTGTTAAAACTGTAATAAATAAAGGTTCTAGATTAGCAAAAATATCCTTTATACTAAAAAAGAAATGCTTACTTCTGACAGACTTATTTTCAAGCTGTGTCCAATGTGTTCACTCTTATTTTAGTCCGTGTCATGGTGGTAATGATAACTAGCACTGCTATTTATGGGAACCACTGTATTTTTAGCCTAGAAAGGGGGTTGGGCAAAACTTCTCTGTTTTTTGGCCTGATCATGGACAGCTCTCATGTTTTCTTAATTTATGGCCCATCATCTGCTATTATTAGATATTGCAAATGAACTTATCCCCTAAGTGTGACTAAAGCTAAGTCATGAATGATTCTGCATGAAGGCGAGTATTACTGGATGCTCAGGCAACCAAATTTCTGATTTAGTTTTGGAACTTTTAGTACAGGATAGGCATGTATAAAGTCTCTCCCTAATTCTTTCACTTGATTTCCAGTCTTCCACACAGACTGTCATTGTTCCTAAACTCAAGTAAATGAAGAACCATAAAAATTAACTATTAATAAATAATTTCCATAGCAGGTTAAGAAAATCAGTCTTATTCATTTATAAAATAAGTACCAGGGAAGCATATTATTATTTTTGTTAAATGGAAACTTAGACTAAGGTACTCAAATGTAAAAATCATCATTAAATGGGACCTTTGGAGGCCAAAGTAAAGGGAAAGTATTTTTCCATGGGAAAGCTTCTTAATGACACTTTTATTAATGTATATAATTCCCTTCAGTGGTCTGTTAATTGCCACAGGTCACTTCTTCAG